>NC_090450.1:214600410-214903441 GCF_031143425.1 Pleurodeles waltl | reverse complement strand
CTACTAGTTGAGCCTAAGCTGCTATGCTATAGCTACCTTCTATCAGCCTAAGCTGCTAGAAACACCTCTTCTACACCAATAAGGGATAACTGGACCTGGTACAGAGTGTAAGTACCCCTTGGTACCCACTACAAGCCAGGCCAGCCTCCTACAACAGGTAGAAAGAGGATTTGCAGAGGAGAAATACAAATATTTCTCCTCAGTACATCATACTAGGGAAGGGGTAGCATTTTGACACAGTCTCAGGTTTACCAGCGTAAGTAAATCAGGGAATGCTCCAAAATCTATAGGTGGATGCATGGGAACGTCCATGCTCCACCCATGGAACGCCTCCCAGCTTGAAATCTAATGTAACGCAATGCAAGCAGCTGTGCTCTGTTAGATTTCTTTACAAAGCCCCTCTTGTGTGGCTTTGCAAAGATTACTGAATATTTTGCATTGTCCTTACATCGCCTTGTGTGACGCAAAGACAACACAAAGACTTTTGTAAATCTGGCCCTATGTGTACAACAAAGAGGCACATAGGTGATTAGCACAACTTATACATCTGTGTATGCTTAAGTATACCTGCCAATGATCAACACACTATTAAAGCCATAAGGGGGGTTACTCTGAAAAACGGAATGAAATTCTATTTTGGATCACTAGAAAGTCAGTCAACTAGAAGTAGTGTACACTCATTTAACACCTCAAAAACATGATAATGGATATGAGCCTTCCAGTGGGTGTGGTATCCAGTCCCCAACAGTGTGAATCATGGGGAAGCATATTCCCAACCTTATATACTGCTCCTCGTGGTATATTTACAGTGGTGTTACCTGAGGTTCTAAAACACACTAAAAAAGAGTTTTTCCAACTGTGCATCTTGGGATGAAATTATTATGGAGTTCTGACCCTGCCAAAAAAGTAGTTTTGAGAACCATAGAAAGTGTGCAGCACTTTCAGGGATACACGTAAATTATGCTAGTACTCCACAATATCAATAGGAAATGAAGGGGTCAAAATTTGTCAATCAAGTTTGCCTCAATGGGAAGGGATACAATGGGAAACAAAGTAGCAAAAATCTCAATAAAAACACAGCTTGAGAATTAAACAAATCAGAAAGAAACGAAACAATTGACTGGAAGTCTACAGTGATTCCATCAGGGAGATAATAAAAAAACCCAGGGTGGTCTTCGTGAGAACATTCAGGACCTGTAAACTTACACTTTTTCTTTAAGTGTATGCATTTCTTTTTGTATTCACAAATTAGAGCTTATAGTAAGTTTGTGACTGCAGAGACTCACCAGAGAAATCTGCATGTGAAAAGACAGGAGAGGTCTATCATTGTGTGTACAGAGCTCTCTACCCTTACTATTAACTCGTAGCTTGTGAATATATATTGAACCATAAACTTATCCAAAAGTGTAAATGTACCTTTGTGAGTCAGGCCCACAGCACAGAGATGGAAAAACATGGAGCATATACTTTGAAAAACAGGGATGAAATAAGGGTTGCAAAGCAATATTAATCATCTGATCACGACTCTCATTTTGTTCAAGACTTTTGAGATGAGACCTGATCTGCTTGAGAGTGCCTATACTTCCCAAGGTCTTAGCAAAGGCCAAATGCATTAGTTGACACTTTTACCAGTTGGGGACAGGTGAAACAAAAGGTACAACACAAAACAAAGTATTTCTAAAGATGAACGTAGCAGCTAGAAAGGGACAGGATGCCTCCCAGAAAGAGGATCTTTTTGAACAAAGGAAAGCAGGCAACAGCCGTTCTACAAAGTTCAATAGCTCTCTTGAGACTGAAAATGCTCCGGAAAATGAAATAGCCTACGGATATTCAGGTTGACAGTATAAGCTACAGGTACAGTTCTGTATACGGCAAGGGGTTAGAGTCTTTCATATATATACAACAACAATGTGCACAAGGGGAATCACTATAAAGTAATAAAAATAAATCATGTGATATCTTCAAAAAATCACAAAACAGTTAAGGAAAGAACCAATAAACAGGTGGACAATTGGAAGAACATTTTATGTGAAGTTCAAACAAAACTTATTGACCAGTGAAAAATGATCTAATTCAATAGAAGCGCTCAGTGTAGAAAGTGAACACACGCTGCTAGCAGTACAAGAGATGCGTAGCCCAAACACGATCAGAAGGAAGAAAACAGTTACACATGTTACAAATTAAAATGCTGGATATTCAAGTGTTCATAGAATTCATACCCTCGCATTTACCTAAATTCGTATTGTCTTTGTTGCTATCTACATCAATGGCATTTCACTTAGACAGACATTAGCAGGTCATCATTACAATGAGGGAAGGTTTGCTGAGCACCAGAAGTGTCTTGGAAACTTTGGTCATACAATGACTGTCTGTGAATTATTTTGCATGAGGTGCTAAATGGATGAGTGAATCACTCTGTTGGCCTGTACGTAAGAAGGTGAAGTGCAAGGCTCAAGTAGGTAATGAGTTATCTAAGATATAAAGCACCATGGGCTGTTTTACACAAGTACCCTGGGGGTGCAACAGGCACGTGTTCCCACGGTGTGCCCCCCCCAGGGTACTTTGGTGCTATAGAAGAGACCACAGAGGCTTGTACGCCCCTTCTGTAATACCGATAGTGCTGGCGCACATGTAGCACCAGTGCTCTCTTCAGAGAGTATTTCCTCATTTGCATGGGTGTGTGACCTCATACAAATGAAGGAATCTCTTTTCCTTTGTGTTCACACCATATAATGAAGGTTGGCGCAAAGACAAAGTATCCATCAAGTGTTGCACTGGCAGTGTGCCATAAAAAGGTGGTGCGCTGTCAGTGCATCCCTTAAGACAGCCCTCTGGAAGGGACAAATGGGGTCTGATAGAACCACACCCCCCCAAAGACATCCCACTGCAAGCAGGTGCAGTCACTTTCTGCACCCGCCTGCAAGTGGATCTCCTCTCTAAAATGCAGGCGGCTGCTGCAGGCACAGTAAAACATGCAATGGCTGATTAAAGGGGCTGCTCCATGTGCACTGCCCCCTGGGAAGTCTCAAGTTCATGGCTGCCCCTAGGGCGGTTCATTAACTCTAATTAAGTGAAATGTTTATGTTTCCCCCAAACGCACATGAAGAGTGTGCCTGATACATATATAGCAAAAGGGAATTGCCCCCCGAGATGTATAATTAGTACTTCTTTAAGAGAGACGTTTATACTGTGAGTCTTATCGTCCTCATTGCCCATGCCACTTAAGGGCCAATATGCCAATAAAGGGGCAGCGCAAGTGGTTCCAAAGCAATTCGAAAGATATTTCTTTGTGTGATTAACCTCATGTTCATTAACAATATGCAATGAAACCAGAAGCAAAAACAGGCTTGAAACTAATTCTCACTGAATAACAATATCATAAAATAATAAAAAATGTCCATCGAGAACATCCACATGTTTCTAATTTTAAAACCGGACCGATCTTGGAAATAGGTTTTGGACTTCAGGCCTGAACCAACATTGTACAACATATAAAGATCAAAGCGCACACATTGCTGGATTAATGAAATACATCACAAGCAAAAAAACATAAAAGTGCAACAGATATAGCAAACTGTTCTTTCATTCAAAGGATAGCTCTTGAATCCTGCAATTGACTTTGTTCACATTCAGGATACACAATATGGATTTATTCAATTATTAAAAGCATTATATAAAATATTTGCTATGATCTTCTGAGCTTCTATTATGGACTGCTGCAGGAAGACACTAGTGTAGATTCCTCTGTAGCTCCTTCAACACGCAGGCATAATAGTGATATACTTTCGTAGGTGGCTACAAAGAGACCTTAAGGTTATTTTTCTTTTAAATGTGATCTCCTTAAGATATAAATTTGCCAGATAGGGAAAATGACTCACATGAGAGTTCCTAGAGAAATGCATATTCTCTACTCACAAAATACACATAAAAGTTTATGATAATTTATTGGATGTTTACATTTTGGCTCAACCTATCCCCTGCATTATGTAAAGAGAGTAAAAACACTAAATCATCTATTAACCCGAACCTCCACTGGTAAAGATAGAAAGGATTAACACATTAAGGGCCTGAATCACAAAGGTGAACTTACAGGTTATGACTTCAGAGTATCCCCACATAAAAGGATAGGCAGCCCTATATTTTTTAAATGCAGGGAGCCCACGGTCATAAAGATACTATTTGTAAAATGCATTTGTGAATAGCAAGCAATTGTAAATTTACCTTTGTGAATCAGGCTCAAAGTTACTTAAGGAACCAGAGAAAGATATAGTGGTTTCTACATATTTACAGACAAGTGAGAACAAATGCCGGTTGATGATCAGGTTAGTTTTGAGTCAGGCTGAAGTTATAAAACAGAATATTATGAAAGAGGAATAGCACCAATTGCTTGCAAATCAGATTCCTACTTGACTGAAGAGGAGCATTTTTCTTAGTGCTATGCAAATAGCCATCATTAAAGAATGACAAACAACAAATGGAAAAAGGTTGTCATAATGTCCCCTATACTCCCTTCGGTAGAAGCAATGAATGCTAGTATTGAAAATCCTAGGGACTTACAGGTTAGGTGATACATTCAGATATTCAATTTGAGTGTGACCTAACAATGAAAACCCAGGAGTTTCTCCCGTATCAACAAGTAATATCCATATCTTCGTAAGCAAGGCCATCATGTGAGTACCTTTTCTGTATTCTATATAAATTAATCTGTACAACCTACAGTGAGTACAAAACACTGTCAGCCGTGCTGCTTGACAGTGGCAGGACTATTTGAAGACACACAATTTAAAATAAAACATGCATACATGAAGCATTGCGGATTTCATATCAGACACTGCAGAATTAAATAAACTTATTTTAGTTTCGCAAAAGGCTAATCATTCGGTTACCTCACGAATTGTTTCTGATAGATATTTGGGTACAGGATTACAGTGTTGATTTAACAATTCGGCATGTAAAATGATTATAACGACTCGTGTGAAAATGCTAAGAGAAAATCAGTTCTGGGTATGGACAACTGTCTCCAAAAGACAGCTCTCACTGTTAAATAGTTGATACCGTACCCTGGCCTACCAGATTGAGGAAATTACCTCAAAGTGCAATTCTGCTGATGACTGTGCTGCTAAATCTGCAATGCTGAAAAATAAAGTAAGGGTGTTAATCTGTTCATAAACGAAAATCGACCCAGAAACAACCTCAGCAACTGAAGCATCCCACAATACTGAAGCCACGTCCACCGGTTTGCCACTGAAATACAGTTATTTCCTGGCCCCTTAAAATGATAGTACCAGGAGTGGAAGAGCAAGAAATTTTAAATTAATAAATGTTATCTTAATAAATTAAGTGGGGTAGGTCTAGCTCTCACAGGTATTTCAGTGCCCTTGAAAATACTGCATGACTATTACTGGTGACAGTCAACGCCAACAATAGTCCAGCAATGTAGGAAAGTACCATCTTTCTTGGCATGTTACCCCCAATTTCTGCCTGATGTCAGTGTGTTTTGATTGTGTCACTGGGATCCTGCAAGTCAGGACCCCAGTGCTTATGGTTTGTTCCCTGCTTGTCAGTGTGTTTTACTGTTTTCTAAATTGTCACTGGAGTCCTTCTAATCAGAACTCCAGTGCTCATGCTCTCTCTGTTTCTAAATTTGTCATTATAGTCTAGTGACTCCATGTTTCACTCTAAAGTGGCATACTGACTCCCCTTATAAGTCCCTAGTATATGGTACCTAGGTACCCACGGCATTGGGATTCCAGGAGATCCCAATGGGCTGCAGCATTTCTTTTGCCACCCAAGAGGCGCTCATACAAACACTTCTTCAGGACTGCCATTGTAGCCTGAGTGAAATAGTATGAGCACTATTTCACAGCCATTTTTACTGCACCAGGTCACTTATAAGTCACCTATATATCTAACCATCAGACCCTGAAGGCTAGATGCATAGTACCTGTGTGTAAGGGGACCTCTGCCCTAGCAGAGGTGCTCCAGCGTTGTCCAGGCCCATTTTCCCTGACTTTGTGAGTGCGGGGACACCATTATAAGTGTGCACAAGATATAGGTAAATACATACATGTAGCTTCACAGTGGTAACCCCGAATATGGTCATGTGAGGTGTCTAGGAACTGGAAATTTTACCCCCAAATCTGATTCTGGTATTGGGGGGCAATTCCATGCACCCTGGGGGCTCCACCATGGACTCCAAGTAATGCCAAACCAACTCTCTGAGGTTCCACTGCAGCCCCAGCTGCTGCCATCTCACAAACAGGCTTCGGCCCTCCTGGAGCTGAGCAGCTCAATCCCAGGAAGGAAGACAATGCATTTCCTTTAGGAGAGGGGTGTTACACCCTCTCCCTTTGGAAATAGGTGTTACAGGCATAGAAGGAGTATCCTCCATGGACCTCTGGAAATGCTTTGAAGGACCCAAACGGTGCCCTCCTTGCATAATCCAGTCTACACCAGTTCAGGGACCCCCAATCCCTGTTCTTGCGCAAAATTGGTCAAAGGAAAGGAGAGTGCCCATTACCACCCTAGGGGGGTGCCAGAGATCCTCCAGAGTGTCCCTGGGTTCTGTCATCTTATTTTCGGGATGGTCAGGGAACTCTGGGAGCAAATGAGTGGCCAGTGCCAGCAGATGATGTCAGAGACCCCTCCTGATAGGTGCGTACTTGGTTAGGGGACCAATCCCCCTCTCAGAGCTATTTAGGGTCTCTCCTCTGGGTGTTTCCTCAGATTTGGTTTCCAAGACTCCAGCAGGACTCCTCTGTGACCTTTGCTTCACCTTCTACAATCGAATCAACTGCTGAACTGCTCCAGGAACTCTACAACTGAAACAAAGTATCCAAGATGGCTACTGAAACTCTGTAACTCCAGCTCCTGCCAGCAACTGCAACAGTTTTCAGGTCGTGCACACTCCGAAGACTGCCTGTCTTCATCCTGCATCAGAAGGACCGAAGGAATCTCCAGTGGAGTGACGGAATCACTTACCTGCTTCAGTAGACACCTCTCTGCAGCGACGACCAGTCACCTGGGTCCCCTCTCCTGAGAATGAGCATGGATCCTGGAACACAGGTGGTGGACGGAAGTGACCCTGACTGTCCAAAGGTCCAGCTGTCCAAGTTTGGTGGAGGTAAGAGCTTGCCTCTCCGAGCCAGACAGTACCCCTGTGCACCGTGTGTTTTGCGGCTCCCAGAGTTTCTGTGTGCTACTCTAAGAAATCCTTTATGCACAGTGTAGCCCAGGTCCCTAGCACTCTATCCCACGACGCTCAGCTCCCTGAGTTGTTCTCCGGCTGCATTGGATCCCTGGCTTCTAGACACTGCCTACATTTCACTAATAAGGGATAACTGGACCTGGTATAAGGTGTAAGTACTTTAGGTACCCACTACAAACCAGTGCCCACTACAAACCAATACAAAGGTTTCCTTGATACATATTTTTGACTCTTTATATTTTACCATATAATTTGCTGTATATACGATATACCATGAAAACCCATTGCAAAGTGCAGTTCATTTATTGGCTCTGGGTTCCTAGGGTTCATGATGAAGCTACAAGCCCTACATATCCCTGCAACCTGAAGAGTCCAGCAGACGTAACAGTACATTGCTTTTCCAACAATCAATCAATCAATATTTGTAAATTGCAGCTACTCACCCGTGAAGATATCAAGGTGCCTTCACTTCACTATATGGGATAACTGGACCTGGTCTAAGGTGTAAGTACCTTAGGTACCCGCTACAAAGCAGGCCAGCCTCCTACAGGCAATATTTACTACAGTGCAAGATCTGCCAGTACAAAAACGTCTACTTTTACCCCTCTTAGGGAGCAAGTCAACCATTTGAAAAATTTACCTTGATCATATTTGCCAGTTACAGCAAAAACAATCTAAATATGTATTTGATGGACTTTTTTGCTTATGCAGGGTCAGCCCCAATCTTTTTGCCTCCTGCCTCCTATATTTTCTGACCTGTTGCTGTTGGATTTTGAACTCTGAGCACTTTACTGCTGCTAACCAGTGCTAAAGTGCATATACTCTCTGTGTAAATTGTATTGTTGGTTGGTTTATCCATGATTGGCATATTTGAGTTACTACTAAGTCCCTAGTAAAGTGCGCTAGAGGTGCCGGGGCCTGTAAATCAAATGCTACTATTGGGCCTGCAGCACTGGTTGTGCACCCACACGAGTAGCTCTGTAATCATGTCTCAGACCTGCCACTGCAGTGTCTTTGTGTGCAATTTAAACTGTAAATTCGACTTGGCACGTGTACCCACTTGCCAGGCCTAAACCGTCCCTTTTCTTACATGTAAGACACCCCTAAGGTAGGACCTAGGTAGCCCCAAGGGCAGGGTGCAGTGTATGGTTAAGGTAGGACATATAGGCCCTCATTACAACCCTGGCGTTCAGTGGAGAAGTGGCAGCAATACCGCAAACAAGCCAGCAGTACAAAAATTGGAATTACAAGCATGGCGGTGACTGCCATGCAAAACCGCCACTTCTCCACTTGGACCTCCAGGGTGGTAAAGACCGCTGGGCTGGAGACTTCGGTCTCCAGCCCGGCAGCCATTACTACACTGCTGGCGGCATCACGACCCCGCATACCACCATGGATTTTGTGGGGTTCTGTACCACCACGAAATCCATGGAGGTAGGCACTATCAGTGCCAGGGAATTTGTTCCCTGGCACTGATATGGTCTCCCCCACCCCCCTTCGCAGAGTCTTCCCCCCCAAACCCACAATCCCCCACCACCTCCCAAAGGTGGTAAAACCCCCTCCGCACCCCTCCAACATTGACACACACCCCTACATGCACACTTACACTACAACTACACATACACGCACACAACCATGCACACATACACACAGACATACACAGACAGACATGCACACATTTTCCAAACACACAACACCCCCGCATGCATACACACACTCACACACCTCCTTCACACACTCACACGCACACCCGCATGAACGCACACAACACACAATGCCCCCCCACCCCTCTGCCCTAATGGACGATCACCTTACCTGGTCCGGTGATCCTCCGGAAGGGAACGGGATCCATGGGGGCTGCTCCGCCGTTGGCTCCCCTTCACTAGAACACCGCCACACCGAATCATGGGATGTGGTTCGTGGGCAGTGTTCTGATGACGTGGCGGTGGAGCAGCCTCCACTTCACCGCTGACTGCCAGTATGGCTGCTGGCAGCTCTCTGTCCGAAAAAGGGCAGCGGGCTGCCAGCAGTCATGATAAGCTGTGCGGATAATCACCTGCACTGGCGGTCTTCAGCACAGTGGTACCTCGGCGGTCTTGTTTAAAGACCGCAGAGGTTGAAATGAGGCCCATAGTAATGTGTTTTATATGTCCTGACAGTGGAATATGGCTAACTTCATTTTTCACTGTTGCAAGGCCTATCTCTCTCGTAGGTTAACATGGGGGCTACCTTTAAATCTGATTAAAGTGTAGATTCCCTTTGGGAGTGAATGGACATGTGGAGTTTTGGGTCTCTGAGCTCACAATTTAAAAATACATATTTTAGTTAAGTTGATTTTAAGATTGTGTGTTTGAAAATGACACTTTTAGAAAGTGAGCATTTTCTTGCTTATACCATTTCTGTGACTCTGTCTGTTTGTGGATTTGCTGTCTGGGTCAGTTTGACAGATGGGTTGGTTGCAGCTCACACTAGACAGTGACACAAAGAGAGCTAGGGTGTAGTCTGTATTTCCTGATGAGCCATCTGTGCTAGGAGAGAGGGGAGGAGTGGTCACTTACACCCGAAAGGGCTGGGCCTGTCCTCACACAATCCAGTCTTCGACCCCCTGGTGAGTTTCTGGGTCCTGGGCTGGGCAAGGCAGGATTTCACATTCAAAAGAGACATTACTTTGAAGTAGGCCTACTTCAAACAAGAAATTGGGTATAAGAGGGGCACCCAAAACCACATACTTTAGAGCACTTCTGGAAACAAGAGGAACCTCTGCCTGGAGAAGAGCTGAAGAGCTGAGGAAGAAGAGCTGCCCTGTCAGTGACTGTGCTTTGTGGAGCTATCCTGCAGTTGCTGCTTCTGCCAGAGTAAGAGGACAAAGACTAGACTTTGTGTGCCTTCCATCTTGTGAAGAAATCTCCATGGGCTTGATTTAGAGCTTGCCTCCTGTTGTTTGAAGTCTCAGGGACAGCAAAGACTTCTCTCTGCCAGCACCTGGAGTCTCTGGAGAGACTTCTCCCCTGACAAGTGGTGCCCTATCCAGTCTCTGGGCCCTTGGAAGGAAAAGCTGGTGAAAATTCAAGGAAATTTACTTTGGACGACTCCAGACCGACGCCGCTGCTGAATTCGGTGACGCCGCCTGCAATCGACTCCGTGATCTTCGCTGGAACGTGATGACCATCGCAGGCCCAACACCGCTGCCGCCCCGCCGAAGTCGGCGACTCCGTGGAAGTCACCGCACCACGCCGTGACTGATGCTACTTGAAGTGCCCGGATTCAACATTTCACACAGACGCCGCGATCCCCGACTTCGCGCATTGACTTGTTTCCATTCTTCACCAAGGTGCTCTACCTGGGGGTCTACATGGCTGCGTGGCCAATGCCACTGGTGTCGGATTGTTGAGAACGACTCCGTCATGACGCCATGTTAACACCTCATCAAAGCATTTTGTGTTTCTAAGCGCTATTTTGGGATTTAATCTTTAAAAATGCATTACTTGACTTGTGTATGATCTATTTTTGTTGTTTTGGTCTTGTTTTGTTTACCCTGAGTAGAATGAGGGTCCTTGCTTGAACAGGGGGTAACCTGACTGTCAACCAAAGACCCCATTTCCAACAGTATTAATAGCAATAGCTTCCCATAGTCACATTATGTGTCTCAGAGCCAAGCCACAACTTGCTCTGTCACAAAAACACTTGCTCTGCTCGGTAGCAATGGGTGGAATATACACATTCCAAATGACTAAGGAGGTGTTTTTTAAATTTAAAGTATTAACAGATACAAACTAACTAAATTGGGAGAAGATCTCCAGTTCTCTCAGGTCAGCAACCAAATTCATTTGAAGTGATACAGCCTAGCAATATACTGCTTAATCAAGCCTTGACTGAGAAGGTCTTACATAATGGTATGCCGTTGCTAAATAACCTATATAGCACAGAGAACTTTCAAAAGTATGCTGAACATGTGTTGCTAAACCATTCATGTTATGAAATATTTTTCTGAATGTGAATGTACATGCCAGACCTTCCAGGAGGTGATAATATCATGTTATGGTATTCATAAAATCACATGTTCACCAGTGGTCTATTGGTGCTGCAGAAATATCCAGTCTGATGGAACCACCATTAACTGACTAGTTTCAATTAGCCTATTTAAACAACCAGATCTTTCAATGTTTCTGGGAGGAACTGTAGCTCGTCGTGTGGTGAACCGCTGTCAGCAGTGAGTTCCACATGGTAGGAGCCATTACAGAGAAACTCGTTCCCCCATCCCTGCTATTCTGAAATACAGGAACTACTAATTGATTAGCAAAGGCAGGACCACCAACAGTCTACTCCACTTTCCAACCAGGAGACCACTCTTCTGTAATTCGCCACCCACAATTCGGCCAACTTTCTATTTAGCCAGATCCCCAGTTATCGGACTGGTTCCTCTGCCCAGCAGAAGGGTAAGGCAGAGGTGAGTGGTTTAGTTGCATCTGCCAATGGGATCACTGTGGATTTGGCCCAATTAATTTTTGTATCTGAGAGTTTGCCAAAGCATATGAACTTGTGTATCAGGAGATCTAAATTAGTCTGAGGGTACTGAAGATAAAGCATAACGAAATCCGCATACATCAATACCAACAACAGTCGGGTTGGAAGGCAAGCCCTTGGAGATGATGGTGTTGCTTTAGGCATGCAGCCAATGGTTACAATGCAAAAAGCAGCAGTGATTCAGGGCAACCCTGCCTGGTGCCTCTAGAGATAGGGATGGCATCAGTGACAGAGCTGTTAATGCGTATTCTGGCACTGGGCTTGGAGTTTAGCAATTTGATTAGCCAGATGAATTTGGGGCTGAGGCCTAAACGGGCCAGGAGCCCAAAGAGGAAAGACCATTCTAAAGAGTCAAATGCCTTAGTTGCGTCTAAGAATACCACTGCTGAACAGCTTTCAGGGACCACCGATTGTGCCACCGCAAGTTAAGTCCCAGATTGTAAAAAGTTCCTCTGTCTGGGATAAACTCGAACTGGTCTGGAAGGACTTGAGTCTTGAGCCAATCAGTTTTGCCACAATTTTATGGTCTAAATTTGTTAGTGACAGAGGTCGGTAAGAGTTGCATTGCACCGCGTTCTTACCAGGCTTGAGCACAGTGACAATCAGCGCTTCTCATAGTGAGGGTGGAAATTTGCCGCTTTCGATTAACTCTGCATACATCTTGAGGAGATGCGGTGCCAGTGGGTCTGCATACTCCTTATAGAATAATGCTGTCAAACCCTCCAGTCCCGGCGCTTTATCATTTGGGAGCCCTGTGATGACCTGGATAATATCTTCGTCTGAAAAAGTCAAAGAATTGTCTGTGGCCATCTTATAGACATAAAAGGAGTACAAAGTTGCATAGAAATTCTTCATTGTCAGTTGCACTGCCACTGTGCCCGTCTGTAAACTTCTTAGGTTTAGATGAGAATTGCCTCAGCCTAACAGACTGTGTTCACTCTTCTAAAAAAGATATAACCCACTGCAATCTTTACCTTGCACCCCTACTGCCTCTATACAGTCAATACAAGATCTTTATTCTCATTAAAAAATGACTCCTCATTCTGTTAAACGATTTTCAATTAAACCATCAAAGTTTGAGTGACGTGCATCAGTGCCTGCTCCTATTAGCTGTTTACATAAACCTGGTGAAGAAGCGTCTGAGAAACTGGTAAAAAAAAAGATTTGTTTGGACACTCCTGAAGAGACCAGATACTAATGGTGACAGCTGACGGAACAATTGCAAGAAGAGGAGACAGTGTGGTATTCAGTGTGTCCACATATCCTTGTTGTCTGAGTTGGTGCCTGAAATACTGAGAGCGAATACTGATGTAACAGAATGTTGGCATGTGTTGAGTGGAAGCCTGCAGTTGCTTACAGTTGGTGATAGGATGAGTCCCTGAGGAAATATATGTTCTTTAGGCTTAAATATAAGAAAATGCTGTCCTCTCCTGAAATGTTTTCTCTTTTGTCCATAAATATCCTCTCAAGATTGAACAAACAGGTGTTGATTGACTTGAAGCCATATCATGTGTCCAACTGTAAACAATTGACAAATGATGATAACAGAATAACTGCAAACTTTAAAACAGTCTGACAACATCCATCTTGAAGACCATCCATGTTCTAAAGCAGTTCATCATGCGGCAAGCACTGCAGTATATATAGATGTGTGGTATTTTCCTTTGACTCCATCCTTCTTCAAAATATGGAACCATCCTGTAACGCTCTATAATGTGAAGAGACGAGCTGAAGTGATCTGAAGGCATTTGGAAAGTGATTTTGGATTGGGTGATTAGGAATAAAGACTTTAATTCACTCATTGTAGGAGGCTGGCCTGGCTTATAGTGGGTACCTAGTGGTACTTGCACCTTGTGCCAGGGCCATAAATCCCTTATTAGTAGATTAGTAGTGTTCTAGCAGCTTAGGCTGATAGAGGTAGCTATAGCAGAGCAGATTAGGCTGAACTAGGAGACATGCAACGGTCCTACTATACCACTTATATCATATAGCACCATATCATAAGAAACACAATACTCAGAGTTACTAAAAAATAAAGGTACTTTATTTTAGTGACAATATGCCAAAAGTATCTCAGAGGATATACTCCCTTAGGAGGTAAGTAAAATACACAAAATATACACACAGACCAAAATCAGGTAAGTAAACACTTAGAAAAGTAGTGCAAACACTGTAGAACATAATAGAATGCAATAGGAGACAATAGGCCTAGGGCAACACAAACCATATACTCCAAAAGAGGAATGTGAACCACAAATGGACCCCAGGCCTAGTGTAGTGTGCAGAGGGTCGCTGGGAGTGTAAGAAAACACTAAGGGTGTCCAAGATACCACACCCCAAGACCCTGAAAAGTAGGAGTACATTTACCCTACTTCCCCAGAAAGACAGTAAAGTTGAGATAGGGAATTGCGCAAAGACAACAACTGACTGCAAAGTACTGAAGATGGATTCCTGGACCTGAGGACCGGAAAAGGAAGGGGATCAAGTCCAAGAGTCACGCAAGTGTCCAGGGGGGGGCAGGAGCCAACTAAACCCCGGATGAAGGTGCAAAAGGGTTGCCTCCGGGTGGAAGAAGCTGAAGATTCTGCAACAACGGAAGGTGCCAGGAACTTCTCCTTTGGTCAGAAGATATCTCACGGCGTGCTGGAGGATGCAAAGTTGTTTCCACCCAGAAAGACCGCAAACAAGTCATGCTAGCTGCAAGAGTCACGGTTGAGGATTTTGGGTGCTGCCAGGGCCCAGGAAGGACCAGGAGGTTACCCCTTGGAGGAGGAGACAGAGGGGGCGCTCAGCAACACAGAGAGCACATGCAGAAGCAGGCAGCACCCACAGACGTACCTGAACAGGCATTCACAAGATCTGAGCATGGCAGTCATCTCAGCACAACAAAGGAGGGTCCCACGAAGTAGGAGACCAACTCAGCAAGTTGGGCAATGTAGGATGGAGTGCTGGGGACATGGGCTAGGCTGTGCACAATGGAAGTCTTGCAAAAGTGCACAGAAGCCCTAGCAGCTGCAGTACATAGGATTACTGTCTGGCGTGGGGAGGCAAGGACCTACCTCCACCAAATTTAGACAGAAGGGCCACTGGACTGTCTGGAACACTTGGATCCAGCTCCTGTGTTCCAGGGACCACACTTGTCAAGATGAGAGGGGATCCAGAGGACCGGTGATGCAGAAGTTTGGTACCTGCGTTGGCAGGGGGAGATTCCGTTGACCCACAGGAGATTTCTTCTTGGCTTCCAGTGCAGGGTGAAGACAGACAGCCCTCAGATCATGCACCACCAGGAAACAGTCGAGAAAGCCGGCAAGATGAGGTGCTACAATGTTGCTGATAGTCTTCTTGCTGCTTTGTTGCAGTTTTGCAGGCGTCCTGTAGCAGTCAGCGGTTGATCCTTGGCAGAAGTCAAAGAGAGAAGTGCAGAGGAACTCTGGTGAGCTTTTGCATTCGTTATCTGATGAGAAACCCACAGGAGAGACCCTAAATAGCCCACAGAGGAGGATTGGCTACAGAGAGAGGTAATCACCTATCAGGAGGGGTCTCTGATGTCACCTGCTGGCACTGGCGACTCAGAGGTCTCCATTGTGCCCCAACACCTTGCATTCAAGATGGCAGAGGTCTGGGACACACTGGAGGAGCTCTGGGCACCTCCCCTGGGGAGGTGCTGGTCAGGGGAGTGGTCACTCCCCTTTCCTTTGTCCAGTTATGTGCCAGAGCAGGGCTGGGGGGATCCGTGAACCGATGTAGACTGGCTTACGCAAGGAGGGCACCATCTGTGCCCTTCAAAACATTTCCAGAGACCAGCAGAGACTACTCCTCTCAGGCCCTTAACACCTATTTCCAAAGGGAGAGGGTGTAACACCCTCTCTCAGAGGAAATCCTTTCTTCTGCCTTCCTGGGACTAGGCTGCCCAGGCCCTAGAGAGGCTGAAACCTGTCTGAGAGTTTGCAGCAGCAGTAGCTGCAGAGAAAACCCCTGAGAGTTAGTTTGGCAGTACCCAGGCTCTCTGCTGGAGCCCCGGGGATGCATGGAATTGGCCCCCCAATACCGGAATGGTGTTGGGGTGACAATTCCATGATCCTAGACATGTTACATGGCCATGTTTGGAGTTACCATTGTGACGCTACATAGGTATTGACCTATATGTAGTGCACACATGTAATGGTGTCCTCGCACTCAGAAAGTCCGGAGAAATTGCCCTGAACATTGTGGGGGCACCTTAGCTAGTGCCAGGGTGCCCTCACACTAAGTAACTTTGCACCCAACCTTCACTAAGTGAGGGTTAGACACATAGGTG
This sequence comes from Pleurodeles waltl, assembly GCF_031143425.1. Classification (NCBI taxonomy): domain Eukaryota; kingdom Metazoa; phylum Chordata; class Amphibia; order Caudata; family Salamandridae; genus Pleurodeles; species Pleurodeles waltl. The sequence continues at coordinate 214,887,413 of NC_090450.1, read as the reverse complement.
ACTTATAAGTTACTTAAGTGCAGTGAAAAATGGCTGTGAAATAATGTGGACGTTATTTCACTCAGGCTGCAGTGGCAGTCCTGTGTATGAATTGTCTGAGGTCCCTATGGGTGGCAAAAGAAATGCTGCAGCCCCTTGGGATTTCCTGGAACCCCAATACCCTGGGTACCTAGGTACCATATAGTAGGGAATTATGAGGGTGTTCCAGTGTGCCAATCAGAATTGGTAAAATTAGTCACTAGCCTGCAGTGACAATTGTAAAAGCAGAGAGAGTATAAACACTGAGGTCCTGGTTAGCAGAGCCTCAGTGATACAGTTAGGCACCACACAGGGAACACATACAGGGCACACTTTGTGAGCACTGGGGCCCTGGCTAGCAGGATCCCAGTGACAAAGGCAAAAAAAACATACATACAGGTAAAAAATGGGGGTAACATGCCAGGCAAGATGGTACTTTCCTACACACATTCATAATTATCTTTATTCATTAATTCATCACATTTGCGTTCTTGTGGTTCATGCCATCCGACACTTGTGATGTGGATGATTTAAGTCTGAACACCCCAACACGCTGTTCCAGCCTCTGACTGTTCCAGCCTCTGAATGCTCCAGGTAATACACCTAGAACAAAGGAGAAAGTCTGTGCAAAAACTTGACTAAACTTGGCTAATTCAGTAACAGGATTTTAACTGTATATTAAAGACCAAAGTCATAGTGGAAAACTCTGACAGTAACTTGCTAAACATCCAATTACACACTGCCTGACACGTGACTGTTAAAGAAACAGCATTAAATTGCGATCGCTGTGCATGTGGAAATAGTGCAGACAGTACGCAGTTGTCATGAAAGAGAAAATAAATGAGTATACCTGCATTTTATTAAGTGGCAATAGGGTCAAATGAACTAGTGGGACTAAATACCAGCCAGATTGCAAACCGACTACAGTGCGACCTTTGAGGGAAGCCGCAGTTAGAATGCGATCCCTGTGGCTGCGAATAAAAATCACACAGAGCGTGGTTGTCTTGAAGTAAACAAATACACGTGACTAAGCGTTTATTTCACATGAGGAAATTATCGGCAGAACTTCTATCTTATTAAAGGATTACTTTTTGCCCTCATGAGAGTAAATGAAGTACTTACTAATTAGGAAAATCAGAATGTACCTGGCAATTTTGACTTTCTGAAATGTTCTTCCAATCAGTGCCTGCACTCAAACTTCAGCTCTTATACTAGTGTTTCTCTGACCGGAAACAGCGGTGCCTACAATTAAGAAAAAGAGCTTAAATTGGACATAAGAGGAGACATTCACACACAAAAACCTCTTCTAAACTATTTTCACAATATAGCACCGCCTAGTGGGAAAAAATATGAACAAAACTAAAATGAAGGGTCTAACAACATTACTGAATGTATTACTTTTCATTTATTGTTTCTGGCAACAGTTATCCACACATTTCCAGTAGGTTGCTACTTCTACAGAGACCCACACACTAACGAAAGTTGCCTCAGATTCGTTTGGGAGAAAAAAATATATAGAACAATGCAAACTGTTTTGAGTAGGCGTTCAAAATGATGCCAAAAATGGCACAATGAAATCTTGTAGAGTTAGTTGCGTCATTTTTGCAGGCCTCCTAACGCCGGAACGCCCCCCCTTGCATACATTATTCCTGGCACAGGCATAATGTGATGCAAGGGATAAATAAGGAGCAGCGATTTTTGCCTTGCTGAGCCACATTCAAGTAAAAACAATTATGCTAATGAGGCAAAGGAGGTGCTAGGGCCTTGTAAATCTGGCCCTCAGTTTGGGAGGAGCAGGGCAAGAAAGATTAGAGCACTTATCTAAACTAAGTATGGACAACTGAAGGGGTCTCAGTGCTTGTGAGATTTGAGTGAAACATTTAGATATGCATTTTCTGCCTCGCATAAGAAAAATATTAGAACAATACAACTTTGTTATAAGGTTCCAAAAAGTCAGGGATAGTAGAAGATTTTGTCTAAGCATTGAGAAAACATGCTGCCACATGTAAAGTTGGAGAAGCAAATGAAGAATTGTAATCAAAAGATGATCCACCCATGGGTGAGGTAGTAATAGTTGCCAAACACATCAAATACATGTTGAAGTGTGTGAAAGAGATGAACAAATGATACTGAGACCAACACCGCTGATGAGAAGAAAGTGGGTAGTGTGGTCAAAAATTTAAAAAAGTAGAAACAAACAAAGGTTATGATCATAGTTTCAAGGTATAGTTGAGGGGGGCACATGGCTAATTTTAAAGAATGTCTGCTATGAAAGCTACATGTAGCAAATGTGGTAAGAAAGGACACTTTATGGCATGCTGCAGACCTGTAAATAAATTATCTGGTGAAAATGTGAAACTACATGAGATGGATGTAGAACCTGGAGGATATGGAGGTGAACCTATTAGAATGGAGGAGTATTTTAAAGGAATGATTAGGTATAAGAACAATGATGTAGTTTTAAAAACATATGTGTCAGAAAAAGGAGACAACATCTTAGTGTGGTCCATGCAAAAGGATCTAGGAGTATACTTGGATTCTAATGCACAGCCACAGATTCAGATTCAAACTATAGAATAACATGTGAAATTTGAAAAGGAGTTCCCATGAGTGTAAAATTGAATTGAAAGAAAGAGTTACTCGAGTGACTGCAAACATCAGGAGGCTTCCTTTATGAATGCATGATGCAGTAAAAGAAGAACTAAAGAAAATGTGCAAGTTGGAAATTGTAGAACTGATATAAGCCTCAGAGTGGTTGGCACCCATAGTAATGGCCCACAAACCCAATACAAGAATCAGACTGTGTGTAGATTTTAGGACCTTCCAAAAAGACGTTATTGTAGATAGGATCCCACTATCCAATATCTCAGAGATGTTTACCACATTATCTGGAGCCAAGTTCTTTCCAACACTTGACTTGTCTTTGGCATATTATCAGATACCCTTGCATCCAAAATCACAGGAACTGCAGCATTGATCCCACCTATGAGAGCCTTTAAATTCACAAATTTTATTTGGGCTTGTTTCTGTGCCATCTGTATTTCTGAGAGCCATGTATTCTATGGCAGCAACAATACCTCCTGCATTTTATTATCAGGATGATATGTCAGTAAACAGGAACATTAGATCACAACGTGATTACAGAGTAAGAATGGCACTGAGGAATTTTCAAGGGTATGGTTTGACAGTCAAATTGAGAAGCGTAAATTCAGGTGTAGAGACATCACTTATTTCGGTCATAAAGTGAGTGTTGAGGATATAGAATCAACAGAAGAGTTAGACCTTAGTATTTGGAAAATGGTTGCACCAAAGAACAACAATGAGTTGAGATCACTCTTTGGTATGAAAAAAGTATACAGTAAATTTGTTGAGAACCAAGTCAGTAAGATGATCAGCATGAGATAGTTAATGAAAAACAAGGTGCCATTTGAATAGAGTAAGGCATGTGAGGAAGAATTCCAGGATGTGAAAAAGTGTTTGAAACATTCTCCTAAATTAAGAGCTTGTTAGCCTGGGGGAAACATATTGTTACCACTGACTTCAGTTCAAAGGGTATGGAGCTGTCCTATTGCAAGACAACCATAATGGTGTGAAAAGATTAGGTTTTGTCTCAAGATCTTTAAGAGGAGCAGGATTTCAGTACTCTGTCATCGAGAAGGAGGCCGTGTTTGGGGCTTTGACAAAAATCTGAAATTTTGTTTGGTGAAACACACTTAAGGTAAGCTCCATCTATAAGCCACTAAAAGAAGTACTTGTTCAGAAAAGTTTAGACTTCATTTTCAGACACAGCTAATTGGAAAAATAAAATGACAATTGATGCAATTCTAGAAAAATTGAAGACCATGTTAAGAAATGGATGGGCACAGGGGCGTGATGATGTTTGAAATAATTGGGCCATATTGAATGATGTGGAAAGAGTTAGTTGAAGCTGATGATTGTCTGTTTTGTGACACAAAGTGTATCCCTGCTATGACGGTGTGAGAATAGTTTATTGATATGACACATGGAGGGCATTTTGGTATTTGCAAGACTTATGAAAGACTTAGGGGCCTATTTATACTCTGTTTGCATCAAACCAGTGTCATTTTTTTTTACTCTAACTTGGTGCAAAACTAACTCCATATTTATACTTTGGTGCTAGACCCCTCTAGCACCAAATTTATGGAGTTAAAGTCATGTTTTGAAAGTGGAGACCTACTTTGCCTTAATGAGATGCAAGGTACGCGTTCCCGTGCAAAAAATGACTCTATGGCCTTAACGCCATATTTAGGGGCATATTTATACTCTGCGGCATATTTATACTCTGTTTGCACCGAATTAGTGTCATTTTTTTTTTACTCTAATTCGGTGCAAAACTAACTCCATATTTATACTATGGTGCTAGACCCATCTAGCACCAAGACCCTGATTTAAACTTTTTTTGCACCGCATTAACGTCATTTTATGACGCAGAAGTGGCGCAAACTTACAAAATATTGGCCCTTATTTATACTTTTTGCTGCAGAACTGCACTAACTCAGTTTTGCACCAAAAAGTTTAGCACCGGCTTGCACCATTTCTGTGCACCAGCCGAGCACCATATTTATGGAATGGTGCAAGCCAGTGCAAAGGGTAGGCTAGAGTTTAAAAAAATGACTTTAGTCGGGTGGGGCTGGCAGTATAGAAGAAGAGGGTTTAGCACCAAAAAATGGCTTTAGGCAGGTTAGAGTAAAAAAAGGACTCTAAACAGATTAGCGTTTTTATGGTGCTAAACCTACCATGCCACATGACTCCTGCCTTAGAAAAGGCAGGATTCATGCCCGCCACCCCAGTAGTCAGCACAGAGGACAGGGGTCCCCTGGGCATGGCCATTGCACCCTGTGCCATGTATGGGGGCCCATTTCAGGGCCCCATGGCACTTTCAAAAATAAAATGCACTTACCTGTACTTACCTGGGATGGGGTCCCCCATCCTCGCAGTCCCTCTAGTGTGGGTGGGGGTGCACCTAGGGCCTGGGAAGGCACCTCTGGGCTTATTCCATGGTGTTCCACCATGGAAATAGGGCCACAGGTCCTTTAACGCCTGCCCTGACCCAGGTCTTAAAAAATGGGGCAAAGCAAGCTTTGCCCCATTTTTTGACCCCTCCTCCCTCCCTTGCACCATTTTTACATGGGAGTATAAATATGGTGTTAAGGCCATAGAGTCATTTTTTTGCACGGGAACGCCTACCTTGCATCTCATTAAGGCAACATAGGTTTCCACTTCCAAAAAATGACTTTAACTCCATAAATTTGGTGCTAGACGGTTCTAGCTCCAAAGTATAAATATGGAGTTAGTTTTGCACTGAATTAGAGTAAAAAAAAATGACGCTAATTCAGTGCAAACAGAGTATAAATATGCCCCTTAGCGTCAAACAATGATGCTAACCTGGTCAGAATCATTTATTTTGACTCAAAACTGCCTAACGTCATTTATTTTTAAGCTAGCCTACCCTTTGCACCGGCTTGCACCATTCCATAAATATGGTGCCAAGCTGGTGCTAAAAAATGGTGCAAGCCGGTGCAAAACGTTTTGGGGCAAAACTTCCTTAGTGCAGTTTTGCACCAAAAAGTATAAATAAGGCCCTTAGACTTGATTTTTAGTCGTCAGGCATGGACCTGCAATTAGAACGAGTGGTCCAAGAATGTACCTTGTGCAGTAATAGTGAAACAATCTGGACAACTTTGAAGCCTCCAACGTACTCCCACAAACTCCCAGATGGACCTTGGACAGGCTTAGCAATTGACATAACTGGACCATTGTCAGGTGAGGTGAATCTTCCATACTTACTGGTGTTGGCAGATTTATATTCCAGGTGGCCAGAGATAAAAACTGTTTCTGTCAACAGCTCAAAGAGCCTAGATGACTTCCTTGAAGAGGTAATTAAAAGAGAAGGATTGCCTAGCACACTTCACTCAGATATTGTGATGCAATTCGGTTCTTGAGAGATGCAAGAGTATCTGGTAAATAACTGTATAAGATATTGCCCTAGTAATCTTTATCACCCGGAAACCAAACAAATAGTGTAAAGGCTTAACAAAATCATAAAAGAAGGGATACGACTAGCCAGAACCAATGGTTCAAACTGGAAAGGAGAAGTGTTATGAAGGTTGTTAGCCTACCATTTAACTCTGCATTAAGCTATAGATAGAACTCCCTTTGAACTAATAGGAGGAAGGAAACCCAATGCAAAGTTAATTCCAGGTTGCATGAAGTGCCAGAAATGATGAGTAGATACAGACACTAGGCAATGTTGCAGGCAGAAATAGTTAAAACTGCAATTGGAAAGGAAAGAACAAAAACATTTGATGCAGAACATCACACCATACACATGGAGTTAAGTGTAGGAACCTGGGTAAAAGTCAAAGGTCCCACAGGGACTGGTATGCGGTCAAAATTCACCAAGCCCATGAAACTAGTCAAAATATTTCAGAAAGCAGTAAAGAGACAAGATGGAAGAATCTGGAATTTGGAGTTAGTGGTTAAGTGCTGTGAATCATGTGATAGTGTTAGTAGTTCCAGTGATGCAGAAAAATTGGCTTCATAATGACAATCCCAATAAAGTGGTAATGCCTGGTTCACAAAGGTCAAGGAGGACAAGGATTTTTCATGATGCATATAGGACAAGTTCATGCAAAACTTCTACACCAAAATATCAGAAAGATTATGGGGGTCATTACAACCCTGGCGGTCAGTGTTAAAGCGGCGGTAAAACCGCCAATAGGCCAGCGGTAAAAAAAATGGAATTATGACCGTAGCGGAAACTGTCAACATAGACAGCCGCTTTAACACTCCGACCGCCACGGCGGTACAAACAAACACCGCGGCGGTAACCGCCAACAGACAGGTGGAGGACAATGTACCGCCCACACTATTACAACCCACCAATCCTACACCTTTTCCTGGGCAGATTCACCGAAAACAAAAACACGGCGGAAACAGGACTTCGAAGGGAAAACGCTCACCTCTACACACCCCACGAGGAATCAGGATACCATGGAACCGGAGCTCCAGATTCTGCCAGCCTTTATCTTCCTGCTCCTCTACCAGGAGCACAAACTCAGGGGGCAAAGACAACAGTGAGTACTGCACCTACGACACAGGGGAGGGAAAAAACTGTGACACACACACGTAACACGCAACACCCCACCCCCAACCTCACCCACTACAACACACACGCTAATACATATACCCCCCAGCCCCCCTGGAAGAATGCAAGGACAAAAGGAAATGAGTAGAATAATTGTGATATATTCAATTACCTACAACAAAAATATTTACAAATATATACATTTATACTATATACAATTATATACACCAAGAACACAAGTCCAAGGGATTCCACCATCATAGTCCGTGGATCACTGGGCCCAAAAGGCATGGGCGAGGCCCACACTCAATAACCGAACAAGACGGAGAGAACACTGCAGGGGCATCAGTTGGAAATAAAACAGGCACCTCAGGGGGAATGGAAGGGGGGACACCTCAGCCGGTTGAGTGCATGACGCCAGATCCACGAGGGGGCGCCAAGCCCACTGCTGCATCCTGGGGAGTGGAAAGCCACAGTCTCACAGGTCTCCACAGTGGGTGGGTTGCCCACTGTTCAATCCTGGTGAGTGCAAAGCCACAGTCTCACAAGTCTCTACAGTGGGTGGGTTGCCCACTGTCCAATCCTGGGGAGTGCAAAGCCACAGTCTCACAAGTCTCTACAGTGGGTGGTTTGCCCACTGTTCAATCCTGGGGAGTGCAAAGCCACAGTCTCACAAGTCTCTAAGGTGGGTGGTTTGCCCACTGTTCAATCCTGGGAAGTGCAAATCCACAGTCTATCAAGTCTCTCCAGTGGGTGGTTGGCCCACTGTTCAGTCCTGGGGAGTTCAAAGCCACAGTCTCAAAAGTCTCTACAGTGGGTGGGTTGCCCACTGTTCAATCCTGGGGAGTGCAAAGCCACAGTCTCTCAAGTGGATAACATTCTCCAATGGTTCTGGAGGGGGCTTTGTGCCCAGAGTGCTTCATCCTGCCAAGTACAGGGGTAGTGGATGCTCTTCTCCACTGGTTCTGGAGGGGGCTGTATGCCCAGAGTGCTTCATCCTGCCAAGTACAGAGGTAGTGGATGCTCTTCTCCACTGATTCTGGAGGGGGCTTTGTGCCCAGAGTGCTTCATCCTGCCAAGGACAGAGGTAGTGGATGTTCTTTTCCACTGGTTCTGGAGGGGGTTTTGTGCCCAGAGTGCTTCATCCTGCCAAGGACAGAGGTAGTGGATGTAAATCTCCACTGGTTCTGGAAGGGGCTTTTTGCCCAGAGTACTTCATCCTGCCAAGGACAGAGGTAGTGGATACTCTTCTCCACTGGTTCTGGAGGGGGCTGTGTGCCCAGAGTGCTTAACCCTGCCAAGGACAGAGATAGTGGATGCTCTTCTCCACTGATTCCGGAGGGGGCTTTGCACCCAGAGTGCTTCATCCTGCCAAGGACAGAGGTAGTGGATGTTCTTCTCCACTGATTCTGGAGGGGGCTTTGTGCCCAGAGTGCTTCATCCTGCCAAGGACAGATGTAGTGGATGCTCTTCTCCACTGGTTCTGGAGGGGGCTTTGTGCCCAGAGTGCTTCATCCTGCCAAGGACAGAGGTAGTGGATGCTCTTCTCCACTGGTTCTGGAGGGGACTTTGTGCCCAGAGTGCTTCATCCTGCCAAGGACAGAGGTAGTGGATGTTCTTCTCCACTGGTTCTGGAGGGGGTTTTGTGCCCAGAGTGCTTCATCCTGCCAAGGACAGAGGTAGTGGATGTAAATCTCTACTGGTTCTGGAGGGGGCTTTGTGCCCAGAGTACTTCATCCTGCCAAGGACAGATGTAGTGGATACTCTTCTCCACTGGTTCTGGAGGGGGCTGTGTGCCCAGAGTGCTTAACCCTGCCAAGGACAGAGGTAGTGGATACTCTTCTCCACTGATTCCGGAGGGGGCTTTGCACCCAGAGTGCTTCATCCTGCCAGTTACAGAGGTAGTGGATGCTCTTCTCCATTGATTCTGGAGGGGGCTTTGTGCCCAGAGTGCTTCATCCTGCCAAGGACAGATGTAGTGGATGCTCTTCTCCTCTGGTTCTGGAGGGGGCTGTGTGCCCAGAGTGCTTCATCCTGCCAAGGACAGAGGTAGTGGATGCTCTTCTCCATTGGTTCTGGAGGGGACTTTGTGCCCAGAGTGTTTCATCCTGCCAAGGACAGAGGTAGTGAATGTTCTTCTCCACTGGTTCTGGAGGGGGTTTTGTGCCCAGAGTGCTTCATCCTGCCAAGGACAGAGGTAGTGGCTGTTCTTCTCCACTGGTTCTGGAGGGGGTTTTGTGCCCAGAGTGCTTCATCCTGCCAAGGACAGAGGTAGTGGATGTAAATCTCTACTGGTTCTGGAGGGGGCTTTGTGCCCAGAGTACTTCATTCTGCCAAGGACAGAAGTAGTGGATACTCTTCTCCACTGGTTCTGGAGGGGGCTGTGTGCCCAGAGTGCTTAACCCTGCCAAGGACAGAGGTAGTGGATGCTCTTCTCCACTGATTCCGGAGGGGGCTTTGCACCCGGAGTGCTTCATCCTGCCAGTGACAGAGGTAGCGGATGCTCTTCTCCACTGATTCTGGAGGGGGCTTTGTGCCCAGAGTGCTTCATCCTGCCAAGGACAGATGTAGTGGATGCTCTTTTCCACTGGTTCTGGAGGGGGCTGTGTGCCCAGAGTGCTTCATCCTGCCAAGGACAGAGGTAGTGGATGCTCTTCTCCACTGGTTCTGGAGGGGACTTTGTGCCCAGAGTGCTTCATCCTGCCAAGGACAGAGGTAGTGGATGTTCTTCTCCACTGCTTCTGGAGGGGGTTTTGTGCCCAGAGTGCTTCATCCTGCCAAGGACAGAGGTAGTGGATGCTCCTCTCCACTGATTCTGGAGGGGGCTTTGTGCCCAGAGTGCTTCATCCTGCCAAGGACAGAGGTAGTGGATGTTCTTCTCCACTGGTTCTGGAGGGGGTTTTGTGCCCAGAGTGCTTCATCCTGCCAAGGACAGAGGTAGTGGATGTAAATCTCCACTGGTTCTGAAGGGGGCTTTGTGCCCAATGTGCTTCATCCTGCCAAGGACAGAGGTAGTGGATGCTCTTCTCCACTGGTTCTGTAGGGGGCTGTGTGCCCAGAGTGATTCATCCTGCCAAGGACAGAGGTAGTGGATGCTCTTCTCCACTGATTCTGGAGGGGGCTCTGTGCCCAGAGTGCTTCATCCTGCCAAGGACAGAGGTAGTGGATGTTCTTCTCCACTGGTTCTGGAGGGGGTTTTGTGCCCAGAGTGCTTTATCCTGCCAAGGACAGAGGTAGTGGATGTAAATCTCCACTGGTTCTGGAGTGGGCTTTGTGCCCAGAGTGCTTCATCCTTCCAAGGACAGAGGTAGTGGATGCTATTCTCCACTGTTTCTGGAGGGGAATTTGTGCCCAGAGTGCTTCATCCTGCCAATGACACAGGTAGTGGATGTAAATCTCCACTGGTTCTGGAGGGGGCTTTGTGCCCAGAATGCTTCACCCTGCTCGTGGCAGTCTCAGTAGCGTCAGAGCTTTTGGCGCTCATTGGCCTACAGTGCTGGTGGCAGCAGTGTCCTGTTCAGCGGTGCTTGTGGTGGTCTTGTCCTGTTCAGCAGTGCTGGTGGCGGCGGTGTCCTTGGCAGCGGTGCTTGTGGCGGTTTTGTCCTGTTCAGCGGTGTTGGTGGCGGCGGTGTCCTTGGCAGCGGTGCTTGTGGTGGTGGTGTCCTTGGCAGCGGTGCTTGTGGCGGCGGTGTCCATGGCAGCGGTTCAGCTGGTGGCGGTCTTGTCCTGGCCTACGGGGCTGCTGGCGGCAGTGTCCTTGGCAGCGGTTCAGCTGGTGGCGGCCTTGTCCTGGCCTGCGGGGCTGCTGGCGGCAGTGTCCTTGGCAGCGGTTCAGCTGGTGGCGGTCTTGTCCTGGTCTGCGGGGCTGCTGGCGGTCGCCTCCTGGGCAGCGGTTCAGCTGCTGGCGGTCTTGTCCTGGACTGTGGGGCTGCTGGTGGCGGTGTCCTTGGCAGCGGTTCAGCTGGTGGCGGTCTTGTCCTGGCCTGCGGGGCTGCTGGCGGTTTCCTCCTGGGAAGTGGTTCAGCTGGTGGCGGTCTTGTCCTGGCCTGTGGGGCTGCTGGCGGCGGTGTCCTTGGAAGCTGTTCAGCTGGTGGCGGTCTTGTCCTGGCCTTCGAGGCTTCTGGCGGTCGCCTCCTGGGCAGCGGGGCTGCTGCTGGCGGTCCTGTCTGTGGCAGCGGGGCTGCTGCTGGCAGTCCTGTCTGTTGCAGCAGACTGCTGGCGATCGCCTCCTGGGCAGTGTGGCTGCTGCTGGCGGTCCTGTCTGTGGCAACGGGGCTGCTGCTGGCTGTCCTGTCTGTGGCAGCGGGGCTGCTGGTGGTCGCCTCCTGGGCAGCGGGGCTGCTGCTGGCGGTCTTCCCCTGCGCAGTGTGGCTGCTGCTGGCGGTCCTGTCTGTGGCAGCGGGGCTGCTGGCGGTCTTGTCCGCCATGTTGATCTTCCTAGACTTGCCAGTTTTACTGTGCCCCTTCCCACTTTGTATGGTGTTGCAGCTGTCTCCACACTCCCAACTGGACCCCTGGGAGCGGCTTTGGTGGCTGATTTCTTTCCTCTCTCCCGCCCAGCACTGGCCAACTTTTGACACTTGACAGGTGGGGTACTGTCCGTGCTGTGGCTCCTTGCCACACTGGCTGCCCTGCTGCCTGGTGCACTCCATAATCCGGTGACTACTGGCACCACTGGCCCCGCCGATGTTGTGGCTGAGGTGCTAGGTTGGGACCTGGAGAGTCGGGCCCTAGGATACTGAAGGGGTGTGGGAGGTGAGGGAAAGAGGTCAAGGTTGGACAGAAAAAGTTTCTTAGGAACACTGGGACGGGTAGATGGAGGGGGTTTGGAAGTGGAGGAAGAGGTAGTGGTGGTAGGAGGTGTACGTTTGGTGACTTTGGGTGAAGGTGCATGGGCTGGATGCTGTCGTGAGGTGGATGGCTGTTGGGTGGGTGTGTGGCTGCGTTTGTGTACCTTGGGAGGTGGCCTCACAGATACACTGGGAAAGGACACAGGGGATGTGTGAATGGTAGTGGGGGTGGTGACTGCACGTGAGCGGGGTGTCGTGGTGTGTGTGCTGGTGATGGACGTAGTGGCTGAAGATGTAGTGCATGCAGGTGTGAGTGGAGACGAGACAGGGAGGGAGGAGGGAGACGGGGAGGAGGGGGACACTGTGGAAGCAGTGGATGTTGGTGTGCCTGCATGTGTGTGATACTTGCGTGAGTGCTCGTGGGATGTGTGGTGCTTATGTTTGCCAGAGCTTCCCTTGTGTGTTGAGGTGTGTTCATGCTGCTCTGATGGTGTGCTTGGGATAGGCTGAGGTACAGGGGTGTGGGTCTGGGTGGAGGAAGTAGGAGGGGGGAGGCTAGAGACAGGGACAATGGCTGCCATCAGTGCTGAGGCCAGAGTCTGAAAAGCTCAGTGAAGGGCTGCCTGACCAGAGTGAATACCCTCCAGGAATACATTTGTTTGTTGCAACTGCCTCTCTACACCCTGGATGGCATTCAAAATGGTAGACTGCCCAACAGTGAGGGACCTGAGGAGGTCCATGGCCTCCTCACTGAGGGCAGCATGGGTGACTGGGGCGGGGCCTGAGGTGCCTGGGGCGAAGGTGATGCACACCCTCCTGGGTGAGAGGGCGAAAGCTGAGGGGCAAAAGCTGAGGGGCTGCTGGGAGGGCGGTGCTGGTAGGGGGGGGTGGCGGCTGTACCTGTAGATGCGGGGGCACAGATGGTGCTGCCACCACAAGGGAGCTCCCATCAGAGGAGGAGTCAGTCTCGCTGGGTTCAGCTCCTGTCCCTGCCGTGGAGCTCCCCTCACCCTCCGTCCCACTGGTGAATTCAGAGTCTGTAGTCTCACCCTCCAGGGCCATGTGGGATGCAGCTCCCTCCTGCTCCGGTGCTACTGCTCCTCCACCTGATGATGCTTATGCACACAAGAACAGGGAGACCACAAAAAGTGGGGGGTGGAGACAGAAGAAAGACATGTTGAGTGCATGCAATACCGCTACCGTTGGCGGACACGACAGACACAGAAGCCCCCTGCACTACGCCACGCACTTGGGTTCCACTATTCAATCCCTGGGGCATGGCTTACAAGGATTTGGCCGATTTTTGCACACATGGATGTCACAGGAGCCTGATTAGGTGTAGTTGGCACTGTACACAGGTGGGGTGGGGTGCCACAGGGCCAGCCTGAAGAAGGGAACTTAACTACCAAACTCGCCCTGGCCTAAGGGAACCCACAGCCCACATCCCCCACCCAGACACCTACAATGCATGCTGAATCAGCAGAATGAGAGTGTACTCACCCTCTTGTGGCTGCAGTGATGCCCTCAAGCACCCATCCAACTCCGGGTACGCCACTGCCAGGATTCTGAACATCAGGGGGGTCATGGTGCAACGGGCACCCCTCCCACGTTGGGAGGCGATCCCCAGCTGGGCCTCCGCCATCTTCTTGCTCCAGCGGCAAATGTCCTCCCATCTTTTCCGGCAGTGGGTGCTCCATCTGTGATAGACCCCCAGGGTCCGGACTTCCTTGGCAATGGCACGCCAGATGTCCTTCTTCTGGTGGGCGCTGACCAACAGGAATTGTCCAGGGGAAAGAGAGTAGTAATTACCAACTGCACCGTCACAGTCATTGGAACGCATCCCTACCCTTGCCATGACGCACATGCACACACCGTCGTTTCATGCACGCCTCATTCTCACCCCCTCCTATCTTTCATCCACCCCACTCCACACAGGCATTGCCCATACAGCATGCTCACAGTGTACTTACCTGTTTGTCTGGAGGACCGTAGAGTAGCGTGTACTGGGGCAGGACCCCATCCACGAGTTTCTCCAACTCCTCCGTGCTGAAGGCAGGGGCCCTTTCCCCAGACATACGAGCCATTGTCTCTTCCAGACTGAGGTCACAGCAGCACTTGCAGTGTAGGTCCTCTCCTGTCGAGGATCAGGTATTGAGTGATTGAACAGAGAGAAAATTGCGGTCATGTCCATGGCAGTGCGTACCGTCACTGCCAGCGTACATCATCATTGGCTCCTGGGACCCATATGGTCCAATGTTAACCAATGCAGAATTGCACCACGGTCTTTGACCGCCTACCGCGATGGTGTACAAGGACAGCGCAGTTACCTCACATCCCCTTGCCCCACCTTACAGGTCAGGCAGCTGCCATTTCAGGGGCCCACATGGCTTTATTTTTGACTGCGTCACACATAACTTGGACTTGCCACAACACTATTACAGGCAAAATTCAATTTTTGAATATTTTCAGAGTAAGCTGTGTTTACGTACCTCAGAGTTGGTTGACTCTCTGCTCGCTATTCTCCTCCATGAGCACCGTCTGCTGGGGCATGTGAGGAGATGGCGGCATCCTCCGGTGTACAGACCGCTGGTGGACCTGTCGACAATGGAGGAAAGACATGTGATCATCACCTACAGGCTTGATCGTTCCACAATACAGGAACTGTGTGCCCAGTTGGAGCCAGACCTGATGTCATCTATCCGCCATCCCACAGGAATCCCCCCTCAAGTGCAGGTGCTGTCAGTACTCAATTTCCTAGGAAGTGGGTCTTTGCAAACAACAGTGGCCATAGCATCAGGGATGTCCCAGCCTATGTTTTCCAACGTGTTGTCCAGAGTGTTGTCTGCCCTGCTGAAACACATGCAGAGCTACATCGTTTTCCCTCAGGTAGAGTATTTGCCTACAGTGAAAGGTGATTTCTATGTCCTGGGACATATCCCCAACATCATAGGTGCCATTGATGGGACACATGTGGCCTTGGGCCCCCCACGCAAGAGTGAACAGGTGTACAGAAACCGGAATTCCATGAATGTGCAGCTGGTGGCAGACCAGTACATCTCCCATGTTAATGCAAAATTTCCTGGCTCAGTGCATGATGCTTACATCCTGCGGAATAGCAGCATCCCTTATGTGATAGGGCAACTCCAGAGGCACGGGTGTGGACCTGTCGACAATGGAGGAAAGACATGTGATCATCACCTACAGGCTTGATCGTTCCACAATACAGGAACTGTGTGCCCAGTTGGAGCCAGACCTGATGTCATCTATCCGCCATCCCACAGGAATCCCCCCTCAAGTGCAGGTGCTGTCAGTACTCAATTTCCTAGGAAGTGGGTCTTTGCAAACAACAGTGGCCATAGCATCAGGGATGTCCCAGCCTATGTTTTCCAACGTGTTGTCCAGAGTGTTGTCTGCCCTGCTGAAACACATGCAGAGCTACATCGTTTTCCCTCAGGTAGAGTATTTGCCTACAGTGAAAGGTGATTTCTATGTCCTGGGACATATCCCCAACATCATAGGTGCCATTGATGGGACACATGTGGCCTTGGGCCCCCCACGCAAGAGTGAACAGGTGTACAGAAACCGGAATTCCATGAATGTGCAGCTGGTGGCAGACCAGTACATCTCCCATGTTAATGCAAAATTTCCTGGCTCAGTGCATGATGCTTACATCCTGCGGAATAGCAGCATCCCTTATGTGATAGGGCAACTCCAGAGGCACGGGTGTGGCTATTAGGTGAGCACATTGACCCAAATCAATGGGAATATTTGTGTGGGTCTGTGGATGTCCCTATGAGTTAGTGTGTGTCTAACAGTTCTCCCTCGCCATTTGCAGGTGACTCTGGTTACCCCAACCTGTCATGGCTACTGACCCCAGTGAGGAATCCCAGGACAAGGGCAGAGGAACGCTACAATGAGGCACATGGGCGAACTAGGAGGATTATAGAGCGGACGTTCAGCCTCCTGAAGGCCAGGTTCTGGTGCCTCCATATGACAGGTGGTTCCCTATTCTACTCACCAAAGAAGGTATGCCAGGTCATCGTGGCCTGCTGTATGCCTCACAACTTGGCTTTGCGATGACAGGTGCCTTTTCTGCAGGAGGATGGTCCAGATGGAGGTGTTGTGGCAACTCTGGAGCCTGTAGACAGTGAAGACGAGGAAGCAGAAGAAGAGGACATCGACAACAGGAACACGGTGATCCTGCAATACTTCCAGTGAGACACAGGTAAGAAGACAAACCTGCCTGCCTCATCTAATTTAAATCTACTATCTATCTACTGTCTGTCATTTTCACCCAGTGTATGGTCACTGAGTTGTCACTTTCCCTTACGATTTCACAGATGTGGGTCCCACTGTGTGACATCTGCTTTGTTTCTTCATGGACTAGAGCTGTGTGACATAGGTATGTTGACATTACATGTGAAAGAGCATTTTGGTACTGTAATTGCTAATACACTATTTCGAAATCACAGACAGACTCCAGATTGTTTTGTGCTTTAAGGGTGTTTATTTAAGGAGGGGGCTGTAAAATGGTGAGGGGTGATGGTGGAGGAATGTCCATGGCAGAGTCCAATCTATTAGTCTCACAGGTGCATTGTCAAAAGGGGCATAGAAAGTGGAGCTGGGGCAGGTTAAGTATGGACAGGGTGACAAGGTGGGACAAATGGATGACAATCAGGGTGGTCTCATTTCTTGGCGGGGGTCTTGGCATCGTTCTCTGTCTTTGTCCTGGATCTCAGGGATGGTTTGCGGGGTGGTTCTCCCTCTGCAGGGGGTGGGGTGCTGGTGTGGTGGTCCTGTGGCGGTGCCTCCTGTCCACTAGCGCCGGCGGAGGTGGTGGGCAGTTCATCGTCCAGGTTAGTGTCAGGAGCCCCTTGTTGTGCCACAGTGTCCCTCCTGGTGTTGACGAGTTCCTTCAGCACCCCTACAATGGTGCCCAGGGTGGAATTGATGGATTTGAGTTCCTCCCTGAAGCCCAAATACTGTTCCTCCTGCAGCCGCTGGGTCTCCTGAAACTTGGCCAGAACCGTTGCCATCGTCTCCTGGGAATGGTGGTAGCCTCCCATGATGTTGGAGAGGGCCTCGTGGAGAGTGGGTTTCCAGGGCCTGTCCTCTCCCTGTCGCACAGCAGCCCTCTCAGTTCCCCTGTGTTCCTGGGCCTCTGTCCCCTGAACCGTGTGCCCACTGCCACTGCCCTCAGGTCCCTGTTGTTGGGGTGGGGGGTTAGCCTGGGTTCCCTGTAGTGGTGGACACACTGCGGATTGACGTGTCCTGGGGACAGAGGTATGGGCTTGCTGGGTGGGTGCTGTGCTGGTGTTTCCAGAGGGGGGAATCCCTGTAGTGGCTTGTGCCAGTGTGAGGGGAACCAACTGTCCCGAGGTCCCAGATGGGCTGGTCGTCTAGATCCAGTTGGACAGAGCTGCTGTCATCACTTTGGGCCTCTTCTGTGGGTGGAGGGAACATGTCTGGACCCTCCTGTTCGGTGACATTGGGTAGGGGTCCTGCAGGGGGTTAAAGGCATGATTATTGCATCTGTGTGTGCCATGGTGTGCAATGGGTGGGTGACCATGTACCCCAGTGCTTGCATTCTTGTGTGGGACCTTGTGTGATGATGGTTTAGGGGTGTGTATGGGTATCTGCAGTGGCCATGCTTTGGTGATGGGTGTCCATGCTTTGGTGTTGCATGCAGGGCTTGGGTTAGGGATGGGTGGGTTGTGATATTGGGACATGTGTGAGGAATAGGAGTGATGGGGTGAGGGCGAGGGTGGGGGTATGTGATGGCATGCAGGTAGGGTGGGGGATATAGTAGTAAAGATATGACTTCCCAGAGTCCATTCCTCCAGCTACTCCTGCAAGGCCCTCAGGATGCCGAATAGCCAAGACCTGCTCCTCCCATGTTGTTAGTTGTGGGGGAGGAGGGGGGGTCTACCGCCAGTCCTCTGTATCGCAATGTCGTGTCTTGAGACCACGGAATGCACCTTTCCCCGTAGGTCATTCCACCTCTTCCTGATGTCACCCCTAGTTCTTGGGTGCTGTCCCACTGCATTGACCCTGTCCATGATTCTTCGCCATAGCTCCATCTTCCTAGCTATGGGGGTGTGCTGCACCTGTGATCCGAATAGCTGTGGCTCTACTCGGATGATTTCCTCAACCATGACCCTGAGCTCCTCCTCAAAGAACCTGGGATGTCTTTGCGGTGCCATGGGGTGGTGTGGGTGATGTGTGAGGTGGTGTGTGTTGTGACGTGTGGGGTGATATTTAGAGGTGTGTTGTGTGAGGTGCGTGGATGTTGTGTGGGTGATGGTGTTGAGTGCCTGTGGATGCTCGTTTGTAGATGGTGGTGTCTCTCTCTGGCCTTCTGCCGCAATTGTTGTCGTAGGGGTTTGTGGGTGATGTGGGTGTGTGTTTTATATTGTATTGGTTGTGTGCGAGTGGTGTGTGCATGTGTATCAGGTGTGTGTATTTCAAATTGTCCAATGTGGATGTGTTTTGTAAATGTGTGTGTATTTTGAGTGCGGCGGTGTGTACTGCCAATGGAATACCGCGGTTGAAAGACCGCTGCATGGATTTGTGGGTCGTGATAGTGTGGGCGTATTCCTGTTGGCGTGACAATGGAGGATTTCTTATCACCAGTTTATCACTAACCTTTGTTGTGGCGGACTTGTGTGGGTGTCTAGACTTTGGCGGATTCCGGCCTTTGGGTCATAATGGCCGTGGCAGAATTCCACGGCTGTGGCAGTGTGCTGGCGGTCTTCTGCACGGCGGTAAGCGGCTTTTACCGCCAATGTTGTAATGACCACCTATATCACCAAATAGCTAACAGATGTACGAATCTTTAATCCTTTCTCACTTTCCCTTCCTTAATCTCACCTGAGGTGTTGTATTTTCTTTCCCTAATATTTTGCTCCTATGACAACTATTGTTATGTTAAGAATGTTATATGTACCCATGATCGTTTATGTATTTTTTATTATGTCAATAGGAAAGAAAGGTGTGTGGTATCTTGCCTTGACCCCTTCCTACTTCACAGTATGAAACCATCCTGAAAGGTTCTAGAATGTGAATAGAGGTGATACGAAGGCAATAGGAAGGTGACAGATTCTGTGGATGAGGTATTTGGAATAAAGATTTTAATCGATCACATCTGCATTTCTGTTATCCCACATTAGTCTGGATTCTCCTCAAGAGATCTGATACTAATGGTGACAAGTGAAGGAACAAGAACAGTGATATTATTCCCATTGCCTGGAACGAAGAAAGACAGTATGGTATTCTTTCTTGTCTGAGCAGGTTTCTGGTATGCTGAGAGCAAATGATGAAGTAACAGAATGTTGGAAAGTGTTGATTGACAGTCTGCAGATGCTTACAGTTGGTGAGAGGATGAACCCTTGAGTAAATATATATACCTTATGCTGTGCCCAATGGCCTAAGATATAAGTTAAGAAAATGCTGTCCCCTACTGAAATTGCCACTGATTTGTACTTAAATAGCCTCTCAAGATTTAACAAACTGGTGTTTATTGACTTAAAGTGCTATCAGGAGAATAACTATAAACTGCACAACAGGCAGTCAACATCCTTCTCGAAGAACATCCATGTTCTAATGCAGATCATCAAGCAGCAAGCACTGTGGTGTTTGACAGTGAGTAAGATCCGGAAACAAACTTTACAGTAGTACCATAAGCACACTTGAGACACCTGATTAAACACCAGAAACTCACCAGATTCAGGACTGTAAGAGTGTGAAAAATATATTGTAGAGATTTGAAAAGCAAAGAGTCAAAATCAAGTTAAATAGGCAGAGTAAATTGGTCATTTTCAGATAATCAATAGAAACATACTAATGACGAACCCAAACCTAGGCTTAGGTGGTGCAGCAGTCATTGTGTTTCTCATCCAAATGGCACATGATGAGTACTTGCTTGAATTAAAAGAACTGAATGCAATTGCAGTACAGTGTGCCTGTTGTTGATTTAATTGCTACCCTAGTGCAAAATTAAGTCCAGTGAAAAGAGTTGGGTTATCAAGTTTTAAAGTCAGTCCTGTACAAGAGCCACACACATTTCAACTCTTTCTAAATTGCATCTTTTCACTGGAATCCCTTGTAGTGACTAGGACAAAAACACCATCTAAAATATCCTTAGAGATCTTCAATCCTAAGCTTCCTTAAATGATACAGATAAAGAATGCAACATGCAAAGACATGAACTGTTAGTACTGATATGCTGATGGAGTCCTATGTATTTGGACAAGTGATACATATTGATAACAAATCTGGCCCATTCACCAATTTTCTAGTTCTGATTAATCTTTTTAGGAGTTCCGAGGGGTAAGTAGAGACACATTAATACATTTCAATCAATTTACAGTGCAACCCATTTGGCCACAAATTGAATCTTGGAGGCAAAACTAAAGTTCAAAAGATTTAATATAAATCTGCAGCCAGTCTTATGTAAATGAGTCTTAAAAACATACTATATAAATACAAAATCACCAAAGGAGAGTTAAAGTGTCAAAGCAAATTAACTCATACAAGCATCATAAGGCATATCATATTCTCTGTTTTGACAATGCTGAAGAACAAATAGAACACCTGGGGCCACATATACGAAGATCCAGTTTTGCGACTCTCAATTTGGGAGTCGCACAACCGGATGTACAACACTGTCAAAAACTTTGTCTGCGATTTGCAATGGGATCGCAAATGACCTACCTGATGAATATTCATGAGGTAGGTCGCAATTTGTGACCCTATTGGGAATGGCGGCACTCAGGAGCCCATCATGTCTGTGACTGCTTATTTTTTTTAATGCAGCCAGTTTTCCTTAAAGGAAAATGGAAAGCATTTCGAAAACAAAAATGGAAAGTTTTCTTTTCATTTTTTCAGAGCAGGCAGTGGTCCGTGGGACCACTGCCTGCTCTGAAAAACTATTTTCGCATGCATTCACAAAGGATAATGTGTCTATGGGGACCCCTTCTCTTTTGCAAATGGTTTAGCACCAATTTGAAATTGGTGCTAACTGCGATTGTTTTGCGATCGCATTCACGGTCACAAAACAATCATCCATACCATTTGGATTTGGTATTAGGAAGGGACGCCCTTGACACACCCCTTCCTAATACCAAATTGCAAAACCCAAACTGCGTTTCGGTAACAAGTTATCAAATCGCAGTTTGGGCTTTGTACATCCCAAAAAGCATTTTCCAAGATGCAAACGGGCAGATTCAGCAAATCAGACCCTTTGCGACTAGAAAAATGTTTTGTACATCTGGCCGCTGATGTTCTAAATCCATGGATTGATTTTCCTGCCTAATCGTTGAATTTAAATAATCTAAATATGTTATTAAAGCTAAGGAAAACCTAAGAATTCTCCAAATTCTGGATAAATATAATCAAAAGTATCAGCATCACAGAAGCTTCAGTAGAAGTTCTTCAGAAGAGAGATGTGCGTAGCATCAGTGGCGTAGCGTGGGTTGTCAGCACCCGGGGCAAGGCAAGTAATTTGCGCCCCCTAACCCGGGGCAAGGCAAGTAATTTGCGCCCCCTAACCCGTGGATTTTAGCACTCGAGTCTCTTCCAAGATGTTGCGCCCGGTGCGGCCGGCCCCCCTGCACCCCCCACGCTACGCCACTGCGTAGCATAAAGCCACGTCAGCTAAAAGAAAAGGAAAAGAGATCTGTACCTCTCAAGGGTCTCATTACAAGGTTGGCAGTTGGACGAGTCGACTGGCAGCAACATCGTATTACGAAGTTCCCTCCTGTCAGCCCGGTGGGAACAATGCTACGGTATTGGTCTCGACTCCCTTATGGGAACTGAGGCCAATACCGTAACACACCAGCACCCTTGGTATGTGCACTATGTGTAAAGAGGTCAGATGGTGGTGGACAGGGGGGGCCTGCACTGCCCATGCCATGAGCATAAGCTATCAGCATGGGCAGTGCAGGGCCCCCCCTATGGCCCCCTGCACTGTGTTTCCACCAGCCTTTCATGGCGGGGTCCCCTCTATGAAAAGGCTGGCAGAAACTGGACTTCTAATCAGCACAATGGCGCTAAACTCAGTGCCACAACTCTGACCATGTTCCTGGCTGGCACGACGGTCCCCTGGCGGTCCAACCGCCAGGATCGTAATGTGGTAGTCAGACCGCTTGGAGTACAGTTATCCCACCGCCATCGCGGCTTTGGCGGTCCTAAGTCTCTAAAGGTCTGCTCTAGTCATATGGTAAAAAAAATCTGAATCTCTAACTAACTGAACACCGCTTTAATCGCTGCAGAACTTTAAGTAGCTGACATCATCACCAGTAACTTTCCACTTTCTGTGCACAATTAAAATTTGCCACTTTCATTAGCCTTTCATCTCTCTGACCAAGCCTTGGTATGACCTTGGATCACTACAAGGTCCAGGAATACGAAGGTGAGTTCTTCTTCATGGCTCCTCGTCAACACTCCTTGTCCATGGCATCCCATCTCACATACCTCTATATCTTATACTAACAATAAGCCCTTCATTAACTGGTGACGTATGCAGATGCACCTGCAAATAAATATGCAATGAGAAAATTTCCACGTTGAAGATTAAATAAATACAGAAAAACATTTCAGACCCTAACTCCAGCCAACTGAACATAAAAATCAATGCACATTTGAATTCTTGGTTATACATGTATTTCCCATAAGTACAATAAATGAAAAATAACTATGAAAATATATAATTTAATTAAGAGCTCATAATACCATTACATTTGAGTAATAGTGCAAACGTATTTCTTCAATCAATAATTATCATTACAGAAATTACGTACGACCTTTCTACATTTCTACTTATAAGTGCGCTTCAGTTATACGACTTTCTAATGCACCACATTCACATGAATGTATTTGAACAAATGTTATAATTCATTGATTACATTTTTTAATTTTTTCTGAAACGCATAATGGCACAGCCAAGTTATACACTGCCTGTATCTATTACAGTTCCATCTGCATTTTCCACGAACTACAACATGGGCCAAATCCTTGGCCATGTACCATCATAAATGTCTCCATTAAAGGAGCAACCATGATATACCTAAAACTTATCAAACGTGGAATCTCTTATGGCCTTGAGGTCGCTTCAATACTATTAATATATTCATCATCAGTAACCACATTCACAGGTTCCGTAGGATGACATAGGAAGCCTGAAAATTTGGCTTCTTCAAAAATTATTACTATAGAAACTATTACCCTTCTGATTGTAATCAACAGGGAGCAGAAAGATGGTTAATTGACCTTACAGTTTAGGAAAGTGGATAAGGAATGGACCATTTAGATCGCAGTATGATAATAGTTGTCAATTAAATTTCCCTGCATAATTTTCATGGTCAAAGACAATGGCCTGATTTACAAAATTAACTTACACTTTTGAGCAAATTTACACTTTTGAGTAAGTTTACTACTTTTTGGTCTTCAGAAACTGCACTTCTGTAGAAACATTCATTTTTGAATACCTTACATTTTTGGAGAAATTACAGCATCACAAATGGCCAGCCACTGGTACTGCAACACCTTCCCATAGAACATGATAGAGATAGAGACTTAGAATAGAATCCAATAGGAATTGCTGTTAAATTATATTAAATTATTTAAAATAGTTGATAGCAAAAATAGATACAAAAAATAATGTTGAAACATATATAAAAAAGTACATATTTTATTTTAAAATATTTTATAATTACATGATAAAAATGTACTACTTTTATTACATTTTGAATATAAAATAGATAAAAAATAAAGATGTACTATTTTCTATATGTGTTTAACATTAAATTATATTTATTTACATTTTAACTATTTTAAATATTTGTATTTAATTTATTATAACATCCGATGGATTTTTACTGTAAGTCCCTACCTTCATTATTTTGTGTGGGATGGTGTTGCAGTACTAGTGTTTTGCTATGTGTAGTGGTGCAAGACCTTTCCACATACAATGATAGAGAGAGGGACTCAACATAGAATAAATAATATTAAATTAATTGAAATAATTGAAGGCATACATACATAAAAATTAATGTTAAAACATATATAAAAATAGAACATATTTATTTTTTAATTGTTTTATAATTAAATTATAAAAATATACTACTTTTATTATTACATTTTAAATATAAAACAGTTGCAAAATAAATATGTTCCATTTTTATGAATTTTTAACAATAGATTATATTTATTTAAGTTTTTAACTACTTTAAATATTCTTATTTATTTTAATATTACATCCAATTGGTTTTTATTTTAAGTCCCTTCTCCATTATTTTCCATGGGATGGTGTAAGGGCCTGGTAACTTACACCTTTCCGTACGTAAACAATTGTTTGCTATTAAAGAGTGATTTATAAGTAGTATCGTTACAAGTGTGAAGTATTCACAGATAAAAAGTGAGAACAGTCCCACCTTCACACTTAAAAAAAATAGGACAGTTCTAATTTTTTTATTGACAAGACTCCCTACTCATAAACATACAACTTGTACTTTTCTTTGTGAATAACAAACAATTGTAAACGTACACAAAAGTGTAAGTTTACCTTAGTGAATCAGGCTCTAGGTTACTACAAAAGGGCAGTTTGTGAATACAGAAAAGTAGTAGTAAACTTATTCAAAAGTGCAAATTTCCTCACATGTTCAGTCTGTGAACCAGATTCATTGTCTTGGCTCAGACAGACATCTGTAGTTACCGAACGCCTTTTTCCATCATTATAATGCATTTAGCATTCAGGGAGGCCTATTACGATATTTCCTATACACTATTGCTTGTAACAGGGTCTTCCAGGCCTGGATGACTTCCCTACTTATGTTTCCTTTTCTGCTTTTCAAGTTCTAGCCAACATGCTGCCTCCCTCTTTCACATATTAATCCATAAGGTGTTCACAGCCTTCTAATACTTTGAGGACACTTTCCATCCTCTTGAGGGGTGCTGAGCCCTCTGCCACTGCCACTGCACAAGCTGCCAGGAAGGGACTCAGAGACCCGGGAAACACTTCGCTTTCAGGTGCCGACTATGATCAGCTACATGGAGGCGGGGCTGCCCAGTCATCAGTCTACAAAACGCCACTTCTCACACTGTGCAAGATGCACATGAGCTGTGCCCGGGCAAAACCCGGGCCAAGCGCAGGCCCATCCACACCCGTCAGCAACATGGCAGGGCCACCTCCCTGGGCTCTTTTTTTTCAATACACTCCTGTGTACAGTAAGAACTTTTTTCATAACGTGCTTCTATCGTGACTGGACTCAAAAGTATTGTCTCCTAGTGCTGATAGGCAATTCACTTGCTAATGAGGACCCCATACCATGTGATAAACTGAGTGGATAGAGGCCGCAAGTTAACCACCAGAATTCATATGGGCCGTGAGCAGATTGGGCTGCTCTGTAAACTTTTGTCCATATGTTAAAATCTTTTATGATCTTATACTATGTTCATGGGGTGAGTCCTCGTTTGGTAACTGATTTCAGACATCTTTACACATACTTACCTTAGTGTACCCAGGAAGTTTAATGCTGCTTTTACCACTCCCATTCTAGGTGTAGGCCTCAGTCCACACTGAGCAGGTCCCCAGTTTGATAATTTCATGGTACGGACCGATGGGGACAAGGCGTCCTCTAAAATGGGCGAAGAAAAGGTCATAGGGAGCCCGCAAAAGGCAACTAAATTGGCCAAAGTTCCAGCACTTAATGCAGCTAAAACTGTGTGGTCAGTGACATTGGCAACTTGACAGAAGAAGCAGAGACCCTGCTTAGTGGCAGGGCCTTGTCTAACAATAATGAGCCAGGTCAGAAAGTTACAGATATATTTAAAGTGAAAAAGTTATCTGCCCCAACTACAACTAGGAAATCTCTGACTGCCCCAAAGGCTTCCATTTCTGATTCTGACATGACTGAGGGTATGCTCATCTGACCCAGTAATACTTTGTAACCCAGCAAATAACAAGGTTGGGAATTCATTGAGCACTGCCCCAACCTGTGTTCCAAACGCTTTAATCCATTAGTGCAAATAAACAACTGAGATGGAACCAAAGCCATGAATAATCCTTTTGTTCAGGGGGACTGAAGGGAGGCTGAGAGTACCAATACATGTGTTTGTCAGGCCAAAATACTTGAGCTCAAAGAAGTTATCAGTCAATTAGTTTAAAAAATGTCCATAGTGAGAGTGACCATAGGATCATTAACACATAAATTTAACGGAAGGGACAATGAAGAAATCAGAGGCCAGGAAGGAAGGAGGGATCATCCGATCAGTGGAAATGGATTGAATGTGGAACATGTATTTCATCAGCCAGAGTCAAGTGATAGATTTAGAAAAATTAATGATTAGTCACACCCACCCTCAGGACTAAAACGTGTGTCGTAGGGTACTAAGGGTCATTTATCTGCTACACTATCACATGCTTCTGCCATTTCCTGAACAAGGAATGCCCCCAAAATTTCTAGTAGGGGTATTGCTGGTAGGAAAGTTAGACCTATAATTTCTTTAAATGACAAGAGGACATCGTTGAACTTTCAGGCAGATATCCATGGTAGGAGAGGGGTATACCAAGGATCCGCCAGAAGTTCATTATGCACGCCCATATCAAACCAAATAGGAAAGAGTAACAAAATATATATGCTAAATGTACCTTAGATTCTGACCAGAGCTAGAGAAACTAGTGAGATGTTAATCAACAAATTCACCCATTAGATTAGGCAGGTCAGACAATACCTTGGCCAAATATTTCAGGAAGTGGTTAATCAGACTGGGGTTGAGTGAATTATGGTTCAAGCCTGAGTGTATCCAAAAGAATACATTACTAAGCCTCAAACGATATATTGGGGAGCTTCATTATTGGATCCTCGTTGTACAATTGCTCCATCGGGGTGCTAACGGAGGTATTCTTGGATGTTAAAGACCACCTGAAATGAAAGAAATTTTTAAATCAAATTGAACCGCTGCAGGCCAAAACACTGTATCTGGAATTTAGGTATCGTACACTTCCAGTTAATGGGTTTTGCAGTAGATGGTCTGACCTGAATGCCCTTCATGTAAGGCTAGACCTAAAACGGTGTTTTCTACTATGGTTTTAGGGCTATTAGGAAGACTTGGCTAATTCCCCTCTGCCATATTTAAGCCTTGAGCCACTTCAAGGACATTATTAGAATTCTTTAAATAGATATCACAGAGTGGCTAGTTGTTACACTCTGGTGGTATCTTTTATATGCTTGGCGGGTGTGTTGCAAACATATGTGATTATAATAATTTAAGGTTATACTGCAACTGTCTTTTTAGCAGATACCTTTAATGTTTCTATCAGCGTTTGCTCACCATTACTAAATATTGTGTAATGTTATTCAATTGGGTGTACTAGCACTTTACGTATATAGGTACAATGCTTGCACTTGCAGGCCTCGGTCAGTGATGGCTGTGGAAAATGTACTGGCTCTTTCTTTATGTCACGTATGATATTGTAATTTTTTTCTGATTTTTATGGCTTCTTAACATACTGTACAAATGCCAAAAATGTAAAGTAGAAATTGATGTCAATCAGTTTTATCCTGTCACAACTCAATGCAATATGGAATACTTGTGGCACCTTAAAATGTTTGTTGTTATATGGCTGCTATACAAGACACTAGCACCTTATGGAGTATTTTTAAGTCTTAGGGCCTCATTACGAGTTTGGCGGTCAGACCGCCTGACCGCCATGAAGGTGGTCTTTTGAACAGTGCCAGGCTGAAGGTCCCAAGACCGCCAGATTACGGGTTCCCATGGGGACACAGGGGGCTGTATGATGGAGATATTGCCAGACATGTATCCCTACCTGTCGGCATGATGAGCAGACTGTGCCCATGCACCACGTTGTGCACGTGACACAGTGCATCTCTGAATGGCAACATTTTTTGGGGGGCTCACATGGGCCCCCGCCTCACCTTCCATGGGGCCATTCCACCTGGGGCCCCCCTGCTTTTGGCCCCTTGCCTGCCTGACTGCCAAGCTCTCTATGGTGGTGGGATCGTCATTGAAATTTGTCCGTCCTGCAGATCATAATGGCCCTAGCCGGGATCTCCAACATTGGCCACATAGGCGGTCATTACAACATTGGCGGTAAAAGCCACTTACCACCATGCAGAAGACCACCAACACACCACCGCGGCCGCGTAATTCCGCCACAGCTATTATGACCCACATCTCGAAATCTGACAAAATTCAGACTCCCACACAAGTCTGCCACACCAAAGGTCAGTGATAAACTGGCGAAAACAAATCCTCCACCGTCAGAAATACGCCCACGCTATCACGATACCTGAATCCACGCGGCGGTCTTTCAACCATGGTATTCCATTGGTGGTACACACCGCCGCGCTCAAAATACACTCACTTCTACAAAACACCGCCACATTGGACAATTCGAAATACACACACCTGATACACATACACACACCACTCCCACACACCCATTACAATATAAAACACACACCCACATCACTCACAAACCCCTACGACCACTATTACAGAGAGAAGGCCAGAGAGAGGCACCACCATCCACAAACTAGCAGCCACAAGCACTCAACACCATCACCCACACAACTTCCACGCACAAAACCCCACACACCACTACATATCACCACACTTATTACCACACACACCACCCAACACATCACCTACACCACCCCATGGCACGGCAAAGACACCTTAGGTTTTCGGAGGAGGAGCTCAGGGTCATGGTGGAGGAAATCGTCCGGGTAGAGCCACAGCTATTTGGAGCACAGGTGCAGCACACCTCAATTGCAAGGAAGATGGAGCTATGGAGAAGAATAGTTGACAGGTTCAACGCAGTGGGACAACACCCAAGAAATCGGGACGACATCAGGAAGAGGTGGAACGACCTACAGGGGAAGGTGCGTTCCGTGGTCTCAAGACACCACCAGGCGGTTCAGCGGACTGGCGGCGGACCCCCACCTCCTCACCCACAACTAACAACATGGGAGGAGCAGGTCTTGGTGATTCTGCATCCTGAGGGCCTCGCAGGAGTCGGTGGACGAATGGACTCCGGTAAGTCAAACCTTTAACTACCATATCCCCCACCCTAACTGCATGCTATCACATACCCCCAACCTCGCCACACCACTATCACTCCAACTCCTCACAAATGTACCAATATCACAAACCACACATCCCAACACCAAGCCCTGCATGCAACACCAACGCATGGACACCCATCACTAAAGCATGCCCACTGCAAATACCCATACACCCCCCTAAACCAGCATCACACAAGCCCCCACACAGGAATGCAAGCACTGGAGTACACGGTCACCCACACATTGCATACCATGACACACGCAGATGCAATAATCATGCTTTTACACCTCTGCAGGACCACTCCCCAACGTCACCAGACAGGAGGGTCCAGACATCTCCACCCCACCCACAGAAGAGGCCCACAGTTATGACAGCAGCTCTGTCCAACTGGATCTAGATGACCAGCCCGGACCATCGTGGGCCTCGGGACAGTTGGTTCCCCTCACACAGGCACAGGCCACCACAGACCTACCCCACTCTGGTAACACCAGAACAGCACCCACCCAGCGGGCCCATACCTCCGTCCCCAGGACACGTCAATCAGCTGTGCGTCCACCACTACAGGGAACCCAGGATAACCCACCACCCCAACAACAACAGAGACCTGGGGTCAGTGGTAGTGGGCACACGGTCCAGGGGATGGAGGCCCAGGAACACAGGGGAACTGGGAGGGCTGCTGTGCGACAGGGGGCGGACAGGCCAAGGGAACCCACTCTCCACGAGGCCCTCTCCTCCATCATAGGAGCATACCACCACTCCCAGGAGACGATGGCAACGGTCCTGGCCAAGTTTCAGGAGACCCAGCGCATGCAGGAGGAACAGTATTTGGGCTTCAGGGAGGAACTCAGAACCATCAGCTCCGCCCTGGGCACCATCGTAGGGGTGCTGAAGGAAATACTCAACACCAGGAGGGACACTGTGGCACTACAAGGGGCCCATGACACTAGCATGGACGATGAACTGCCCACCACCTCCGCCGGCGCTAGTGGACAGGAGGCACCGCCACAGGACCACCACACCAGCACCCCACCCCCTGCAGATGGAGAACCACCACGCAAGCGGTCCCTGAGATCCAGGAACAAGACAGAGCACGATGCCAAGACCCCCGCCAAGAAATGAGACCACCCTGATTGTCAACCCACTATCCCACTTTGTCACCCTGTCCATATTGGAACTGCCCCAGCTCCTCTTCCTATGCCCATATGGGCAATGCACCTATGAGACAAATAGACTGGACTCTGCCATGTACACTCCTCCGCCATCACCCCTCACCATTTAACTTCCCCCCCAATATTTTGTATGTAAATAAACACACCTAAAGCACCAAAAGATCTGGAGTCAGTCTGTGATTTTGAAATAGTGTATTTGCAATTACAGTGACAAAATTTCCAGGAAATAGTAATGTCAACATACCTATGTCACACAGCTCTAGTCCATGAGGAATCTAAGCAGATGACACACCTGTGAAATCGTAAGGGAAAGTGACAACTCAGTGACCATACACTGGGTGAAATCGACAGACAGGATAGAGGTAGAAGTGTAAAAGTACTTGTAGTAAGCAGGAATGTATTCTCACCTGTGTTTCACTGGAAATATTGCTGGATGACTGAGTCTCTGTTGTCAATGTCTTCTTCCTCTGCTTCCTCCTCATCACTGTCCACAGGCCCCACAGCTGCCACAACACCACCATCTGGACCATCCTCCTGCAGAAAAGGCACCTGTCATCGCAAAGCCAAGTTATGAAGCATACAGCAGGCCACAATGATCTGGCATACCTTCTTTGGTGAGTAGAATAGGGATCCACCTGTCATATGGAGGCACCTAAACCTGGCCTTCAGGAGGCCGAAGGTGCGTTCAATCACCCTCCTAGTCCGCCCATGGGCCTCATTGTAGCGTTCCTCTGCCCTAGTCCTTGGATTCCTCACTGGGGTCAGTAGCCATGACAGGTTGGGGTAACCAGAGTCACCTAATAGCCACACCCGGTGCCTCTGTAGTTGAAGCCATCACATAAGGGATGCTGCTATTCCGCATGATGTAGGCGTCATGAACTGAGCCGGGGAACATGGCATTCACATAGGAGATGTACTGGTCGGCCAAATATACCATCTGTACATTCATCGAATGATAACTCTTCCGGTTTCTGTACACCTGTTCACTCCTGTGGGGGGGGGACCAAAACCACATGGGTCCCATCAATGGCACCTATGATGTTGGGGATATGTCCAAGGGCATAGAAGTCACCTTTCACTGTAGGCAAGTCCTCCACCTGAGGGAAAACGATGTAGCTGCGCATGTGTTTCAGCAGGGCAGACAACACTCTGGACAATACGTTGGAAAACATAGGCTGGGACATCCCTGATGCCATGGCCACAGTTGTTTGAAAAGACCCACTTGCAAGGAAATGGAGCACTGACAGCACCTGCACTTGAGGGGGGATTCTTGTGGGATGGCGGATTGCTGACATCAGGTCTGGCTCCAACTGGGTACACAGTTCCTGGAGGTGATGATCAAATTTCTTTCCTCCATTGTCGACAGGTCCACCAGCGGTCGGTACACCGGAGGATTCCGCCATCTCCTCAGATATCCCAGCGGACGGTGCCTATGAAGGACAACAGCGAGCACAGAGTCAAACAACTCACAGTCTACACAGAACACGATTCATACAAATCTGGCCTGTATGTGTGTTGAGAGTAGGCCTAGGTATCTGTGATGCAGTTGGTAATTAGACCATGTGGGCCCCTGAAATGGCGGCTGCCTGACCTCTAAAGCGGGACAATGGGATGTGAGGAAACTGCGCTGGCGTTGTACACCGTTGCGGTAGGCGGTCGAAGACCGCGGCGCAATGCAGCATTGGTTAACATTGGATCCTATGGGTCCCAGGAGCCAATGAAGATGTACGCCGGCGGTGATGGTATGCACCACCACGGACATGACCGCCGTGGACGTGACTGCCATTTTCTAGCTGTTGAATCACTCGATACCTGATCTTCGACAGGAGAGGACCTACACTGCTAGTGCTGCTGTGACATCGGTCTGGAAAAGACAATGGCTCGTGCGTCTGGGGAAAGGGCCCCTGCCTTCACATCGGAGGAGTTGGAGAAGCTCGTCGACAGGGTCCTCCCCCAGTACACGCTACTCTACGGTCCTCCAGACCAACAGGTAAGTACACAGGGAGCATGTTGTATGGGCAAAGCCTGTGTGGAGAGGACTGGTTGTAAGAAGGAAGGGGGCAGAGTCCTGCGTGCATGAAAGACGGTGGGTGCATGTGCCACATGGCAAGGGTAGGGATTGGGGCCACTCACTTTGATGATGCAGTTGGTAATGACTTCTCTTCTTCCCCTGTACATTTCATGGAGGTCAGCGCCCACCAGATGAAGGATATTTGGTGTGCCATCGCCAAGGACGTCCGGACCCTGGGGGTCTACCACAGACGGAGCACCCACTGCCGGAAGAGATGGGAGGACATTCGCCGCTGGAGCAAGAAGACGGCGGAGGCTCAGCTGGGGATGCCCTCCCAACGTATGAGGGGTGCCCGTCGAACTATGACCCCCCTGATGTTCCGGATCCTGGCGGTGGCCTACCCTGAGTTGGATGGGCGCTTGAGGGCATCACAGCAGAGACAAGGGGGTGAGTACACTCTCATTCAGCTGACTTTGCGCGCAGTGGAGGTGTCTGGGTGGGGGAGGAGGGCTGTGGGTTTCCCTAGGCCAGGGCGAGTTCCGTAGGCTAGGCCCCTTTGTAAGGCATGGCCCTGTGGCCCCCCACCCCACCTCTGTAGAGTCCCAAGTACAGCTATTCAGGCCCATGTGTCATATATGTGTGCAGATGTCATCCATAGCCTTGTAGGACATTTCCCAGGAATTGCACTGTAGAGCTCAACGGCGCGACGTAGTGCAGGGGGCTGCTGTGTCTGTCTTGTCCGACAACGGTAGCGGTAAGCCATGCACTCAACCTGTCTTTTTTCTGTTCCCCCCCCCTTTTTTTGCGGTCTCCCTGTTCTTGTGTGCATTAGCATCATCAGGTGGAGAAGCAGCGGCACCGGAGCACGAGGGAGCAACATCCCACATGGGCATGGAGGCCCACACTACGGACTCGGAATACACCAGTGGGACAGAGGGGGAGGGGAGCACCACGCCGGTCACAGGATCTGCAACCAGCGACACGGACTCGTCCTCCGATGGGAGCTCCCTTGTGGTGGCGGCAACATCTGTGCCCAACATCTGTGCCCCCCACTTCAATTGGCACACCCGTCACCCCCCCTACCAGCACCGCCCTCCCAGCAGCCCCTCAGCCTTCGCCCCGTACCCGCTCACCCAGGAGGGTGGGCATCTCCTTCGCCCCAGACACCTCAGCCCCTGCCCCTGTCACCTCTGCTGCCCTCAGTGAGGAGGCCATTGACCTCCTCAGGTCCCTCACTGTTGGGCTGTCTAACATTTTGAATGCCATCCAGGGTGTAGAAAGGGAGTTGCAACACACAAATGCATTCCTGGAGGGCATTCATTCTGGTGAGGCTGCCCTTCATTGAACCGTTCAAACTCTGGCCTCAGCACTGATGGCAGCCATTGTCCCTGTGTCTAGCCTCCCCCCTCCAACTTCCTCCACCCAGACCCAATCCCCTGTACCTCTGCCTATCCCAAGCACACCATCAGACCAGCCTGCACACACCTCACCACACAAGGGAAGCTCAGGCAAACATAAGCACCACACATCCCACAGGTACTCACGCAAGCATCACACACATACAGACACACCAACATCCACTGCCTCCACTGTGCCCCCCTCCTCGTCATCTCCCTCCTCCCTCCCAGTCTCGTCTACACTCACACCTGCATGCAGTACCACTACAGCCACTATGTCCCGCACCAGCACACCCACCACCACACCCCGCTCACGTGCACTCAGCACCCCCACTACCATTCACACATTCCCTGTGTCCTCTTCCAGTATGTTTGTGACGCCCCCTCCGAAAATACACAAACGCAGCCACACACCCACCCAACAGCCATCCACCTCACGACAGCCTCCAGCACATGCACCTGCACCCAAATCCACAAAAGTTACATCTCCTACAACCACCACCTCTTCCTCCACTCCCAAACCCCCTCCAGCTACCTGTCCCAGTGTCTCCAAACAACTTTTCATGTCCGCCCTTAACCAATTTCCCACCCCCGTCCAACTCATAGGTCCCGTACTAGCACCTCAGCCATAAATCGACGGGACCAGTGGTGCCTGTTGTCACAGGTATGTGGAGTGCACCGGCCACCAGGCCAGCCAGTGTATCACGGAGCCAGAGCACAGCCAGTTCCCCCCGTGAAGCACTAGAAGTTGGCCAGTGCCCGGCGGTAGAGGGGGAAGACTCCAGCCACCCAAGCCGCTCACAGGGGTCCCGGGGGGAGTGTGGACTCAGCTGTGACTCCTCTCAAGGTGGGGTAGGGGCAGAAGAAAGCTGCAAAGTCAGGGAGGAGCAGCACGGCGGAGAAGAGCGCCATCATCCCCGCTGCCCAGGCCCCGCCAGCCACAGCCCAGCTGTCCAGGAGGACCGCGCCAGCCACAGCCCAGCTGTCCAGGAGGGCCCCGCCAGCCAAAGCGCAGCTGTCCAGGACGGCCCCACCAGCCACAGCCCAGCCGTCCAGGAGGTCCCCGCCAGCCACAGCCCACCTGTCCAGGAGTACTTCGCCAGACACAGCCCAGCTGCCCAGGGGGGCCCTGCCAGCCACAGCCCAGCTGTCCAGGAGGACCCCGCCAGCCACAGCCCAGCTGCCCAGGAGGACCCCGCCAGCCACAGCCCAGCTGGGCAATGAAGGACCTCCAGCCCCAGCCCAGCTGGGCAATGAATGAACGCCAAGTCAATCACCGCTGAACAGGGCAAGCACCGCTGAACAGGGCAAGGACCGCCAAGTCAAGCACCGCTGAACAGGGCAAGCACCGCTGAAAAGGGCAAGGACCGCTGAACAGGGCAAGGACCGCCAAGTCAACCAACGCTGAACAGGGCAAGCACCCCTGAACAGAGCAAGGACCGCCAAGTCAAGCACCGCTGAACAGGGCAAGGACCGCCAAGTCAAGCACCGCTGAACAGGGCAAGCACCGCTGAACAGGGCAAGGACCGCCAAGTCAAGCACCGCTGAACAGGGCAAGCACCGCTGAACAGGGCAAGGACGGCTGAACAGGGCAAGGACCACTGAACAGGGCAAGCACCGCTGAACAGGGCAAGGACGCCAAGTCAAGCACCACTGAACAGGGCAAGCACCGCTGAACAGGGCAAGGACCACCAAGTCAAGCACCGCTGAACAGGACAAGCACCGCTGAACAGGGCAAGGATCACCAAGTCAAGCACCGCTAGTCCATGAGCGGCAGGGGCACTGACGCAACTGGGACCGTCACGGGGTGAGTGATGCACTCTGGGCACCAGTCCCCATCCAGAACCAGTGGAGACATGCATCCACTCCGTCTGTCCTGCACAGGATGAAGCACTCTGGGCACCAGACCCCTTCCAGAACCAGTGGAGACATGCATCCACTCCGTCTGTCCTTGGCAGGATGAAGCACTCTGGGCACCAGTCCCCCTCCAGAACCAGTGGAGACATGCATCCACTCCGTCTGTCCTGCACAGGATGAAGCACTCTGGGCACCAGTCCCCCTCCAGAACCAGTGGAGAGATGCATCCACTCCGTCTGTCCTTGGCAGGATGAAGCACTCTGGGCACAAGTCCCCCTCCAGAACCAGTGGAGACATGCATCCACTCCGTCTGTCCTGCACAGGATGAAGCACTTTGGGCACCAGCCCCCTCCAGAACCAGTGGAGACTGTCATCCACTTGAGAGTCTGTGGCTTGCACTCCCCAGGATGGTACAGTGGGCAAACCACCCACTGTAGAGACTTGAGAGACTGTGGCTTTGCACTTCCCAGGATGGTACAGTGGGCAAACCACCCACTGGAGAGACTTGAGAGACTGTGGCTTTGCACTCCCCAAGATAAAGCAGTGGGCAAACCACCCACTGGAGAGACTTGAGAGACTGTGGCTTTCACTCCCTAGGATGGTACAGTGGGCAAACTACCCACTGGAGAGACTTGAGAGACTGTGGCTTTGCACTCTCCAGGATAAAGCAGTGGGCAAACCACCCACTGGAGAGGCTTGAGAGACTGTGGCTTTGCACTCCCCAGGATGGTACAGTGGGCAAACCACCCACTGGAGAGACTTGAGAGACTGTGGCTTTGCCCTCCCCAGGATAAAGCAGTGGGCAAACCACCCACTGGAGAGACTTGAGAGACTGTGGATTTGCACTCCTCATGATTGTACAGTGGGCAAACCACCCACTGGAGAGACTTGAGAGACTATGGCTTTGCACACCCCAGGATAAAGCGGTGGGCAAACCACCCACTGGAGAGACTTGTGAGACTGTGGCTTTGCACTCCCCAGGATTGTACAGTGGGCAAACCACCCACTGGAGAGACTTGTGAGACTGTGGCTTTCCCCAGGATACATCAATGGGCATGGAGCCCCCTCGTGGATCTGGCGTTGTGCACTCATCCGGCTGAGGTGCCCCTCCTTCCCTTCCCCCTGAGGTGCCTATTGTGTTTCTATCTGATGCCCCTGCAGTGTTCTCTCCGTCATGTTCGGGTATATTGTGTGGGCCTCGCCCATGCATTTTGGGCCCAGTGGTCCACGGACTATGAATGGTGTATTACCTGGACTACTATTCGTGGTGTATATTTTGTTAATAGTGTATATATGTATATTTTTGCTTACTCTATTTTGATATTATACAATAGTTACACTCATTTCCTTTTGTCTTTGCATTCTTGCAGGGGGGTTGGGGGGTGTTACTGTAATGTTTGGATATGCATTGGTGTGTGTGTTGTAGTGGGTGAGGGTGGGGGTGGGGGTTGGGATGTTGCGTGTGTGTGTCCCTGTTTTTTGCCTCCCCCCTCCCCTATGTCGTAGGTGCAGTACTCACCGTGGTCTTCGCTGCCGGCGTTGGTGCTCCTGGTACAGGAGCAGGAAGACTATTGCAGGAAGAATATGGAGTTCAGGCTCCATGGTGCCCTCCTTCCTCGTGGAGTGTGTAGAGGTGAGCAATTTCCCTTCTAAATGCCTGTTTCCGCCGTGTTTTTATCCGTGGTGAATCCGCCCCGGAAAAGGTGGCGGATTGGCATGTCATAATAGTGTGGGCAGTACATTGTCTCCCGCTTGTCTGTTGCCGGTGACCGCCAAGCTGTTTGTCTGTACCGCCGTGTCGGTCGGAGTGTTAAAGTGGCTGTCTTAGTTGGCGGTTTCCGCCACGGTCGTAATTCCAAATTTTTACCGCCGGTCTGTTGGTGGTCTTACCGCCGCTTTAACACCATCCGCCAGGGTTGTAATGACCGCCATAGTCTTCCCGCTGGTCTTTACCCATACCACCAGACCAAGACCAGGTCTTTCAAGTCACCTTTAGTATCCCATACTATTGCCTGGTGTAGTATGATAATGGATTTTTCTCATTACCCAGAGTAAAAATTCTCACATTTTTGTGTTGTAGCGAAGGTCAGCCTATTTCTACATTCTAAAATTCTTGCATTACCAATGAAAATTTTCTGGGCTGTAAAAGTGTCTGTAAGTGATATTGTGGGAGTTAGGGCCTGATTCAGAACTGCGTCCACTAAAATCTAATCCCATTATATTGAATGATATTTAGATTTCGGCAACAGGATATCTGTCACTGTTGTGATGGAGTAATCCACCCACCGAGTTCTAAATCAGGCCCTTAGTCAGTATACAGATCAACTACAGCCTTAAGTCCTGCCCCTTTCCGAGTTTGCAGGTGGTATCTCCCAAGATTTGCAGTACATGTTGTCTTCACATTCGGATTGAGGCATCTGTTCCAACAGTACTTTGAAGTCACTGTCAACAGACTCCGTTTCTCAGAATAGCATGCTATATCAAGGAGCAAGGCAATCAGTCTCGTCTCCTTAACCCTGCCAGTGCATAGTCCATTTCTGAATCATTTATCAATCCACTGCAATTGTGCCACAAACTAATAAGGTTCTGGGTTAGGAATTCCCCATTTTACCCTCACTATACGGAGATAGTGCTTGCATAATTCAACTCTTCATGTACCTGAGCTCCAAATTGGTGAAGCAAGAATTCTATTAAATTCATGAAACCATTTGATTGACTGCTGCATTGACAGGTTCCCAAAGAAGTACATAAAAAACGAGGCTCATTTGTAATTTTCAATAGGTCATTACTCCCATCACAGATAATGGAAGTTCTGCCCAGAAAACCAACATCCTCTTCTAACATTGTCAAAGCTCTGCCAATATTACCGTCAACCACTTCTAGGGCCTTCAAATAAGTTTGTGTTTCCACAGATCAGAATGTATGTAATTCCCGATGGAGTGAGTCACACGTCTGGGGTAGGGGTTATTACAGCCTGTTCTTATCTGATTGGATACATGCAAGAGTTTCTCTACTCAACAGGTACACCAAGTACATTCCCAAATCATTCTAGTGTACCTTTAAGTGCAAGTTGCCATTTTTCAACATTATGGGGGTCATTAAGACTTCTGTGGATGTTTTTCACTGTTTGCCGAAGTCCCGCAGTCAAGTTGCTGAGCTTGTGGCCACCATCCCATGGGCCCTATTAGGAGTTCCCTGCTGGGTCAGCAGGCGGAAAGCCTGTTTCCACCCAATAGTCAAGCGGGGAATGGCCTAACACATTGTAACCAAATGCTGTAGTCCGTAGGGTGCACCAGCACCTGTCACGATGTTCACTGTCTGCAAAGCAGACATGGCAGTGCTACCGCCATGTAAAAGCTGGAAGAGAGGAGGCTTATAATCCCCAGGGCCATGCTGTTTGAAGCTCTGCTCAGGCGGATTAGGACCACCAGGACCGCAAGTCCCTCCTGTGGAGAATGGCCTGTGCTGGCAGTCCCACTGCGGCACAACAGTCACGGTCATAACGTGGCGGTAAGACCACCACCAAAGCAGTCAGACCAACGCTTTGGCAGTGGTCAGACTGCCACTGCGAACCTGGTGGTCTAAAGACCACCAGGGTCTTAATGAGCCTCTTTGTGTGTACAGAAGGAGACTCTGAATATAATGATAATGCATCTGTGCTTTCAAGTATGTGTGATACTAATGTCCCTACTTACCCATGTGTGACATTGGCTAAGGGCTCCATAATTAATGCAAAGTTCAATGGGGACAAAAGAAAAGGTTGATGTTTCTGTATTTTCACCAATTAGCTGTAGTCAACCAAGTAACCTGTAACCAACCTTGCTATTGGTTCACTATATCAAAGAGCGTGCCAAGTTAATATATCTGTCCCCACAAACATTTTTGGCAATTCATCAAACATTATGGAAATTGACAGTACTGAACGTTTTTGTAGGTCAGTCTCTAATACTGTTGGACATTCAGCGGAACTTGCGGTATTTTCTGTCACATTAAAGCGCTGCCTGATGTTTGGAGGGGTGTGTCATACTGGTGCAAATCAAATTTGATGAGTACAACACTACACAGGAAGGGGAACAGATACTTCGCCATGGGCTTGCTAAAATCTTATAATTAAGATTAAGAACTGAGATGGGTACGCACAACTTTGCCTCCTTTGCACCTCTACCAATGTATAGTTTGTAAAAAAAAAAGACGTGCAAAAGCTCTCATCAGAGGCCACTGTAGCTTGCACAACACATTGATCCCGGACGTGCTGCCAATGATTATAATAACACAACTACTAACAATCACACTCCTACAAGTGTGACTTTTCAGACTATTGCAGGGACCTAAGCTATGAAAATGGCTTGGGTGGGCGGTAATACTCCTTTTTAAAGTATATTGATTTGATTAGCAACTGTTATTGTGCTCATCTAATAATTGGACAAATCCCGGTGTTGGCAATTAAATGCTGGTGCTGAGCACCAGAAACCACCAGCTCAAATTAAGCACTTCTCTACCCAGTTGAGGGACTGATTCTATAATTGTTTCATTATTAAAGGGTGACAATAAGCCAGTGACATGTGCTGCAATGTACATTTACAACTATCTTGGATCCATAATGCCAAAACATGTAGAAGAAAATTATGCTGAAAGCTATTCTGCTCCAGTGGTCCTTCCGCTAGCCAATTCGCGATGAGCCTCTTAGGCCCATATTTATACCCTGTTTGTGCTGAATTAGCATATTTTTTTTACACTAATTCAGCGGAAACGTAACTCCATATTTATATTCTGACTCTAGACCCGTATAGTGTGAAAATATTGAAGTTAACGCCTTTTTTTTTTTAATGTGTGAAACCTCCTTGCGTCAATAAAATGCAAGGTAGGGGTTCCCTTCCCAAAAATTACTCTAAGCCCCTAGCGGCATATTTATCGACCCGGGCAAAAAAGACGCATGGGTTGGACGTTAACTCCCATTTGTGTCGAATTTTAACACCTGGCTGAGACCAGGCATTAGAATGAGGCCCACACACCACTAGTAAGGAAAATACACAGAAGCAACATTACAAACCCACAGGAGAAAATGGAAGTGCTACTGCTCCAGGTTGCTAGACAATGCAGTGGACAGCAACAACAACAGAAAACACCATAAGGTGGCCCACAAAGGCAATGCAGAAGGCAGGAGAGGGTTTCCAGAAACAGCACAACCCTCCTTGGCCTCAGGGAACAAGACATTATGAGGATATACAGACTCAACTAGCAAGCCATAATACACCTGAGGCACCACATTGAGCCACAAATCACAGCCAGCGTGCAGACCCCATAGAATATATCACCTGTGACAAAGCTACTAGCTGTCCTGCACATTCTGGCAAGTGGCTCATTTCAAACCACGGGTACCCTGGTTGCTGGTGTGTCACAGCCGTCATTCTCTGTGTTCCTGCCAAATGTGTTAGACGCAATAATCTGCCTGACAACCCACCACATCAGTTTCCCTAACACCCATCAGACGCAGCAGGAGATAAAACAGGGGTCCACAAGTTTTATGGCTTACTGCATGTGCTTGGGGCAATGGACCTCACCCATGTCCGACTTGTGCCACCTGCAGCAACAGAGCACTTATACCGGAATCTCAAGCACACACATTCCATTATTGTGCAGGCCATAGTGGACCACCAGGGACTATTCAAAAACATTTTGGCCAACTATCCTGGAAGTGTCCATGACGCCTTCATGTTCCAGCATGGCAGGATCAAAAAACACTTCCAGGGTGGACAATATGGAAATGGCCTACTTGTGGGTAAGTCAACAAACCGAGCAATGTACACACAACACACCAACCCTGTAGGACACACAAGACACACACCACTACAAAAACACATAAGCAGGGTAACACAGATGTGCAGGTAACAACACATATGCACCATGCTGCAGTACAGCACAATCAGTACACCCCACAAACACATACACCCACATGTATGTAACACACCCACAACTTGTCAGGCACATCACGTGAAGGACAGTGCACATATGTACCCTTTGCCAACAAAAGAACTTCACAAACCACTACAAGTGCCCACAGGTTGCCTACTATGTACACTTCACACACAGTACACCAAACAAAGAATAGCACAGCAGTGTCCATGGCATACACCATGCTTGTGTTACGTAAGTCTCACATAGGCACAGATCCCTCAAATCATGCTGTACAAGTCACTGCCAGAACAAACATCAAATGCCAAACAACTGGTGCCAATACCAACTACATCTCATCAACACATACCTGACTTACCTATAGTGTGCATATACATCTGCCTGACGCATTGGGTCACACATATTGGAATACAAAATGAATGCCATCACATACTGTGTGCCAGATTTGTGAGAAGTGGCATGACACCTACCGGAGTGCCACCTCACATGCACCACTTACTGACCCACAACACCATCATGTCAATACCATAAACAATAAATGGCCCACCATGGGGCAGAGTCACTGTTAGACACTGCAGATTGTGGATGCCATAGTGGGACCCCGTAGGAGTATTTAGGACATCACTCACCTTACATGCACTGTGCCAAGGAACACATATGCTAAGTAGCTGAGCTGTGCATGTGTTGACAGTATAAATGCTGAATCATGTTTTGGAAGATAAGAGAGACATTGGTAGTAATGTTGATCATCCTGAAACAATGGGATACACACCTTTGGGCACTCAGGATCACCAAGGGACCTATGTGAGAGCCCCTGGTGCTATTGGAATGCCTGCACTGTATGTTCAAGTTTGCGGATGACTGTAGGTGGTTGGCCTGGTTTGTAATGGGTACCTTGGGTACTCACACCTTTTATCACGTCCAGTTATCCCTTATTAGTGAAGTAGTAGTGTTCTAGCAGCTCAGGCTGACAGAGGTAGCTATAGCAGAGCAGCTTAGGCTGAACTTGAAGACATGCAAAGCTCATGCAATACCACTCATAGTTACAGAGTACTTATACACAAATAAAGGCAATATTCAGTGTCACCAAAAATAAAGGTAGGCAATACTCCTTCTGGAGGTAAGTATTATACACAATATATACACTAGACACCAAAATAAGGTAAGTAATTAGACATAGGATAGTGCAAACAATAGGAAATGCTATAGAATGCAAAGGGGGAAAAACAGGTCTAGGGGCAACACAAACCATATACTAAGAAAGTGGAATGCAAATCACAAATACCCCTCTAGACAAGTGTAGTGTGTGAAGAATCGCTGGGAGAGTAAGAATACAGTAAAGGTATGTAAATTACCCCAGATCCCAGAAAAGCAGGAGTAAAGTACTTTACGTTTCCTTAGGACACACTACATCTTGTGATTGGGATTTTGGAGTAATCAACCAAGTCTGCAAACA
The DNA here is from genome assembly GCF_031143425.1 of Pleurodeles waltl. Lineage (NCBI taxonomy): Eukaryota > Metazoa > Chordata > Amphibia > Caudata > Salamandridae > Pleurodeles > Pleurodeles waltl. Next base: position 214,844,606 of record NC_090450.1, on the reverse strand, counting down.
ACAACTGTTGGATTCCTGGACCTGAAGACCTGCAAAAGAAGTAGACCAGGTCCAGAAGTAGAAAGAAGTTCCAGAAGGGGCAGGAGCCCCTGCCAACCCAGAAGAGGGTGCAAAAGAAGAGTCCCCAGTTGGACGAAGACAGCACAAAGGCACCCTAGGAAGATGCCAGCGGTTTCTTACATGATGCAGAAGATGTCCCAGAATGTGAAGATGGATGCAGATGTGATTTCGTGTTGCAAGTCAACAAAAATCCTTGGTTATGACAAATGTGCATTTTGCATCAAAATGGCACTGGCTGGACCCAGGAGCGACCTGGGGGCCACAACCCTGAGTGAGGAGGAAGAGGGGGTTTCTCAGCACTTTAGAGAGCCCTCAGGATGCCAGACAGCACCCACGGGAGTCCCAGGACACAGGGACAAAGGAGGTGCCGAATGCGGTTGGTGCAGCACAAAAAAGGAAGGTCCCAAGCCGCCAGAAGACAACTCAGCAAGTTGAGCATCGCAGGATGGAGTGCTGGGGACCTGGGCCAGGATGAGCATGAAGGAATTTTGCAAATATTGCAGTGGCCTCAGGAGGTGAAGAAGACGCAGTTTATAGGGGTACTATTACTCTCAAGGAAGGCAAGGCTTTACCTCCTCCAAATTGCATAAGCAGAACCTCAGGATAGTCTAGGTACATGGTGTCCACCCTCTGTGTCCTTAGGAGCATGCTTGTCACTGTGAGCGGAGTCCAAAGGTACCAGTCACTGTCTTGGAAGGCGCCTGCGTGAGCAGGCGAGTGACTCTGTCACACCACGGGGGATTTCTTTGGTCCTTCTGGTGCAGGATGAAGACAGGGAGTTCCCAGTGCCTGCATACCATGGAAACTGTTGTAGTTAATGGCTGGAGCTAAAGTTGCAGAATAAAAGTATCCTTTGTGGATACTTTGTTACTGTTACAGCGGTTCCTGGAGCAGGCTGTGGTCGATCTGAGGTCATAGGATGAAGTAGTAGTTGCAGAAGATTCCTGAAACCTGCAAGCAGAATCTGAAGAGAACCCACAGGAGAGACCCTAAATAGCCCTGAGAGGGGGTTTGGCTACCTTATCAGGTAAGGACCTATCAGGGGGGTTATCTGATTTCACCTGCTGACACTGGCCACTCAGAGCCCTCCAAAGTGCCCCCACACCCTGCAAAGCAAGATGGATGAAGTCTGGGACACACTGGAGGAGCTCTGGGAACCACCCCTAAGGTGGTGATGGACAGGGGAGTGGTCACTCCTCTTTCCTTTGTCCAGTTTCATGCCAGAGCATGGGACAAGGGGTCCCTGAACTGGTGTAGACTGGCTTATGCAAGGAGGGCACCATCTGTGCCCTTCAAATCATTTCCAGAGGCTGGGGGAGGCTATCCCTCCCCAGCCAGGAACACCTATTTTCCAAAGTTAGAGGATGTAACACCCTGGTCTCAAAGGTAATGCTTTGTTCTGCATTCCTGGGACTGAGCTGCTGAGACCCCAGGAGGGCAGAGCCCTGTCTGTGAGGTTGTAGGCAGCTGTAGCTGCAGTACATGCCTCAGAGAGCTGGTTTGGCAGTACTGGGGGTCCATAGTGGAGCCGCCAGGATGCATGGAATTGGCTCCCCAATAACAGATTTGGAATGGGGGGACAATTCCATGATCTTAGACATGTTACATGGCCATATTCGGAGTTACCCTTGTGAAGCTACATATAGGTATTGATGTGTAATGGCATCCCCGCACTCACAAAGTCCCGGGAAATGGCCCAGCACAATGTGGGGGCACCTTTGCTAGTGCAAGGGTGCCCTCACACTTAGTAACTTTGCACCTAACCTTCAGCAAGTGAATGTTAGACATATAGGGGGTGATTCTGATATTGGCGGGCGGCGGGAGCCGCCCGCCAAGCGGGAACCGCCAGAAGACCGTACTGCGGTCGAAAGACCGCGGCGGTCATTCTGGGTTTCCCACTGGGCTGGCGGGCGACCGCCAAAAGGCCGCCCGCCAGCCCAGTGGGAAACAGCCTTCCCACGAGGACGCCGGCTCAGAATTGAGCCGGCGGAGTGGGAAGGTGCGACGGGTGCAGTGGCACCCGTCGCGTATTTCAGTGTCTGCATAGCAGACACTGAAATACTTTGTGGGGCCCTGTTACGGGGGCCCCTGCAGTGCCCATGCCATTGGCATGGGCACTGCAGGGGCCCCCAGGGGCCCCGCGGCACCCCCTACCGCCATCCTGTTCCTGGCGGGAGACCCGCCAGGAACAGGATGGCGGTAGGGGGTGCCGCGGGGCCCCATGGCGGCGGAGCGCGCTCCGCCGCCATGGAGGATTCTCAAGGGCAGCGGAAAGTCGGCGGTACACCGCCGACTTTCCGTTTCTGGCCGCGGCTGAACCGCCGCGGTCAGAATGCCCAGCAGTGCACCGCCAGCCTGTTGGCGGTGCTACCGCCAACCTCCGCCATGGCGGTAATTACCGCCAGGGTCAGAATGACCCCCATAGTTAGTTAAGTGCAGTGAAAATGGCTGTGAAATAGTGTGTGCACTATTTCACGCAGGCTGCAATGGCAGGCTTGTGGAAGGGTTTGTCTGAGCTCCTTATGGGTGTCAAAAGAAATGCTGCAGCCCGTAAGGATCTCCTGGAACCCCAATGGCCTGGGTACCTAGGTACCTAATACTAGGGACTTATAAGGGGGGGTCCAGTGTGCCAGCTGAAATTGGTAAATTAAGTCACTAGCCTACAGTGACAAATTTGAAGGCAGAGAGAGCATAAACACTGAGGTTCTGATTAGAAGAGCCTCAGTGACACAGTCAAGCACTACTGACAGCACAGGGTTGCCTAGTAACATGTCACACATGGTGCATTCCTGCATAGTCAAAATGTTGCAACACAGTGCTGCCAATACTGGAGCCCTGTTGTGCACTGTCACTTACTCATTTAAATGGGCCTAAGTGTTGCACTTAATCTGTAATGACACATGTCAAAATAGCTGGGATGTCCAGGCTCTGTAGGGCTACAATGTTGCTACCACATATGACCCCAATGTGTTATGAGGATGTGTCACGTCACCTCTAATGATAGCACACTGACACAAAGATGCACTATACAACGCATGGTACATACAAACTGACCATCAGTTAGGATTCCAAAACATATGTCCCAGGTCCTTGACCCAATAATCAAGATTGTCATGTCCAACAACACAGTGCTAAGAAAACTTTGCATAAGGCCAGAAACTCACAACATACCACAAACACATATGAATCACAACCAACTCAAAATAACAACTGCCATGCTACATGACAAACCTGTTGCAAGCCTTAACAACAACTTACTCCTTTTATCTTTTGCAGCGGATCAGGGATATGGCATACAGCCATGGACTATGACCCAATTTGCAAACCCAAACACAGCAGCAGAGCGTACATACAATGACGGTCATGGTAAGACACAGAATATCATGAAGAGGACATTTGGCATACTGAAGTAAAGATTCAGATGCCTGGACCTCACAGGAGGCAGCCTCCTATATGTCCCACACATTGTCTGCAAAATCATCCTGACATGTGCTTTCCTGCATAACATACGTTTCCAGATAAAAGTCCCCATGTATGACCAGGTTGATGACCTGCCTGAGGAGGAGGAGGAGGAGGATGGTGGTGCAGAAATGGAAGAGGAACAGTACAACACTCCTGCTGGGATACGTCGCAGACAGCACACAGTTGAGAACTTTTTCACTTAAGCACCACTTAAATCACCTTGTTAATTTCGCAAATAAACACCTCACTTATACAACCAATCCTGCTTTGGTCTTTTCAGTCTCCACTATGTATACCACAGGATTGTGAGTCTAACCTCAGGGAGCATGTTACAAATAAGAATCTGATAAGTACTGTTGCAACATCATATGTGATGTGTAAGATTGTACTGTCACCATCACACACATCACTAAAAGGCTCATCACTGGTATGTGACATCTGAAGGGCACAATCTATGGACCACAACATATATTGTACAACCACATTACCAACTTGTTCATCAATTGCTCATCACACACAACTACATCACGTCCACATTGGAACTATGCAACGGGACCACACATGAGGTAGTGGAAGTCCAAATTTAGAAAGTTAGTAATGTTGGAACAGAACACTGTCACAACTAAGTGTGAAAGTTGCAATGGTTGCATGGATCATGTGTGACAAGGGGGGGGGACATCGCTGGTAACAATGGTCATCATAATTTGCCCAGGTATAACAAGTAATGGAAGAATTTGGGCTTGCGCAGTTCATCAATCATAATCTGTCCTGCCAGTGCCATGGGACCCAATCCTGAAAAAGAGCACACATGACCTCACACATTGCACGGACACATCTGTGGAATGCACTTCAGTATGGATGAGAACATATGCAGCTAGGGCTGCAGGTTCACAACACAAAACCATCAACCATTGGTAAATGCAATGAGTTAAATCAAACATTTGTGGTCAAAACATAATCTGGATGGAATGTAGGCAAAATGTGTCATACACAGTATGTACCAAAGATGTACACATGTCAGATATATATGTAGGCCACATACAAGTCTCCATAAACTCCAAACCTACACAGGGCCACAGTTGGCTGGTAACATTTCCTAAGTAGCATTGGTTCACTGATCATCAATGGTGCTTGACCTATGTATGTTGTTTAAAATGTTATGCTCTCTATGACAACATCACACATCACATACAAAAACACAATCACAAACCAGAAATACTGCATTGTACTGACTGGCAAACATATATGGATACACTGTTGTCACATATGCACATATATGCACAGCGCACAACTATTTGCATGCTCTTAACTTTGTAACACACACATTGGTGGAAAACACCAATCACACCCTCATCACATTGTTGCATGGACTACCACATGTGGGCATACCCAATATGCCACAGTGCAGCACAGCCTATATCATGTGTATGTTGATTCAGAGTGCATCTAAGGACAATGAAAAAAACACACACAATCAGGAATTGAGTAAAAAGAAAAAGAGGTAAATGTGTCTAAAACATCCGCAAACGCAAACAACATGACACATGCGCCCTTCGCGTAAATTCCACCTTCACACTCCTCTCAATGCTGAATTTCAGTGAAATCAACACATAATGAGTATGTATCAATACAAACGACGCACGTGTGTTATGCGTCTAAAAAACCCACGCAAATGTCAAATGCGTCATAGAAAAACACGCTTAATGGAAAATGTGACGCACAGGGACAGGAAGTGATGTAATAGGAAATCTTGTCTTCAAGCATGGTACAGTGAGTGTAGTTTCACTTACTCTTTACAGTCTGTGCCTTTTTGACCTTGTGGTTGTCTTTTGGAGCTGGTGGTTGTGACTTGGTTGCGTATTGTATCTTGTGCTTTTTGTCCCAGTATTTGATGATGATGGAGATGGGGGACCGGGTCATCCAAGGCTACCGGACTGAGGCCAGGGGGCTGCGGTGCGGCAAGGTGCTCAACCACCTGAAGAGGGTCTACAAGAGCACCAGGAATGAGCACCAGCGCAAGCATCGCTATGCAGATCTGGTGGCCAGGGAGCAGGACCTGCTCAATAATCTTGGAGTGGAGATCAGCGGACCTGTTGATGAGTCTCCCATTGGCATACTGTTCACTGCTCTTGGATGACAGTAGCAGATGAGTTGGAGTGTGCCATGCAATGCTTGTGGACAGTTTGCATGCAATTAGAATGAAGTGTATGTGCACGAGGATAAGTGGATTTGGGGGTGAGTTTTCTACTTTTTAGGTGTTAATTTGTAGGTGGGTGTGGGGTCATGTTGGGGTATATAAGTGTGTAAATAAAAATTCAAAAAATAAATATATATATATTTGTTTAGATTTAGTTAGTATATGTGTAGTGTGAGTATATGTTGCCATGCATGTGCCTCTTAACTTAAGAGGGGTGGGGGGCCAGTGTTTAGATTATGGTGTTAAATGTGTTAGGTAAGTTTAGAATAGGGTAGTTAGTTTTAGATGTTGGTTAAGTTTAGTTATAATAGGTTAGTTTAGGTTAGGATATGTTTTATTAATTTGTTTTAGTTTAGTTTCATACCTAATAAACATTTTTGGTCACTTTTTGTGTGATATGCTTGTGTCTCAGGGTATTCCCATGAGTGCACAGTGAAAACTGTGTGTTGGCCTAAGGATTCCGTCCTGCCTCCAAATCCCTTTCTTGACATGTTCATCACCTGTTTACAACTGAGCTGTCAAATTGGCAGCAACAATAACACATCTACTTGTCCATGCATCTGCCATCCAGTGTACCCACCTCTCAAGGTGACTATGTGTACTTTGTATTGGACAGGTAAGTGTGGTAATTCAGTTGTCAGTGTTAGGGTCCTATCTAGGAATATTGGGCACTGTGGCACATCTGACAACAGTCTACATTTAAAATCTATCCTGCAAAAATGACCAGTGGCAATTTCAAATGAGGTTAAGAACCTATGTTTCACACCAATGTGTTCTACTGGTTTTCCCAGCTGACGATATTGCCTGTGAACTGTTTTACAGGAATTCCTGCCATATGTAGTGAGTGAAGCATACATGTGTACTACATTTTTTAAATATTCAGTGAATTGCTTTTAGGGGATGAGATTTATGGAAAGTGGCGCTGCACTGAGTGCAGCGCCACGTCCCCTGCGACCATTAGCACCTCCCTACCGCCACCATGTGTGCACCGTATTTTAAATATGGCGCACAATGGCGCACGGTAGGGGGCAATAGTGTCATTTTTTATGATGCTATTGATGTACTCTGCAGGAGTAGTGCCAGAATATTGGTGCTACTCCTGCTGAGTACATAGGGGCCCATTCTAAAGAATGGAAGCACCCTTTTAACGCCTGCTCTCGAGCTTGTGTTAAAAGTGCCTAAATAAATGGCGCAAAGAAATCTCATAGGATGACTTGCACCTTTTTACCGGCTACCCTAATGGGTGACCGCCCCCTTTGCAGACATTATGCCTGGCGAAGGCATAATGTAGCACAAAGGGTTACAGAGTGGCGCTATGCATTCATTGCGCCACTCTGTAAATATGGCGTGGGGCTTTTGGCCTCGTTGGGTCACATTAACGTAAAAATAAATTATGTTAATGTGGTGCAAGGTGGTGCTAGGGGCCTATAAATTTGCCCCCTTGTGTGTAGATATTTGCCCCCATATTCCTTCACTCTTGTACTAACACTCTATGACTATTGACATGGTTACACACATCACAATTCCTAAGCATAGTAGATGTGTTACAATACACATAAACAAGCTGTTTGTGTAGGAGGTTCTTATTTACAAGTGTCGTAGTGCAATATATACAATGTCCAGGTCAGTGACCCCATTTTTTAAATCCATACAATTGTGACACAAGTCCAGGGTTGAGGGACATCTCATGGGACTTTCTTGGGTGAAGTCTCGTTCATTGCAGAGGAGCATGAATTGCCAATTGGAAAGTGAGAGACAATTACAGTCCATAGCAGAAAGGTCAACAGTGTGTCAGTGAGGAGTGTACATTTCCAACTGTGCAAACACTAGCATGATCTCAAGCACTGGACAAAGGAAAACATTGGCCATGTGGCATGGGCTGGTGCTACCGGAACTCTTCCGGGTGAAGATGATCTGTTCCACATCTTCGTCCTCTGATGAGTGTGGTGTCTCCTCTGCCCTTGATGGTGGTGGGGGGGGGCATAGAGGGGGGAACACACACTTTAGTGGTTGGAGATGTTGACTCCCAATTTCTGGCAGCTGCCATCTGTGGAGCAACATGTGGCATCACTGCAGCAAGGAGGAGCTGCTGATCTTTGAGGATAGCAGCAACATCCCTGTGGTAGGCAGCCATATCTGCCCTGAGGGAGGCCACTTCCCTACGCATGGAGTTCAGCTTGTTCTCAATCATGCTGCTGCCAGTTTGGGAGGTCAGTAACGTAAGTGTGGTCTCTCCCTCATAGCAGCAGCTATGTCCCTCAGATACTGTAACTTCATGCATTGGGGAGTGTGTGCCTCATTTGGCTGCAGTCTGTTCATTGGCCGTAACCAGGCACATGCGCATAACCTCGAGGCTGGCTGCAGTTGTCTACATCCCCACTCGCAACTCCTTGGCCAGCTCCTCCTGGACTTCTACCACTGTCCTCTCAAAGCTGGTCCCTGGGTCCTCGGATTTCTCAGCTGTGTCCGTGCTAGCAGGTCTTACTATTGGGGTGTTGGGTGGGGCATCTGTGATAGCTGCTATATTTTTACTCCTCCTTGTGACTGGAGGTGGTGTCTGGAGGGATACGAGGACTTCTTGGAGGGTCTCTAGGCTGATGATTGTCAACTGGTCATCCAGGTCATCGGGGTACTCTAGGACAGGCAGATCAGCAGGAGCGCCATCATCCTGTGCAATGAGATTGTGCAAAATCAATCTTTCTGTGTTGTGGCAATTGATATGTCACGTCACTGACTTGCTATTGGAGGCTCATTGTCATCTTAGTTCCCAAACATTGTTCCTGTACATCATGGTTGCAGTCTATCAGCCCTTTGCCCCACCTGAGTGTCACATGAGGGGAGGCTCAGGTGGTGCAATTGGCTGCGTCATATGTACTATGTGTGATGTATATCATTTTTGTGGCTTGACACTATCCTGTCATTGTCAACCCTCCATATGCATCCATTTGCATGGTTTGCAGTGCTCAAGCCCCAGCACCACACATGGCAATATGCTCCTGTCCCAGTCTTACATGTTTCACATACACCTGTGCAGTACTGAAACCTTGCATCACCCCAGGGATGGCATTACCAGGACGCTATGCTGTTGTTACTTTTGATAGCTCCTCATGTTAATGTATGTACATGTGTGCTACATTGCACAGCACACATGGACCTAGCAGAGTTAAATTTTGTCTTCTGTCTGTGCAGGTAGGTGCTCCTTCCTACACACCCATGATCACCCCCTCAATGCAATCATCCTTGCACTATGATACAAGAAATGCAGCATGGTGGAAGTGCAGCTAATTTGACACAGGCACCGGGGTAGACCCAGGGATGGCCAGCATTAATATAATTTGTGTTGTGTACATCATTATGTATGTGATAGTGCCTGATAATAAATGTGTTTTATGGACATAGCCAGTTAAATTGAGTTGAACATAGGTCAGGGCCTGAAGCTAGTTTGATGGTGATTCTGCAGGTAGTCAAACTGGTCCCTCAATACAAGTGCGGCAGTCCTATGACCACCTGATTGCCAATGTCTATATGACCACCCCCAATACCGCAGGTGGTAGTGGCAACTGTTGTCAATGAGGAATGCCCCATGGGTCAATGGCATGGCACTGGGAGGTTTCCAGCAGCTTACAGCCTGGCAATGCCACCTGTTTTGTGACACCAGACCAGTAATAGGATCAGTGCTACCCTCCAGGTATTATCCCACTTTTCCACCAGCCTTTGCACGGCAGTGAAACCTCCATGCAAAGGTTGGTGGGGATGTGGTGTGGTGTCGCCTTGGGTGCCCCTGCACAGCCCATGCACCTGGCATGGGAAGTGCAGGGGGTCCCATGTCCTGCCCCTTTGCCCTTTCCACTGCCTGATTTGCAGGGCTAAAAGCAGTGTGTCCTGTCACACCTAATGTGCCCCAAGACTTTCACTGACTCTATTTGATCCATCAACAATGTTGTGCTAAGTGCCCCACAGAGCGACGATGGAGTGGTTGCTGCCTAACGTGGATGTGTTGTTAATGTGCAGAGTGGTGGTGCTACTGGCACATGTCTGGGTACTGTTTGAATGGTTGCAATGACTTGTGTGCTGTAAGATGCATCACACGTGTTTGGCCATTGAGGCAAGGCAATTGCAGGGTGTTACTGCAAGGGACACCACCATGACGTAACCCCAGGAATGGTATTGACTGACTTCCTAGTCTCTGATGTGTTTGTTATGTTGGAAGGGTTAATTTGTCTACATGCGAGGGATGTTGTGATGACACAATCAGAGGCACAGTCACTAGACATGCTATCCTTCCTGTGTGCTGCATATGTAAAATGTAGGTATTTAGGTCTGGTAATTGACATATGTCCAGGTTGTGTATGTGTTGTGGTGCATGGCACTGCCAAGGCGTAGGTGCAGGTGTAGCTTAAGACAACATGGTGCTACACTCTTCATGTGCAATGTGTCCCTCTGCACTCCTTTGACATGCATTGAGTATGTCCTATGTGCCTCCCCCTTCTTGCACTTAACAATTTAGCATTAATTTCCCCATGCCACTTACCCTGCATCTGTGGTGTTTCCTGGTAGTCTGCGCTGTCCTGTCCTGCGATTCTAGTGAACAGTTCCTGCAGGATGACTGCTGCAACCATCTCCTCCATCTCGTCCAGCTCCTCTTGTGGTGCTTGACTACCACCCCCAGTTGCAGTGCTGCCTTCCTGTTCCTTGCCATTCATTCCTTTGTCCTTCACTTGCAGTTATGCCAGCGTTTCTTGCACTCAGTGACGGTTCTCATCACCTCTGCCACAATGTTAATCTTATCTAATATCTGCTGCCAGATTGCCGCTCTCCTGCTAATTGGCAATTTGGAGGTGATGAAGACTTGGGGGGTGATTCCAATCTTGGCGGGCGGCGGGAGCCGCCCACCAAGCGGGAACCGCCAGAAGACCGTACCGCGGTCAAAAGACTGCGGCGGTCATTCTGAGTTTCCCGCTGGGCTGGCGGGCGACCGCCAGAAGGCCGCCCGCCCAGCGGGAAACCCCCTTCCACCAGGATGCCGGCTCCGAATGGAGCCGGCAGAGTGGAAAGGGTGCGACGGGTGCAGTTGCACCCGTCGCGATTATCAGTGTCTGCTATGCAGACACTGAAAATCTGTGTGGGACCCTGTTAGGGGGCCCCTGCAGTGCCCATGCCAGTGGCATGGGCACTGCAGGGGCCCCCAGGGGCCCCACGACACCCGTTCCCGCCAGCCAGGTTCTGGCGGTCAAAACCGCCAGAACCAGGCTGGCGGAAAGGGGGTCGGAATCCCCATGGCGGCGCTGCCTGCAGCGCCGCCATGGAGGATTCTGCAGGCCAGGGGAAAACCGGCGGGAAACCGCCGGTTTCCCTTTTCTGACCGCTGCTTTACCGCCGCGGTCAGAATTGGCCTGGATGCACCGCCAGCCTGTTGGCGGTGCATAAGCGGTCCCCGGCCCTGGCGGTCCATGACTGCCAGGGTCGGAATGACCCCCTTGATGTTGATGCTCCGTCACCCCTCTCATCAGTATTTCGTAATCCTCCGCACTAAAACAACACTTTCTCTTTTTCTTCTCCCTCCCCTGGGTCTTGTCTGTGTCCTCCTGGCTTAGTTCCTTGAATCGTCAGAGGAATGTCCAATGAACGGATCTGTCATTGGGTTAAGACGGTAACTTTGCCCTGTCCAGGAGGTCGATGATGACGGAGTCGATAACGTGGAGTGAGATCTTATTCGATCTACTCAGGCACCACCCTGGCTGGATGCTGCTTTTTGTCTACGTTTCAATTATTTATTTATTTATTTATTTATTCCTGTATACCTTTTTGAGATTCTTTTTTTTTATTTGTAAGAATATATCCTCCCAGGAAGGATGACACATATCTTGTGATTGCTGGGGTTTTGGTATGGATGGAAATGGACCATCTTTTAGTGATGGGTAGCAGGAGCCCTGCTTATCAGTGTACTAATCTGTTCTTTTCCGGCACCTGTATTATCTCTTGAGCAAGTGGGTTGATTACAGTTTGTAGATTTACATATCTTCAGTGTTAAGACCCTGCTAAGAAGTTAAATCCCTTCCCGAAACATCATTGACTGGGAGCAACGATTTTGAGCTTGGGGAGCGGGAGCTGTATCAGTCAAAGGCCACAAGGCTTGTGTTGGGAGTGGGGTGCAAGCATATCCTACCTCAGGATTAAAAATTAGTTTGTTTTTTTGCTGTGCTGCACCTTGTTTATGGCTTGGGGTATATTCAAGAGTCAAAGTATTGTTGGATATTCCTCCCTTTGTCCTCCCAGTTTTGTAGCAATGCTTTAGTTGTTTCTTTCCTCCCAAAATGGTTGTTGGAGAGGGTGCACTATTTCTGTTATACCCCTTCTCAAGTGCCAGTTCGTATGCCTAAGTAACAGTAAAAAGTCTCACCAATTGCATGTTTGCCACCTTTGCACAAATATTTAGGGTGAGGCTTACAGCCCCAATGAGCATTAGTTTTCATGGATTACTTACAGTGCACAAAAGCCTAGTTTAATTGAAGTGTGAGTTGTTTACACCAACCGTTTCTTTTTTATTTCAGCATTAGTAATGTGCCAGGGTATTTCCTTGAGGACGGACTGTAATACACCAGTAGGATATTTAAATACAGACATTCAAGCTACAACAAAAGTTGCATGTATGAGTACTCATAACATAGCATTTGGCATTGAGATGTGTCTGCAACTGAGTGAATCAGAAACAGAAATGCTAAACCAAGTATCCACTCCACCAGAACGTTAAAAATTACAATAGACCTCATACATTCAAAGGACCTTATTGAGCTGGTTGCGTACGATAGTATTGTTTGCTGTTATTTTTCTTTGTGGCAGCAATTCTTACATAATCACATTTTAGCCATAACAAATGTCTAGTTAACGGATAGGCAGCGTCCATGGATGTCTCAATGACCCATCAAACCCTCAAGACCAACCAGAAAATCTAAAAAAGGAAGGAGCAAAGCTGAACTTGCCTATATAAGATGCTGCAAGGCCAAATAGGCAAATCCCATAGGCTTAATGTAGAACAGCAGTAGAACAGCAGTGGAAGAGATAATGGCGTAGTGAACCATCTACAAAACTATCTTGATGCTCAGCAGAAAACATCCCATTGTTCAATCTCGATTTGGGTTCCTAATACCAATAAGAAATTACTCAGATCATTTTTTAGGTGACTTTCAATTTTATTGATGAGAGAGCTCTTGATTATCCAAAATCCGTCAGCTGCTTTTGGAACAGTGCCCCATTGGATTGTTTTACAATGACTCACCACTGTGGTCATGAGCATTGAAGCAAGTACCTGGTTTAATTCTTTCTTTGAGGAGGGATCCCAACAAGTTAACATAAGCTTTAACTCCTCTCAGAATGCTGTCCTCTCCTTTGGAGACCTACATAAACCCACTCTTCCACAGTCCAACTACTTTTAACATCATGAAAAATAGCCTTGTGTTAGCCCATTCATAAAATGACAGTGCTATAAAATTATTCGTCTTAAACAGACAGTTATGGAAAACGGGCAACGTGCAGGGACCAACCCTTGAAGGGGGTGGTATTTAGCCAAGTGCCAGTGAATATTTCTATGCTGCAGGAGACTCGGAAGCCCTTCACAATCTGCAGGGGGCCTTTCATTTGTGTTAGGCCTCTAGCAACATGCTTCTATTTAACAGGTTGTGGAGGTGATTTGACAGGCCAACATTTAGGTCAAATTTATATTGGCTATGACACATGTTGGCTCTATGACCTAAATAAGGAATAGGTGAGGCAGTAGTGAACGAGTCATACCCAGTAATTCTCACACCAGCACTACTCTGGCTAGGGTTTCAGAAATCATCTACTCTTACTGGTCTACACGTTTATTCACACATATATGCAAGACAGTAGTTATTCAGATTACCACTCTACCTCCATATCATGCTAAAGGGCATTTAATATATAGCGCAAAGGCCCGCCCCAAAGGGGTATCTAGGCACTGAAGAAGTCATTTTGGAAGCGGCAAGTCAAAACCACCTAGTTTTAAGATGTCTTTTTCGAACTTGTGAAATCAGTGCGAGAATGAATGTATACAGGTAGCCTATTCCATCGGTAGGGGGCAAGGGAAGAAAATGAACATCTGTGGTATCTTGATGTACGAATGTGGCGGGGACGTAGCAACAATATCATTTTTAGATCTTGGGTTTATTCCGGGACAATAGTGAGTGATTTTCTCCTGTAAGTATACTAGGTTTTCTCAATCAGTGACGTATGGGTCAGGCAAAGTCATTTGAACAAGGATCATTTCCTGGTTGGGAGCCAGTGAAGTGCTCTAAACAACGGAGCAGACGGGGCAACTGGCAGGAATTTGTTAACCAAGCAGACAGCAGTGTTTTGAACGACTTGAACTTTGGAAAGGAGGGATTCAATAGGCTAATAGTAGGGAATTTCTCTAGTCCAAGGGGACCATTATTACTGCCGGAGAAAGAGTTCTCCTTGATTTCAGCGGAAGCTACTGAAAGACTCACCAAAGAAGCCGCATAGTTCCAGCACAAGTTCCACAGTTAAATGTGACCTGAACTTTCATGGACAGGTTCTCGTCAAGAAAGATATACAGTTCATGCTGTTCTACTTAAAGAAGGTGCAGAACCAAACTCAGATGGCCATCATTCCTCCGACCGGTATAGCTGTGCATTTCAAAACAAATTTTATTTTGTCTTCGTTTTACTGAAGACAGTTTAGGGCCATCCATGTAGCAATTTTCCTCATGCAGACGATTAATCTCTGTTTGACGTTTTAAATGTCATGCTCAAAGGAGATGACTAGTTGAGTGCCGTCTACATTGTTATGCTTATTTCGCCTTGTAAAGCACACAGCTACCCAAAAAGTTTTTCCTGGTGCTAATCAGAGGAAGCGTAAATCATCTAGGGGTACGCCCAATTCTCCCTAATATGTCTGCACATGGGTAAATGCAACAAAAATAGCAGGACGTATCAGGAAACGATCATCAATAATAGTTCAGCCCAGTAAAAGCCTGAATCAGTCACTGGAGAGCCTAATATATGACAAAATACATGTTTATTTCTTTAAGCAGTACTTGCGGGAGTGATCTTAGTTTGCTCACAGTCTGTGGGTTTATTGATTCAGGAACACTTTCAGAAAAAATAATCAGACAGAAGACAAAATAATATATACACATTTGCTACAATACCAAATTTGTCGGATAATATCGTCCTTCCTCAATGTAATCATTCTTGCCTGTGCTACTAATTTATATGCCAGTCCATTTTAGGAGAAAGTTATAAAATTGCAATGTATCATAAGGCGCTGTTTCAAATTATCATTGAATGCGTGTCTCAGACAAATCTTGAACTTTTTATTAATGTGACTCCTCCAAAACATAGGTGTGAATGTGTTTCAGCACATAACTCCTTTCGGCCTCCTCGGGATTTGACGAAAGATGAAATAATCTAATGAATAAAATACCAAATATACACAATTAAAAGTTAAAACCATCCAGCCGTTAGATGGTTGTCATCACCCAGGTGTTGCCTTTCCTAGTCTTAGTGTGCAATTATGGAGTAGTAGCAGTTAACCAGGACAGTATTGCTATCCTGTATGCACCATCTACATGCAATCGGTCTCCCCAAATGCCAGATCAATAGAACCACATGTAAACCACATATACCTTCTCAAGTTAGCTTTTTGGTGCAGCTCTTAGGGAATTGTTTCCACTTAACCGGTCACCTGCAACAGGTAAACCTTGTTGTTAAAAAGAGAGCTGGAAAATCTCTTGGTCAGTACCCAAAGGAGGAAAAACAACACTCACCTACCTGCGTTTTTTAGAAAAACCCATGTTTAGTCTGTAAGTGAAGGGAGAAGAAAAAGTTCCATGTGTTATCAAGCCTCCTGAAAACTTTTCAATTCTACAGAAACTATGGAGGACATCAATCTCTTTATGGCCTTCTCATCTTACTTATAAGGAACACTGTCTCCCAACCCCCTATTTCTTGGTAAACACTGTCTCCTGACTGCCTTCCTACTCAGTGCATCAGAAGGGTGACAGCCGTGAGGGTATGGGGAACTCCGTCTTCCCATGGGTTATATGAAAGCGGCGTGCTCTACGATGGACATTTTGAAGTGGGTTACTGAGTGTAGAGGTCCTATGTAGAGATGTAACCGAGGATAATCTGGAATGGAATCTTGTAAACTGAGACAGGCGCTATAGTGTGTGTGAAATATTCCAGATTTATTTTAAAAGTTATACAGTTTCCTTTATCCATTGCCTTAGCATGAAAATGGTATTCAAATACTTGAACAGAGGAACTTCAGGAAGTACCAAGTCATGATTCGAATAAGAATATTGAGAATGTCTCTTTCCAAAAAACAGACTTAACGGAAGGCTACATGTAACACCATACGTAAGAGGAATATGGTGAGAGGTAATTCACCCTGCGCCAACACAGGTAAATGCATACAGACATAACAGCTCAATGCATCCATAGTGTCAACGTATTCTTAAAGCAATTTAAAATACACATTTGAAGAATAATGCCCTTTAGAGGAATCTATATGCAAAGTTTTATAATCAAGTGTGTGCAAGCTATTATCTATAAGACTCTGGGCCTTAGGGGTAACACTAGGCTTGAGTTTGTGTACTGTGTAAAATGGGGAAGCAGACTGAAGCATGACTCCTGAACAATGAAGCCGTGGAAAATGAAAGCGGAACAGCGCTTTCGTTATCCATGACTTCCTTGTTCGGGGCCTTAACCACGCATGTGCTTAACCACACACATGCATGGTTTAAGGCACAGAAGAAGGGAGTCGGCTGAGGAGGAGGACGTGATCAAGGAGGAGGTAAGTAGGACTGGGGCTGTTTTGGGGGTTGGGGGGTCATTGTATTTTTAGTTTTAGAGGGTGGGGTCGGGGTGGTTTAGGGGCGGGGAGGGAGGAGAGGCATTTTTAGTTTAAGAGGCGGGGCGGGATAATTTTAGTTTTTGGGGTGGGGGTCGGGTGGTTTAGGGGTGGGAAGGGGGGTCAGGCCATTTTTAGTTTTAGGAGCGGGGTGGGGGTAAGGGTATTTTTATATTTTGGGGGTGGGGTCAGGGTCGTTTAGGGGCGGGGGAGGGGGGTCGGGCATTTTTAGTTTTGGGGTGGGGCATATTTAGTTTTAGGGACGGGTGGGGTGTCTGGGGTATTTTTAATTTTTGGAGGTGGGGGTTGGGGTAGTTTAGGTTTTAGGGATGGGGTGGGGGTTCAGGGTATTTAAATTTTTGGGGGGTGGGGGGTCGTGGTGGTTTAGGGTTAGGGGGTGGTGCTTTTTTTGTTTTAGGGTTGGGGTGGGGGATTGGGGTGGTTTAGGGGTGGGGATGGGGGTCGAGGATTTTTTAATTTTAGGGGCGGGGTGGGGGGTTGGGGTCTTTTTAGTTTTTGGGGGTGGGGGGTCGGGGTGTTTTAGGGGCAGGGAGGGGGGTCCGGGCATTTTTAGTTTTAGGGGCGGGGTGGGGGGGTCGGGGTATTTTTCGTTTTTGGGGGTGAGGGTGGTTCAGGTATAGGGACGGGGGGTCGGACATTTTTAGTTTTAGGGGTGGTGTGGGGGTGAGGGTATTTTTACTTTTAGGGGCGGGGTGGGAGTCTGGGGTATTTTTACTTTTTTGGGGTGGGGGTGGGGTAGTTTAGGTTTTAGGGGCAGAGGTGGGGGTTGTGGTGGCTTTATGGGCGGGGTGGGGGATCACTGTAATTTTAGGGGCAGGGTGGGGGATTGGGGTGGTTTTAGGGGCAGGTGGGGGATTGGGGTGGTTTAAGGGGCAGGGTGAAGGTTGGGGTGGTTTTAGGTTTTAGGGACAGAAGTGGGGGGTCGGGGTAATTTGAGGGGTGGGGGTTGAGGTAGTTTTAGGTTTCAGGTTTCAAGGGCAGGGGCTCGGGTCGGGATAATTTTAGGGGCGGGGTAGGAGGTTGCGGTGGTTTTACGGGCGGGCTGTGGGTGGTCATGGTCATTTTTAGGTGTGGGGGGCCAGGGGAGTCGCATGCTGGAACCACACATGCCGTTCACTAATGCCTTTACCAGGAATGCCTTTACAATGAAAAATCATTGTTAAGACATTCGTGGTAAAGGCATTAGTGGTAACAACGCAGTCGTTGTTCCGACCGCGTTGTTTAGGCATGCATGGTTCCAGCATGCGTTGTTGCGAAATACATTTTGTAAAATGTGGGTAAAAATAATTCTACAAGGAGAACAATTAGTAGTGCAACAATGACAAACAACATCTCTACTAATATAAACCTAAGTTTATTTGTGTTATTAGTTTCCATGACTTCTCTAGAATCAGACTGTTGAGTAGGGAGAATCAGCAACAGGGTCATTTGTACAAATGGCAAACCAAAGTTCAAACAATGTGCAATAATTTAATAATTTACAGAATCTTTGTGAGACTTCCCTAGCCCTACTCCGTCTTCTTCTAAATTACACCCTAACGCTCTTTCTGCTACCTTGGGCCTGGGAATCTTCTTATTTGTTTTTGTACAATGGCCTCTTTGTTATTTACAAATCAAAGTTTGGTTTACATGATCATGTCAATAATTTTTCAAATCAGTTTATTTAATGAGAGTGCAAGTTCAAACTCAGTTCATGTTGCATTCTCTGGTTCACTAAGGCTCATCTGGGATCTCACTCTTGTCCCTCCAAATCACAGACTTCCCCTTCACAATTGTTATCAGCAAAATATGTCAATTCAGGTGATAAATACCTCTGACATGGCACTCTAGCTCTTTTTGATCTCCTGAATACAGGTTGTTCACTTTCACTGTCGCTCATGCCAGAATCCTCAGTATCTTCTGGGATAGTACTCAGTCCTTGTTCTGAAAACAATCTTATTCTCTTTCTTTTTTGCTATCTCAGCCAGCAATCCTCAGTCTCTACTCAGCCTATCACAACACTAGGCCCTTCATCAAGGTCTGAGTCTGGCTCAGGTAGTGGTTCAGGATTAGGCTCCCTACTGTAAGTTCATCAAGACCCCCCTCAGGCTGAGGATGTGCTGTTACAGGCCTCAGCTGAGTCTCAGTACTCTGTGCACCCTCTTCTAGCTGTCTCTCAGGTGTAGGCTGTACTTCAGGAAGAGGTACTGTCATATCATCAGGAAGACACTCCACTCTACAAGTGTGGGCTGCATAAATCCAGTTGGGATGACCTCCACACTTTACAACAGTATTTATCACTAAGATGACCTTGTATGGTCCACTGCACTTATGCACCAGACACATTTTCCCAACCTTTTTCTTCACCAAGACCCAGTCACCAGCAATGAAGTCATGGCTCTGGTCCAGACTTGAAGAGGTAGCAATACTTCAACCTGGTGTGACACAGAACAGACCACATCAGCTAGTCCCTTTCAATAGTCAAGAACCATGTCATATGTAAAGTTCACAAGCACATTTGCAGGCACTAAAGCCCGTCTCATTGTTCTCTCCATGATTATTTTATGAGGGGACAATTCTGTTTTTCTGTCAGGAAGACTCATCAACACAGGAGGTAAAGCATCTGGCTACTTCAGAGATGTTGATGCACACACTTTGGCCAATCTGGCTTTCAATGTTTCCATTCACCTGCTCCACAATGCCAGAGGACTCTGGCCCATAATTGCAAAGCAATCTCTGCTCCACTTGTAATGCTGCACACAGCTGTTTCAGTACATCGTTATCTAAATTAGTCCCTTGTTCTGACTCCAGTGAATTCAGAAAACCAAACCTACAAATCAACTCCCTCAAAACTGCTTGGGTACTGTGAGACTGTCATTTCTCCTGGTGGGTAGGCCTCCACCCAATGTGAGAAGATGCACACAATCACTAGGGCATATATCAGTCTGTCGCACACAGGCATTTCAATCAATCCCACTGCATTCTGTTGAATAGTCCTCCTAATTAGGCCGGGTTGGTGCTCATGGAGTTCTGCTACACTTAATTCTGCAGAGCAGGCAAAAAACTCCATGAACACCACAAACAGGCAGAGTTTTGCTTGGCCGCCCATTCACGTTGACTGATGTAAGTAGCGGGCTCTGTTTTGTGAAGCAAGTGTGAACTGCACCACGTGTCACATGCGCATGCGGCCATCTAGTTTTTCCAATTCTGTGCATGATGCTGGGCCTACTTTTAAATCCAATCTCTATTTTAACAATCCTAACTTTATCCCACTTATCTGTCCCTGTTTTACATTTATTTCATTAGTATGTGTATTTGTGTTTGTGTATTTTACATTTTTTGTCTCTTTTTTAATTTTCTGTGACTTTTTGTTCCTTTTTCATTTCCCCCTAACTTCCTCATTTCTTCCTCTCTATTCCTTCTCTTTCCGATCTTTTTTTGGGATTTCCACCCATCACCAATGCAGAGCGTGGGACAGATGGCGTCAGTGCCAGGGGTGCCCCAGCTAATGGCACATCCTGCAGTTGCTTGTGCCGCTCGGAGGTTCAGTCCCATGCCATTTTCAGCAAGATGAGGTGGCCGCACTGTTTTGTGTTTGTGCAGCACCACCTCTCCTCCATGCTGGTAGCCGGTTGCAGTCCTGGAAGTAGGTATGGCCTGCAGGAGCTACGGCTACTGGGCGGGAAGGTGAGCAGTTGTATTCACAGGCGTACTGGGATTCGGCACACCCATCCACAGCTGATACACCACTGGCCCAACTTCCTCCACTGGAAGCAGGACCTGGTGAGTACTAATAATTACTAATTTTGTTGTATTCTACAATGCTATTTTTTTTCAAATAGCATGCTGCCCACACTCAGAGGTAAGTTAAGTTCACGTAGCATTACAAATATTATGTGATACAATTTGAGCAAGGCAGGTGCTCAGTGCTACCTAGTTCTGATTGTTGCTTTAGGTGCTGGATTGGGCTTATTATTTAAGAAGTCATGCAGAATCCACTGTCCTCCTGTCACTAAGATATATCAGTAAATTAGCATTCTTTAGCCCAGGTTTGAGAGGGCCTAGCACCTCCTTGCACCACATCAGAATAATTTTTTTACGCTAATGTGGCCCAACAAGGCCAAAATTGCGGCACCATATTTACAAAGTGGCACAATGCATGCATTGCACCACTTTGTAACCCCTTTCGCCACATTATGCCAGTGCCAGGCTTAATGTATGCAAGAGGGGCCTTCCCCCATTAGGGGTACTGCAAAGATGGTACAGTGGAATCTTAGAGATGCCACTGTGTCATTTTTTGTGGGTTTGTTTGAAGCCTGCTCAGAGCAGGCGTTAAAAGGGGGCATACCAAAGAGGGCCCCTATGTACTGCGCAGGATTAGGGGCACATTTTGGCACTCATCCTACACAGCACATTAAGAGCGTCAAAAATGTTAACTATTGCCCCTACCCTTCGCCATAGTGCGCCATTTATTAAATACAGTTCATGTATGGTGGTAGTAGGAGGGTGCTAAGGGGAGCAAGAAAAAAGGCACTACATTGGATTGCAACAAGACTTTTCTCATATCAGGCCCTTTGTGTCTTTCCTTTTATGTAACTCATACAGTCCAAAGCAGTCTCCCAGTGATGTGTAGTATGAATTTATGAATTGAAAAGGGAAACTGATTGATTTAGCCCATCAAAGTAGGTTGTGAAGTTGAGATCATTTGTGACAATCCATTAGTATTTACAAATGTAGTTGAGGAAATTTGGAATAGGGCTTAGGTCAGGTTTCAGAAATTAGGAACAGGTCAACTCGATAATATAGGTGATCTGATTTAGAAAAGTACAATGTCAATACGTTAATGCATTTGCCTGTCAAAATATTTTCTAGGCGATTAACTGTACCACTAATCTATTTTTGTTATCTTCATTATTTTTAACATCCGTGCCCAAGTGAGAGAAAGTAGCCTCTTTCTAGCATGGTTACCCCCATTTCTGGCCTGTTTGTCAGTGTGTTTTGACTGTGTCAATGGGATCCTGCCAGTCAGGACCCCAGTGCTTATGGTTTGAGGCCTACTTGTCAGTATGTTTCACTGTTTTTGTCAGTATGCTTGACTGTGTCACTAGGATCCTGATAACCAGGACCCCAGTGCTTATGCTCTCTCTACTTCCAAATTTGTCCTTACATACTGGTAACCCAGCATTTCACTCCAAATTGGCATACTGGACCCCCATTATAAGTCCCTACTATATGTTACCTAGCTACCCAGTGCATTGGGGTTCCAGGGGATCCTTATAGGCTGCAGCCTTCATTTTGCCACCCATAAGTAGCCCTTACAAAGGCGTCTTCAGGACTGCCATTGCAGCCTGTATGAAATAGTTCATGCACTTTTTCACAGCCATTTTCACTGCACCAGGTCACTTATAAGTCACCTATGTGTCAGGCCTTCAGAGAATGAAGAATGGGCGCAAAGTACCTGTGTGTGAGGGCACCCCTGCACTAGCAGAGGTGTCCCCACGTTCTCCAGGTCCATTTTCCAGGACTTAGTGAGTGCGGGACACCATTTGTAAGTGTGCACTGCACATAGGTCAATACCTATGTCCAGCTTCACAATGGTTACTCTGAATATGGCCATGTAAGGTGTCTAACAACTGGGAATTGTACCCCAGTACTGATTCCAGTATTGGTTGCACAATCCCATGTAATCTGGGAGCTCCACAGTGGACCCCCATTACTGCCATATGAGCCTTCTGAGGTTTTCACTGCAGCCCCAGGCGGCTGCCACCTCACAGACAGGCTTCTGCCTTCCTGGGGCTTGAGCAGCTCAATCCCAGTAAGGCAGAACAATACATTTCCTTTAGGAGAGGGGTGTTACACCCTCTCCCTTTGGAAATAGGTATTACAGGCATGGGGAGGGTATCCTCCCAGAGCCTCTGAAAATGCTTTGAAGTGCACAGATGGTGCCCTCCTTGCATAATCCAGTCTACACCGGTTCAGGGAACCCTAGTCCTTGCTCTGGCACAGAACTGAACAAAGAAAAGGGGAGTGACCACTCCCCTGTCCATCACCACTCCAGGGGTAGTGCCCAGAGCTCCTCCATAGTGTCCCTGGGTTTTACCATCTTGGATTCCAAGATGGTGGGACACTCTGGGAGCATCTGAGTGTCCAGTGCCAGCAGGTGACATCAGTGGCCCCTCCTGATAGGTGCTTACCTGGATAGGTGACCAATCTCCTGCTCAGGGCTATTTAGGGTCTCTCCTCTGGGTGTTTCTTCAGACTCAGATTGCAAGACTCTAGCAGGAATCCTCTGTATGCTTTACTTCATCTTCTACTGATGGAACAACCGAACTCTACAAAACTGCTCCAAAGAAGCATAGACAACTTCTGCAACATTGTAACTTCAGCTCCTGCCAGCAACTGCAAAAGTTTCAAGGTCGTCCAGCTGTCCAACTTTAGTGTAGGTAAGAGCTTACCTCCCCACGCAAGACAAAACACCCATGCACTGCGTGACTTGCAGTTGCCAAGGCTTGTGTGCGACCTTCCAAGAAGTTCTTCATGCACAGCACAGCTTATGCCTCCAGCACTCCATCCTGAAATGCACAGCTTCCGGAGTTGTTCTCAGGCAGCGTGTGAATCATTTGTGTTGTGCTGTGTGGGCCTCCATTTGCGTCTCCTTTTTCCCCATGTTGTCGGACTCCTGTGCACACTGCCTGGTCTTCTGAGGGCTCTCTGAGTTGCTGAGAGCCCCCTCTGTCTCCCCCTCTTGGGTAAAGTCCACCAGGTCCCTCCTGATCCCGGGCAGTGCCATTTTCCACCAACCGCATGTTTTGCATGAGCCAAGGCTTGTTGGCAGAATCCAGTGACGTAAACCAGACTGCATTCATCCTTCCAACATGGGACATCCTCTGCACCAACCAGGAACCCTCATCTGTCTTCTTTTTTGCAATAACTTTGTCTTCTCACCGTTGGTTCTCCTTTTGCACCTTCATCTGGGTTAGCAGGGACTCCTGTTCTCCCTGGACTTTTCAGTGCTTCTTGGACTTGGTTCCCTTCTTTCACAGCTCTTTAGGTCCAGCAATCCATTCTTGGTGTCTTGCAGTCTCTTCTGGTTCTCGCATTATCTTCTATCATGAGTTCTAGTGTGTTTAGGAAACTTGCTGTGTTTTACTCCTGCTTTCCGGGGCTCTGGGGTGGGGTATTTTACTTACCTATGGTGTTTTCTTACACTCCCAGCACCCCTCTACACACTACACTTGCCTAGGTGGGAAACCAATTTTCGCATTCCACTATTTTAGTATATCATTTGTGTTCCCCCTAGGCCCATTGCAACCTCTTGTGATTTTCACTATTTGCACCGTTTTCCTGCTGTGTACTTATCTGTTTTTGGTTACTTGTGTACATATTGTGTAATTTACTTACCTCCTAAGGGAGTATAGTCCCCAAAGTATTTTTAGCATTGTGTCACTAAAATAAAGTACATTTATTTTTGTAAAACTAAGTATTGTGTTTCATGTGTGTGAGTACTGTGTGACTACATTGGTATTGCAAGAGCTTTGCATGTCTCCTAGTTCAACCTTGGCTGCTCTATCTACAGCTACCTCTAGACAGCCTGGCTTCTAGACACTGACTACATTTAACTAATAAGGGATAACTTGACCTGGTATAAGGTGTATGTACCTTTGGTACCCACTACAAACCAGGCCAGCTTCCTACGCCAAGGGCAAGAAGAGAGCATCAGAGGGTTGGGTTGAGGACGCAGCCACCACCAATGCTGTGGCAGGTGGAAGTACAGCCTGCAGCACCGCAGCTGATGGCTCTGCCGGCCCCAATATGTTCTTATTAATATCATATATTTCTCTGACCTTTACCTCTCACCATTTGAATAATTTGTCCTTTTTTCTCCTATACTGTGACTTTTTTCTCAAATCCTCGTTGTTCTTTTCAATGTTTGTTAATTCTTGCTATTTCTCCCTGCATTATCTTGTTTCCTAAATTTCTTGTGTCTGTAGCTGGCTTCCTCCTGTCTGTACTAATCTGTATCTTTCTTCTGCTTGATTATTAATCTTTCCCTCACCCCTACCCTATATGCTCTGTGGACTGGCACTGAAGACTAAGACAATAGATTCGGCCCCCTACTGTAAAGACTGCAGAGTTTGCAGACACAATCAAGGTATTCTACACTTGTTTTCTGAGAAGCCTTTCTATTTCTTGCTTATGCTCATTTGACATGAAAGAGGGGCCATGGATATGGTTACCCCTCAATGTTGTGTTGCTTGTATTATTCACTATTCCAGCAGTTTTGATGACAATGAGGCATGGCAGAAAAGTTCTATGATTGCAGTTCCATTGCACTTGCCAACCAAAACCATATGTCCTTCATTGACCAATTTATTCCACCCCTTTATTGGGTCTCAAGTGACTCAGAGTCATCATCATATCTCTGCCGCTCCATTACGGTTCACTTGACTACTGGCTTTTCTAACAATGTCAACTAACAAAATGCCCAAAGTGATATTTTAGATGGGGAAGGAGACACTGCAAACTGAACTGTAGTCATGTTTTGTTGTTGTATTTTGTTAAAAAAAGGAGGAGGTGTATCTGGCATCTAAAATGTGTAATGTTTTTTCCAGCCACACAGACCACCAGTGCCGGGTTCAGCACCAGTGCACCAGACGATGCAGCAACAGCTGAGGGAGGACTCTCTGCTGTGGAAGGGACATCCACATTGCTTGGTTATTGACCATTACTAGTATACCAACTGTATTTGTTATGTGAGGCAGATCCCACCCATCATCATCCATGACCTCCTTCTCCATTGCATTTCGCGACCAATGGGTCATGACCCCACCTAACGTCAGCATTATTCAATTTGGCACTGCACTTTTGGATGTGCAATGTGCGTCTGCTTCTGTTAATTCAGCGTTTATGAATCTTTGAATGGATTGCAAAAAAAACAAAAACAAGGTGTCTTTCCGTTCCCTCCCAGTGTCCACTCAGTCAACTCTTAGTACTGCACTCCTTTATTTGTTCCTAAGTTCTGTCCCAGCTTACCAAAAACATTGAAACATTTTTTTTTTAGTATGTTCCACATGTTACGGGACAAGTGGTTCACATGGCTTTCATAATGCACGCATACCTGTCCAAATGTTTCCCTTTTGACATTCATCAACTTTCAGTTTCAACTACAGTTAATGACTAAGCCTAAGCTTAGCCCCATTTCTATAGCAAAATCTCTACCGTACCTACCCAGCCTCTTCCCTGCACCTTACCCTGCTGGAGCAGATTAAGGGTCTGATTTAGAACTTGGAGGTGAGAAATACTTAGTCACACATGTGACAAATATCCCATCTGCCCAAGTACGATTCCATTATATCCTATGGGGGTTGTGAAATGGTGGAAAGACGTCACATTTGTGATGGTGTATTGCACCTGCCAAGTTCTAAATCAGGCCCTTCCCTTACTGCCAAGCAAATGTGTTTGATTGAAATATTTTGTGTTTGAGAGAGAGGCCAGGAAGTAAAAATGGGTTTAAGTGTCTGTGGTTTCATGTTTTGCGGATGGGAAACTCTGTGCCAAAAGTGCCCAATAAAATGTATGTATGATGTTCCTTTCCCTGTAATGCAGTGCATAATTTTCCCCACCATCTACTTAAGGAAGTCAGGATATTTAATATCCGTGTGTGATATATTATTCCTCTGTCTCTTTGGAGTCAGGGTAGAATTGAAAGGCATTTGGAGAAGAACAGGGCAATTGGAATCAAAGGTAGTTTTTTGTCCATGACACCTGCCCCAGCTGCAGAATGCAGAGAGTAGCTAATTTGTACCTGATGCTCTAGCTAGCACACCCCCAGTCATTTAGCACAACAAGAATAGAATACGTGTTCTCCATGGTGAATGAGGCCTTACTCATTACTCTGAGTTATTATTCTGTTTTCACATAAAGTGTCTGTATGGTTTACTTTCTTTAGAAAATCGTTACAAGAAAAAAAATCTCTGTTTTTTAATCTTATGTTGACTCATTCCAGCCAGCTAGTACGTGAGGCATGCGTTGGTAAAAGTATGTCCCTGTGACTTTCCTAATCACATAAAAAATTGCAATGGCCCTAGGAGACCAGCAATGTATCTATACTGTGCCACTATATACTCTTAAACCAGTGTTTGTACAGAGCATTCTTTGCAATTTGTCTTTTTCTTTGGAATATTTTTCATAAATGAAACACAGTAATACACGATGAGGTACATGTCTATACAGAAGTTGGAATTCCAGACAGGCATACGGGTGCAACTGGATGTATCAAATGTGGTACAAAAAGGAACATGAGAAAACGAAAAAATAAATAAGACCTAGGGGAATGGGTGGTTGTGACCAGGCTGTAGGTGAGAAAGACATCCTCTAAATGGCTCCCCGTCTTCCTTACACGGTCTTGCCACTCATTGTTATCTATAATCGGGCATTCCAGTAGACCATATTAATAAATTCATGCCACAAAAGCAAGGATTAGGAGACTTGGCCAATAACCAATGGCTAGCCAAAATCAATTGAGCTAAACTGATAGCACAAAAATAAATACCTCTTAACTGGTTGTGTATAATAGGTGAATGACTAAGTATTCTTAATTTGGGATCCCATCTCAGTGCGATTGGACAAAGAAGATTCAATTTACAAAAAGCTGTCTGCCAATAAAGAGAGACAACAGGGCAGCTGGTGAAAATATGAACAGAGTCATCCTGGTCACTGGAGCATCGAAAGCACTTGGAGGCCGGCCTCAGATTCATATGAAATAGATGGTAAGGAGTATAGTAGAGATCATTAATACATTTAAACTGATGAATTTTGATCCAAGAGACATTCAAATCCGTATGAGAAAAGACAATAGTACTCCTCATTTCCTCTGGAGTAACCAGGACCCCAAGATGTTGGCTCCATTCTTCAGCCATAGTCTGAAAAATATTTGGCAGTTGTTGAACCTCTATCAAAATCAGTTTGTAAGCCCAGATAATACTCTTCTTAGGTGGCCCCCTCTGCAGATAGTCAAGAAAAGCTTTAGCTGAGCAATTAATACTTTACCCCTTCAGACTCATTATAAAATGGTGAATTTGCAGGTATCTAAAGAACCCAGAAGGAGAGGAAATCACTGGGAAAGTCTCTCAAAGGAGAGTAAAACAATCCCCCTCATGAAAAGTGCCCAATGTGAATAAGCAGGATGCCTGCCAACAGTTGATGATGCTAATAGACACCTGTCATGGAAAATTGGGTTGTAATTCCCAATGTCTTAAATCAAGTCTGCTTGAAGTAGACTATGTCGGTATGTGGGGTGATATTATTCTCCCAAGGGAGATATTCTGAAAACACACATCTTAGCCCCCATGGTTCACACTCCAGCACTTTGAATAGCTGGGATATGAATGCTACTAAAAAATATATTCATAAATCGGGTAACAAGAGTCCACCATCCGTTCTAAGCCTCTTCAACATTCATATATTGGCCCTGAGCTTTTTATACCCCCAAATAATTTTTTGCCAAGCCGACTCCCCCTGAGTGAAAAAGGCTTTAGGTAAATAGAGGTGTATACACCAGAAGAGATATAAGTACAATTTGACTTTCTTTTTTTTCTTACTTGATCCTGCTGGACCATCACCACCACCGACCCGGTAGGCGACATCGGCCTGGCTCCGGGTGGTGGAGGTTGGAGGCCACCAGGGCCACGTACCAATGGCTGGTGGCTGGTGGAAAGAGAGTGAGGCATATGCTCCTGCCCTGGTCCCAGTTTCACCAGCAAACCTCCTGTGCCTTCAGCCTCCAGGCCATGCCAGCACTGCTGGCAACTTTGAGATGCCTGGCCCCCATACTACCATTGCCACCCTCTCTTCAGACCGGTTACTCCATTGCCAAGTGCTACACTAGCTAACACACTTGGGCCATTGGATAGCAAGCCTCAAGGCCCAGAATCCACACCTTTGACCTTTATTGAAAATGCCTTTTTCTAGCCCTTTTTTAATTTTTGGTTTTTGTGGGAAGAAGTTTTGTTGTTTGTGGAGAGGGTGGAAATTTTGGCAGGGCATTCTTTTTTCAGACTTCTGGCCACTATATTTATTTTGGACATTGGTTGGGGATGGGGAGAGTTATTATTGTGGGAGATGAGTGGGTCTGTTGTGGGTGGAAAGGGTGGGTTTATTTTTTTATGTATAGCAAAGGGAAAAACTCTCTTATTTACTTTTTCTGAAGAATTATTTTGAGTTTTACTTTACCTTTTCACTGATGCCTTTTAGGGCAGCCTGTCTTTTAAACCTATTTCTCAAAGTGTATGCCACTTAGTTACACTTCGTTATACCCTTATTCTACTTCCCTTTGTAGTAATATTCCCCATTAGGAGGGTATTCTGCCATTCCCTATATTAGCTACAGAAACCTAGACAAACAATTACTTATCTCATCTGCAGTAGAAGTTAGTTATGCACCAACTAAACTAGTTCACTTCACTCCATGGTTCTCTTACCTGAATAGAAGTGATGACTGGCATCTGCTCCCTCTGTCAATCTTCCAACACCGTACTGATGGATTCCCCGAAATGCTATTGTGACCCTACTCCCTCTGCTACAGCACGGTCACGTGCAATGCTGCAGTACAATGGGATGTGCTTGTAATGTTCTTGAGTTAAGGTATGCATGCATTTGATGGAGTCATGACATTGTGTTTCTCTGTAGTGCCGTTTTGCACTAGGGTGTATGTATTTATGGCTCACTTTGTTTGAGATGTTGAACCACAGTTGGTTGAATGACTTTATGTGAAAGAACATTGTTTTATTTTCTAAGTAATCACCAAGTGCTATGAGCGTATGGCATGATGTCTCATGCGTGATTGATCACAGCAAGCGGAAGAAAACATGACTCCTCCTTGATTATTCACCACCATGCGTTATGTACATATTGCAAAAACATGATGACTCATCCTTGGTTAATGATCACCAACCTTTATGTACATATTGCAAAACCAGGATGAATTGTTCCAAGGACCACAAGTAATTAAGCCTCTTACAAGGAAAACAACAAACGGTGACTCACACCCCAAAGAAGACTATTTAAACCAAGTGTTTCAATGTGCCCATGCTAGGCCTTGTCTCTACTCCCTACCTCAATATCCAGCCTCCTGTAACGTGGCAACAGACTTTTCCTCCTTCGACCAGCATTCCTTTTCAGCATCAGTTCCCTGGGTAACCCATCACCTGTAAACCATCCTCCACACAGCCTCAGCTCTATGCCTCCCTATCTGCAGGAAAAATTAAAAGGGACAACAACTCAGTTGTAACTTAATACGTAGACTCACATTGTGTGAGATTTGATGAAAAACTATCCAGCATGAACATGGTCTGGCATGTTAGGTCCTTTTTAGGAAAAACTATCAACTGCATAACAGATAATAATCTTTTAGTGAAGTTCTTGCAAGGAACACTGAGTAGCACCAGAAACCTGGAGCGCTTCAATTTACTGTTTTGTGTTGTTTGCAAACAATTGACTCTTGTGCAGTTCCTGGTTTTATATGTTTTAAAAAATATTTGACTGTAATTGCTCACCAGATCTTTCTTAGCTGCTGTGAGGAAACAGGTGTCCAGATTTGGTGAAGAGACAAAGGGGGTTATTCCAACTTTGGAGGAAGTGGTAATCCGTCCCAAAAGTGACCGTAAAATGACGGATATACCACCAGCCGTATTACGAGTCCATTATATCCTATGGAACTCGTAATACGGCTGGTGGTAAATCCGTCACATTTGGGACGGATTACCACCTCCTCCAAAGTTGGAATAACCCCCAAAGTATTTTGTGGCATGTTTAAGAGCATTTAGCACCATTCTAACGCTACATTAGTGTTATTTTTTTAAACGTTGCGCCATATTTACAAAGTGGTGCAATGCACGCATTGCAGCACTTTAAAACCCTTTGTGCTACATTATGCCACACCAGGCATAATGTATGCAAAGGGGGCGTTCCCCCGTTACGGGGGCAGAAAGAATGGCGCAAGGAAATCTAAGAGATTTCTTTGCATCATTTTTTTGGCTACTTTTAACACCTGCTCAGATCAGGCATTAAAAGAGGGCACGCCATTGATTACCATGAGCCCCTATGTACTCAGCAGGAGTAGCGCCAACATTTTGGCGATACTCCTGCAGAGTACATCTATAATGTAAAAAAATGACACTATGGCCCCCTACCCTGCGCCATGGTGCGCTGTATTTCAAATACGGTGCATACATGGTGGCAGTAGGGGGGGCACTAAGAGGCGCAATGTTTCTTAAATATGCCCCATAGTCGTTGAGAACTTTGTTCGTTTATGTGCTGTATGGCACAAAAAGTAATTAAATGCGATGAAAGCCCCTGTTGAGATTTTAGGTACTCTCACCTGTATGTCTGTTAACATGTTAAGTTTTGTGCCATAAAATCAAAGCTGTGTTCAGAAGACCCAACACGTAAGTAAACTAATTGTGCTTCTTTTTAAGAGACCTGTTCCCATGCTGAAGTTCTGCTAACCAAGGGGGCCAGATGCCCGTTACAACACATCCTGTCCACCTGCCCCTGCCTCGATAAGAAGGAGTGCTGAGAACCGAGTGCTTTGTTTTTTCTTTCTTTCTCCTCCAAATCCCCCTTCCCTTTGGGGCCTCACCTTGTTCAGCGCTTAGCTAACAGAATCACTACAATCGCGGGCAGGCCCTAGAGAGAGTTAGGACCATACTCACCCCATCGGAACAACCTGTGAAATTTAGATGAGTGGTTCATGACAGAAGGTCAAGGGACAAAACCTTAATTTCCCTTTGGGTCATATGGAAGACCACATGGACACATTGGATCTGGCCCAGGCATTAGTGGCAGAAAACCCACAGCAGGGGACATAGAGAGATTATAGCAGAACCTGCAATTAAAAGTGCTGAAGCTCAGAGAAGAGAATTTCAAGTTGAGCAATGAGTTAGTACGTTACAAACCAAGGAGCAACTCATAGGAAAACTCGGTGGGGAAACATATCTGACATTTTGACACTTACACTAAACCTACCATACATTAACAATCTAGTCAAGAGAACATAACACCTGTGCAGGTAGCACTAACAGTACCCACCTCAGCCCAGATAGCTAATTCAGAATGTTTCTTTGGGGATGGTGCCAAATACCCAACATTCATTAATCAATGCCAGCTACACTTTTTATGTAAATCACAGGCCTTCCCCACAGATGCAACAAAAGTGGCTTTCGTCATTTCTTATCTGGGGGAGTAGCAGGCAATTGGTCAATGCTACTGATTGATAACAATGACTCTATTTTGAACAACTGGCCTGCCTCTGTGACAGCCATAACCAGTCTATTTGCTAAACATGCATTTGTACAAGCAAGTGACAACAAACTGTTAAACTTGCGACATGGTACAAAAGACTTACTGACACACATGACAAACTTCAACTGTCTCTTGTCTGAAACTAGTTGGCTGGAGGAGAAGTGAACTTCCCTTTTTTATCAGAGTGTGAGGGATGATTAAAAGATGCTCTTTCCCATTTAGTAGACCTTCCTGATGAGTATTCAGAGTTTGTAGACTTGGTAGGAAAGTTAGACCATAGATTAGCGGAGCACAAGGGTGACAGTCCTCGTACCGACACGAACGTAAGAGTGGTTAAAACAGATAATAAAGACACTGACACTAAGAGCTCAGACACAGAACCCATGCAGATAGGTAGCATTTGATTCCCGTTGCCAACTGAAGAAAAGGAGCCTTGGCGTAAATTATAGTTGTAGTTGTGCCTCTACTGTGGTAAAGATGGGCATTTTGCCCATGAATGTTCAGCACATCTTAAAAAATCTAACAAGGCAGCTGCTAGTGTACATCTTCCAGGTCAACAGGAAAACTAATTCTCTTGACAGGAGCGAAGATCGCCTCATCGAGAGAAGAAGTACCTCAGATCTCCCAATATCTTGCAAATACCATAGCTAGGGTACTAGTCACCTTACCATTCAAGTTAAACTCATTCTAGGTTCACAACAAAGAAAGGTCCTCCCTATGTTGATCGATTCCGGGGCAACAGATAATTGCTTTGATCTAACGTTAGCCAGCAAATTAGGAATTCCCAGAACCTGTTCGTACAGTGGATATCTCTGAATTAACATCAGGATAAATTACCCATCAGACATCTTCTCTTATCCTCCTCTGTGGAAATGGGCACACAGAAATACTTACCTTTGATCTCATTGACATCCCTACTTTTGGAGATATCTT
Organism: Pleurodeles waltl; assembly: GCF_031143425.1. Taxonomy (NCBI): domain Eukaryota; kingdom Metazoa; phylum Chordata; class Amphibia; order Caudata; family Salamandridae; genus Pleurodeles; species Pleurodeles waltl. Next base: position 214,811,765 of record NC_090450.1, on the reverse strand, counting down.
TGGGATACCCTGGCTCATACAGTATAATCCCCAAATATGCACAGTAACTTTGGATTCCACGTATTGCAGAAACTCCTGTCATCAGGAAGCTACAACTGAGTGGCTAGCCCCTTTACATGCGCAACAACTTCTGAGAAATATAAGCTTTCCACTTTACCTGATATATACCAAGTGTCAGGGAGTCCGGATCCTCAGGGTTTGCGCCTGTTCCCAATATGTCCACCTCTTGGCAGTCTAGCTGAGCTCTTGAACTGAAGATTACGATTATCTGTGTACACGGTGATAGTGTACTTGGCAACTAGCAAATAGTATCAGATTGCTAGAAGCTCTTTCTCAGCGATGACATAGTTTATTTCTGCTTTGTTTAGTTTTCGAGACATGTAGGCTACAGGGTGTAGCTGACCAGTATCTTTACTGCTTTGTGATAACACTGCATCAACTGCCACATCTGAAGCATCTGCTTCCAGTACGAACGGACGTTCAGTATCTGGGTGAGTCAAGACTGGGGCAGTGGAGAAAGTTTCCTTTAAGGTGGAAAAAGCCTTCTCAGCTTCTGGAGACCATACAAATGTTTTTTTCTTTCGTTATAGCTTGGTGATTGGTGCCACTGTCTATGAGAAATGATCTATGAACCTGCAATAAAAGTTTGCAAAGCCTAGGAAGCATTGAACATCTCGAACAGTCTTTGGAATTGGCCAATCAGATACTGCTTGTACTTTTCTTTCTGCCATGACCATGCCTTTAGGGGTAAGAATGATGGTGATAACATGAAATTCACATTAGTTAATTTACAATATAGATGATGTTTTCGCAGGGCTGTGAGAATCTTCTTGAAATGTTGCACGTGTTCGACTTCGTTATCAGAATAGATTAGAATATCATCGATATAGACTATTGCAAATATATCTAGAAATTCTCCGAGCAACATCGTTAAAAAAAAATTGGAACACTGCTGGTGCATTACAAAGTCCAAAGGGCAAGACAGTGTATTTGAATAGACCATATCGAGTTTTAAAGCTAGTGTTTCATTCATCGTCTTCTCTCATTCTGACTAAGAGGTAAGCACCTCTTAGGTCTAACTTGTTGTAGATTTTGGCCTTTTTAACTTGATCCAATAAGACAGGAATCAAGGATAATGGGTATTTGTTTTTTACAGTGATTTTATTTAATCTTCTGTAGTCTATACAGGTTTGAAGATGCCCATTAGTCTTGGGGACAAAAAAAAAAACGAGATGCTGCAGGAGACTTGGAGGGACGAATTAATCCATTAGCTAGAAATTGGTCTAAGTATTTTCTTAGGTGTTGGTTTTCATGTTCTGACAGGGCGTACACACGACAACTAGGGAGTATAGCACCAGGAGTCAGATCAATTTGACAGTCATATGGTCTGTGAGGTGGCAAGGTTTCTACTTCTTTTTCATCAAATACGTCTTGGAAGGATGAATACTGCCTCGGTAGCATCACATTTTTTTCAGCAGCTGTGGCTATGTGAGTTTTGTGAGGAACTGTGACACTGCTGCCGAATCAATCATCAAGGTTTCAATGCCAGGATATGATCACGCACACTGCCGATCTGAACTACAAGAGTTAAATGCCAAGAATGAATTGCACACACTGCTACCGATTCAACCATCAAGTTTTAAATGCCAGGATATGATTGCGCACACTGCCGATCCGAACTGCAAGAGTTAAATGGCAAGAACGAATCATGCACTCTGCTGCCGATTCAACCATCAAGGTTTAAATGCCAAGATACAATCGCGCACACTGCCGATCAGAGCTGCAAGAGTTAAATACCAAAAAAACCATTGCACATGCGACTTAACCAAAAGGCCCAAAACTTGAGTATTTTTTAAAACGGAGCCGGTGGCCTAACCCGACCTCCGCCTTACCACCCTGCTTGAAGATCACCAAGGAAATGAAGACAGGGCGTGGAAATCCTAGGTAGGCCTCCGGAACAGGAGCTCAGGAAAATGCTGCTGCTCTGCACCGGGACCTCTGAATAGTGAGCACGTGGAGCTGGGCTGGTTGCCTTAAATAGACCCAGGCCCCGCCCATGTGCAACACCCAGCCAGGCTGCAGGAAAGGTTTCTAGAAAGGCTTAAAATAGGGACCACACCCTAACCACACCATGTAATCCTGCAGCAAAATCTTGAAAATGAGCAATACATTACAAACAGCATTAATGACGTTTCAATATGAACCTCTGCAATGCAAAAAGGTTAACATACAGCATTAACAAATAATGCATGAATTATTACATTACGTAAGGATTGGCTTTTTGCATTACGTTGCCCATAGAGCGCGCACTGTCCTGATGTTGACAGTACTCCCCCCTCTCGAGCGCACTCTAGGGCCTGGTTTGTCTGGATTTAGGCGAAGAAAACGTCGCACTAGTTGTGGAGCATAAATGTCAGATGCAGGGACCCATGAGTTGTCCTCTGGACCGTAACCTTTCCAAGATGTTAAAAATCAGAGATTACGACCTCTAAATTTTGAATCTAGAACCTGTTTTACTTCATATTCCAATTCTCCTTGTACTAGAACTGGAGCTGGTTGTGAGCATTTTTTTTGGACTGCTCTTTTTGGGAGCGAAGTAAGAAATACTGGATGAATACGTAGTGATTTTGGTAACTGCCACTTATAGGTTACTGGATTGATCTGCAGAAGGACTGTGTAAGGACCTATATATTTGGGATTAAAAATATGTTTTTTTTTAAAATCAATATGGCGTGTGGAAAGCCACACTCTGCCTCCTGGCTTATATTGTGGTCCTTCACAATGTTTTTTGTCATAATATTTTTTATACATTTGTTTTGCTTTAATTAGGTGTTGTTGGATTTGTGTCTGGGTCTGATGGAGTTCTCGTATTGTTTCTGACACCGCTGGTGTAAGTGAAGTTTCTTGTGGAATTCTGATTAGCAAAGTAGCAGGATGGTAGCCAAATAGACCAAAAAACGGTGTTGCACCAGTGGAAGTCTGATACAAGCTATTGTAGGCCAGTTAAGCAAACCAAAGCATTGATTTCCAAGAATTAAGGGCTTTCTCAGCGTAAGCACGCAGATATTGTTTCAATGTCTGATTGATTCTCTCAGTTTGGCTATCCGTTTGAGGAGGATGACTGGTAGATATTGTAGAAGTAACTTGGAGTGTTTTGCACCAAGTCTTCCAGAAGTTAGAGGCAAATTGTGAGCCTCGATCATGATAGCGGACCACTCGATTTAAAGGAAGCATTGAACATCTCAAACAGTCTTTGGAATTGGCCAATCAAATACTCCTTGTACTTTTCTTTCTGCCATGACCATGCCTTTAGGGGTAAAAATGACCCCTAAAAATTAAACGGTGGTAACATGAAATTCACATTAGTTAATTTGCAATATAGATGATGTTTTCGCAGGGCTTTGAGAATCTTCGTGACATGTTGCAAGTGTTCGACTTCGTTATCAGAATAGATTCGAATATCATCGATATAGACTATGGCAAATATATCTAGAAATTCTCTGAGGACATCGTTCAAAAAAAATTGGAATGCTGCTGGTGCATTACAAAGTCCAAAGGGCAAGACAGTGTATTTGAATAGACCATATCGAGTTATGAAGCTAGTGTTTTATTCATCGTCTTCTCTCATTCTGACTAAGTGGTAAGCACCTCTTAGGTCTAACTTGGTGTAGATTTTGGCCTTTTTAACTTGATCCAATAAGACAGGAATCAAGGGTAATGGGTATTTGTTTTTTACTGTGATTTTATTCAATCCTCAGTAGTCTATATAGGTTCAAAGATCCCCATTAGTCTTTCAGGCAAAAGAAAGACAAGATGCTGCAAGAGACATGGAGGGACGAATTAATCCATTAGCTCGAAATTGGTCTAAGTATATTTTTAGGTGTTGGTTTTCGTATTCTGACAGGGCGTACACACGACAACTAGGGAGTATAGCACCAGGAGTCAGATCAATTTGACAGTCATATGGTCTGTGAGGTGGCAAGGTTTCTGCTTCTTTTTAATCAAATACGTCTTGGAAGGATAAATACTGCCTGGGTAGCATCACATTTTTTTCAGCAGCTGTGGCTATGTGAGTTTTGTGAGGGACTGTGACTCTCGCTGTCTGGAGATATTTTTCTTTGCATATGAGTGAAGAAAACATGATTTTTCTTTCTCGCCAGTCTATCACAGGGTTATGGTGACTTAACCACAGCATTCCAAGGAAGACCCCATACTGAGGAGCATGAATGACGTCAAAGATACGTTTTTCTACGTGTTTGGTATCGTGATTCCCCCTTTGCAGATCACAGATAAGGGGAGGGTCTGTAGAATCACTGGACCTCCATCTAGGAGTTTTCCATCCACGGTTTGTACTATTTCTGGTGTTTTCTTCTTCTTACATGGGATCCCCCATGTTTGAACCAATTGTGCATCGATAAAGTTGCCAGTAGCCCCTGAGTCGACTAAGGCTTTCTTTAGATAACTCTTCTTTTTAACTAGCACTTCTAGGTCTCACTTGAGATGTCTTGACTGTGAAGGGTCCATAGTTACACCCAAGAGCAACCCTTGTTTGCACCTTGGGGGTTCTAGTTTTCCGACTCCATTTGCACATTAGCTATCACTTTCTTGGTGGAGATTTGTTTGCCTTTTGGTTTTACTGTACATTCTTTGACGAAGTGACCCTTTCTACCACAGTATAGGCATTGTCCGTTCTTTCTACGTAGATCTTTTTCTTCTTTCGTCAAGGGCCGCCTGATGGTTCCAATTTCCATTAGATCATGATTGTGCTCTTTCCGAACTTGTGATTCTCTGCGTTCATGAACACACCAGGAGTGTTTCTCAGTCTTTTTCTTTGCGTGTTCTTTGTCTTTCAGAAAGACAATGGTCTAGTCTTAAAACAAGATTTATCAAATCTTGACAATCCGTGGGTTGAGGATAGATCTGAGCAACAATGTCCTTTAACTCATCTTTGAGTCCTTGATAGAACAGGGCTGCTTGTTTTTCTTCAGGCCAAGATGTTTCTGCTATCAGACGATTAAAACTAGCCAAGTACGAAACTAAGTCTTTATTGCCTTGTCACAATTCTAGAAGTTCTCTGTCTGCGCATAAAGTGACAGTTCTTCGATCAAACACTCTTTCAAATTCCCGGACAAAGTTTCTCCAATTATAAAGCAGTGGGCTGTCTTTACGCACAAGAGGAATTGCCCAAGTGGCTGAGTCTCCAGTCAAATAAGTTAGCAGGAAGGCCACCCTGGATTGGGCATTAGGGAAGGTGTTTGGTCGAGAGGTAAAATGCAATTCTACTTGAGTCAAAAAGGATTGTGCTTTCTGAGGGTCACCTGAAAACATTTCTGGAGGAGCCAAAGGAATAGCTGAGGGAACTGTGAGAGAGCTGTTAGTTGGAGGATTTCCTCCTGAACCTTGAGCAGGAGGACCAAACCAGCCTGCACCCAGAGGACCTTGATCCTTCTTTTCTACTCTGTCTTGCAACTGACTCACTCTCTCTGCTAGACTGGTTGCTATATCTTTAGATGCTACTACATCCAATTGGAGCTGCGTAATTACTTTAACTAGCTCATCCAATGTGGCCATATTGACAACCTAGTGCAAACGAGAAGGATTAAAAAATTGTGGGCTCACTATTCTGACAGGGAGTCCGGATCCCCGGGGTTTGTGCCTGTTCCCAATATGTTCACCTCTTGGAAGCTCCAAACTCTACTAGCCATTATAGCACAGAGTTAAAGAATGGCCAAGTAGGGGATGGGATTTTAGGTTGGGAACAGCGGGGAAGGAGACCTGTGGAAGCAAAAGTTAAGAACACAATTGCCAGATTATTCACATTGACTTTCATAAGCTTTGTTCATAATATCTATATACTGATAACATGGATGATCAAGAGCTTTCCTATATCATGACCTTATTAGCTCTGAGTACCTGGAAAATAAATAAGGATTATGCAAGCTTTCAAATGAGAGTTTTGTAGAATACAATTTTAGGCTCTGAACCTTGAACTGACCCAAGTTATTTCTTTGAATAGAAACTACTTAACAACAGTAATCAATAAACACATTAGTTTTCAGGAATAAACTGTGTTAGACTCATGAATGATACTGCAAGGACACACTATAACAGTAATCAATGAATACATTGGTTTTCAGGAATAAACTGTGATAAGCTCATGAATGAACACATTGGTTTTCAGAAATAAACTGTGATAAGCTCATGAATTATACTGCAAGAACACACTCTGTCTAGACGTTCAAGATTCAATTGCTTATTAATTATTATACACTTTAAATATCAAACTGTGCATCAAGAGTTCAATGTCTAGAAATGATCGCACAATCTGCCGACCTGAAACACAAGGGTTAAATGCCAAGAATGACTCACGCACTCTGCCAATGATTCAACCATCAGGATTTAAATGTCAAAATATGATCGCACACTCTGCCAATCTGAGTTGCAAGTTTTAATTGCCAAGAATGAATCACGCACACTGATGCCGATTCGACCATCAAGGTTCAAATGTCAAAACATGATCGCACACACTGCCGGTCTGAACTACAATAGTTAAATGCCAAGAATGAATCACGCACACTGCTGCTGAATCAACCATCAAGGTTTAAATGCCAGGATATGATCACGCACACTGCCGATCTGAACTACAAGAGTTAAATGCCAAGGATTAATTGCACACACTGCTGCTGATTCAACCATCCAGGTTTAAATGCCAAGATACCATCGCGCACACTGCCGATCCGAATTGTAAGAGTTAAATGCCAAGAATGAATTGTGCACTCTGCTGCCGATTCATCCATCAAGGTTTAAATGCCAAGATACGATCGCGCACACTGCCGATCCGAACTACAAGAGTTAAATGCCAAGAATGAATCATGCACTCTGCTGCCGATTCAACCATCAAGGATTAAATGCCAAGATACGATCACGCACACTGCCGATCTGGACTGGAAGAGTTAAATGCCAAGAATGAATCGTGCATTCTGCTGCCGATTCAACCATCAAGGTTTAAATGCCAAAATACGATTGCGCATACTGCCGATCCGAGCTGCAAGAGTTAAATGCCAAGAAAACCATTGAACACGTGACTTAACCAAAAGGCCCTAAACTTGAGTATTTTTTTAAACGGGGCCGGTGGCCTAACCTGACCTCCGCTTTACCGACCTGCTTGAAGATCATCCAAGGAAATTAAGACAGGGCGTGGAAATCCTAGGTAGGCCTCGGGAACAGGAGCTCAGGAAAATGCTGCTGCTCTGCACCGGGACCTCTGAATAGTGAGCACGTGGAGCTGGGCTGGTTCCCTTAAATAGACCCAGGCCCCGCCCACGTGCCACACCCAGCCAGGCCGCAGGAAAGGTTTCTAGAAAGGCTTAAAATAGGGACCACACCCTAACCACACCATGTAATCCTGCAGCAAAATCTTGAAAATGAGCAATACATTACAAACAGCATTAATGACGTTTCAATATGAACCTCTGCAATGCAAAAGGTTAACATACTGCATTAACACATAATGCATGAATTATTACATTACGTAAGGATTGGCTTTTTGCATTACGTTGCCCGTAGAGCGCGAACTGTCCTGATGTTGACAGTACTCCCCCCTCCCGAGCGTACTCTATGGCCTGGTTTGTCTGGATTTTGGTCGATTAAAACGTCGCACTAGTTGTAAAGCATAAATGTCAGATGCGGAGACCCATTAGTTGTCCTCTGGACCGTAACCTTTCCAAGATATTAGATATCAGAGATTACGACCTCTAAATTTTGAATCTAGAACCTGTTTTACTTCATATTACAACTCTCCTTGTACTAGAACTGGAACTGGTTGTGAGCCTTTTTTTTTACTGCTCTTTTCGGGAACGAAGTAAGAAATACTGGATGAATACGTAGTGATTTTGGTAACTGCAGCTTATAGGTTACTGGATTGATCTGCAGAAGGACTGTGTAAGGACCTATATATTTGGGATTAAAAATATGTTTTTTCTTGAAATCAATATGGCGTGTGGAAAGCCATACTCTGCCTCCTGGCTTATATTGTGGTCCTTCACAATGTTTTTTGTCATAATATTTTTTATACATTTGTTTTGCTTTATTTAGGTGTTGTTGGATTTGTTTCTGGGTTTGATGGAGTTTCCGTATTGTTTCTGACACCGCTGGTGTAAGTGAAGTTTCTTGTGGAATTCTGATTAGCAAAGTAGCAGGATGGTAGCCAAATAGACCAAAAAAGGGTGTTGCACCAGTGGAAGTCTGATACAAGTTATTGTAGGCCAGTTCAGCAAACCAAAGCATTGATTTCCAAGAATCAAGGGCTTTCTCAGCGTAAGCACGCAGATATTGTTTCATTGTCTGATTGATTCTCTCAGTTTGGCCATCCGTTTGAAGAGGATGACTGGTAGATAGTGTAGAAGTAACTTGGAGTGTTTTGCACCACGTCTTCCAGAAGTTAGAGGCAAATTGTGAGCCTCGATCATGATAGCGGACCACTCGATTTAAAGGAAGCATTGAACATCTCAAACAGTCTTTGGAATTGGCCAATCAGATACTGCTTGTACTTTTCTTTCTGCCATGACCATGCCTTTAGGGGTAAGAATGACCCCTAAAAATTAAACGGTGGTAACATGAAATTCACATTAGTTAATTTGCAATATAGATGATGTTTTCGCAGGGCTTTGAGAATCTTCTTGACATGTTGCAAGTCTTCAAATTCGTTATCAGAAAAGATTAGAATATCATCAATTTAGACTATTGCAAATATATCTAGAAATTCTCTGAGGACATCGTTAAAAAAAAATTGGAACGCTGCTGGTGCATTACAAAGTCCAAAGGGTAAGACAGTGTACTCAAATAGACCATATCGAGTTTTAAAGCTAGTGTTTCATTCATCGTCTTCTCTCATTCTGACTAAGTGGTAAGCACCTCTTAGGGCTAACCTGGTGTAGATTTTGGCCTTTTTAACATGATCAAACAAGACAGGAATCAAGCGTAATGGGTATTTGTTTTTTACTGTGATTTTCTTCAATCCTCTGTAGTCTATTTAGGTTCGAAGATCCCCATTAGTCTATGAGACAAAAAAAAGACAAGATGCTGCAGGAGACTTGGAGGGACGAATTAATCCATTAGCTAGAAATTGGTCTAAGTATATTTTTAGATGTTGGTTTTTGTATTCTGACAGGGCTTACACACAACAACTAGGGAGTATAGCACCAGGAGTCAGATCAATTTGACAGTCATATGGTCTGTGAGGTGGCAAGGTTTCTGCTTCTTTTTCATCAAATACGTCTTGGAAGGATGAATACTGCCTGGGTAGCATCACATTTTTTTCAGCAGCTGTGGCTATGTGAGTTTTGTGAGGAACTGTGAGGAACTGTGACTCTCGCTGTCTGGAGATATTTTTCTTTGCATATGAGTGAAGAAAACATGATTTTTCTTTCTCGCCAGTCTATCACAGGGTTATTTTGACTTAACCACGGCATTCCAAGGAAGACCCCATACTGAGGAGCATGAATGACGTCAAAGATAAGTTTTTCTACGTGTTTGGTATTTTGATTCCCCCTTTGCAGATCACAGATAAGGGGAGGGTCTGTAGAATCACTGGACCTCCATCTAGGAGTTTTCCATCTACGACTTGTACTATTTCTGGTGTTTTCTTCTTCTTACATGGGATCCCCCATGTTTGAACCAATTGTGCATCGATAAAGTTGCCAGTAGCCCCTGAGTCGACTAAGGCTTTCTTTAGATAACTCTTCTTTTTAACTAGCACTTCTAGGTCTCACTTGAGATGTCTTGACTGTGAAGGGTCCATAGTTACACCCAAGAGCAACGGTTGTTTGCACCTTGGGGGTTCTAGTTTTCCGACTCCATTTGCACATTAGCTATCACTTTCATGGTGGAGATTTGTTTGCCTTTTGGTTTTACTGTACATTATTTGACGAAGTGACCCTTTCTACCACAGTATAGTCATTGTCCGTTCTTTCTACGTAGATCTTTTTCTTCTTTCGTCAAGGGCCGCCTGATGGTTCCAATTTCCATTAGATCATGCTTGTGCTCTTTCTGAACTTGTGATTCTCTGCGTTCATGAACACACCAGGAGTGTTTCTCAGACTTTTTGTTTGCGTGTTCTTTGTCTTTCAGAAAGACAATGGTCTAGTCTTAAAACAAGATTTATCAAATATTGACAATCCGTGGGTTGAGGATCGATCTGAGCAACAACGTCTTTTAACTCATCTTTGAGTCCTTGATAGAACAGGGCTGCTTGTTTTTCTTCAGGCCAAGATGTTTCTGCTATCAGACGATTAAAACTAGCCAAGTACGAAAATAAGTCTTTATTGCCTTGTCACAATTCTAGCAGTTCTCTGTCTGCGGATAAAGTGACAGTTCTTCGATCAAACACTCTTTCAAATTCCCGGACAAAGTTTCTCCAATTAAAAGCAGTGGACTGTCTTTACGCACAAGAGGAATTGCGCAAGTGGTTAAGTCTCCAGTCAAATAAGCTAGCAGGAAGGCCACCCTGGATTGGGCATCAGGGAAGGTGTTTGGTCGAGAGGTCAAATGCAATTCTACTTGAGTCAAAAAGGATTGTGCTTTCTGAAGGTCACCTGAAATCATTTCTGGAAGAGCCAAAGGAATAGCTGAGGGAACTGTGAGAGAACTGTTAGTTGGAGGATTTCCTCCTGAACCTTGAGTAGGAGGACCAAACCAGCCTGCACCCAGAGGACCTTGCTCCTTCTTTTCTACTCTGTCTTGCAACTGACTCACTCTCTCTGCTAGACTGGTTGCTATATCTTTAGATGCTACTACATCCAATTGGAGCTGCGTAATTACTTTAACTAGCTCATCCAATGTGGCCATATTGACAACCTAGTGCAAACGAGAAGGATTAAAAAATCGTGGGCTCACTATTCTGACAGGGAGTCAGGAATAGCTGAGGGAACTGTGAGAGAACTGTTAGTTGGAGGATTTCCTCCTGAACCTTGAGTAGGAGGACCAAACCAGCCTGCACCCAGAGGACCTTGCTCCTTCTTTTCTACTCTGTCTTGCAACTGACTCACTCTCTCTGCTAGACTGGTTGCTATATCTTTAGATGCTACTACATCCAATTGGAGCTGCGTAATTACTTTAACTAGCTCATCCAATGTGGCCATATTGACAACCTAGTGCAAACGAGAAGGATTAAAAAATTGTGGGCTCACTATTCTGACAGGGAGTCCGGATCCCCGGGGTGTGTGCCTGTTCCCAATATGTCTACCTCTTGGAAGCTCCAAACTCTACTAGCCATTATAGCACAGAGTTAAAGAATGGCCAAGTGGGGGATGGGATTTTAGGTTGGGAACAGCGGGGAAGGAGACCTGTGGAAGTAAAAGTTAAGAACACAATAGCCAGATTATTCACATTGACTTTCAGAAGCTTTGTTCCTAATATCTATATACTGATAACATGGATGATCAAGAGCTTTCCTATATCATGACCTTATTAGCTCTGAGTACCTGGAAAATAAATAAGGATTATGCAAGCTTTCAAATGAGAGTTTTGTAGAATACAATTTTAGCCTCTGAACCTTGGACTGACCCAAGTTATTTCTTTGAATAGAAACTACTTAACAACAGCAATCAATAAACACATTAGTTTTCAGGAATAAACTGCGTTCGACTCATGAATGATACTGCAAGGACACACTATAACAGTAATCAATGAATACATTGGTTTTCAGGAATAAACTGTGATAAGCTCATGAATGAACACATTGGTTTTCAGAAATAAACTGTGATAAGCTCATGAATGATACTGCAAGAACACACTCTGTCTAGACGTTCAAGATTCTATTGCTTATGAATTATTATATACATTAAATATCAAACTGTGCATCAAGATTTCAATGTCTAGAAATGATCGCACAATCTGCCGACCTGAAACACAAGGGTTAAATGCCAAGAATGATTCACGCACTCTGCCAATGATTCAACCATCAGGATTTAAATGTCAAAATATGATCGCACACTCTGCCGATCTGAGTTGCAAGTTTTAATTGCCAAGAATGAATCACGCACACTGATGCCGATTCGACCATCAAGGTTCAAATGTCAAAACATGATTGCACACACTGCCGATCTGAACTACAATAGTTAAATGCCAAGAATGAATCACGCACACTGCTGCCAAATCAACCATCAAGGTTTAAATGCCAGGATACGATCACGCACACTGCCGATCTGAACTACAAGAGTTAAATGCCAAGAATGAATTGCACACACTGCTGCTGATTCAACCATCAAGTTTTAAATGCCAGGAAATGATCGCGCACACTACCGATCCGGACTACAGGAGTTAAATGCCAAGAATGAATCGTGCACACTGCTGCCGATTCAACCATCCAGGTTTAAATGCCAAGATACAATTGCGCAAACTGCCAATCCAAACTGCAAGACTTAAATGGCAAGAATGAGTCATGCACTCTGCTGCCAATTCAACCATTAAGGTTTAAATGCCAAGATATGATGACGCACACTGCCGATCCGAACTGTAAGAGTTAAATGCCAAGAATGAATTGTGCACTCTGCTGCCGATTCATCCATCAAGGTTTAAATCCCAAGATACGATCGCGCACACTGCTGATCTGAACTGCAAGACTTAAATGGCAAGAATGAATCATGCACTCTGCTGCCGATTCAACCATCAAGGTTTAAATGCCAAGATACGATCACGCACACTGCCGATCTGAACTGTAAGAGTTAAATGCCAAGAATGAATCATGCACTCTGCTGCAGATTCAACCATCAAGGTTTAAATGCCAAAATACGTTGCGCACACTGCCGATCCGAGCTGCAAGAGTTAAATGCCAAGAAAACCAAATGCCACGCGACTTAACCAAAAGGCCCAAAACTCAAGTATTTTTTTAAACGGGGCCGGTGGCCTAACCTGACCTCCGCCTTACCACCCTGCTTGAAGATCACCAAGAAAATGAAGACAGGGAGTGGAAATCCTAGGTAGGCCTCCCGAACAGGAGCTCAGGAAAATGCTGCTGCTCTGCACCGGGACCTCTGAATAGTGAGCACGTGGAGCTGGGCTGGTTCCCTTAAATAGACCCAGGCCCCGCCCACGTGCCACACCCAGCCAGGCTGCAGGAAAGGTTTCTAGAAAGGCTTAAAATAGGGACCACACCCTAACCACACCATGTAATCCTGCAGCAAAATCTTGAAAATGAGCAATACATTACAAACAGCATTAATGACGTTTCAATATGAACCTCTGCAATGCAAAAGGTTAACATACTGCATTAACACATAATGCATGAATTATTACATTACGTAAGGATTGGCTTTTTGCATTACGTTGCCCGTAGAGTGCGCACTGTCCTCATGTTGACAGAACTCCCCCCTCCTGAGCGCACTCTAGGGCCTGGTTTGTCTGGGTTTAGACGATGAAAACGTCGCACTAGTTGTGGAGCCTAAATGTCAAATGCAGAGACCCATTAGTTGTCCTCTGGACCGCAACCTTTCCAATATATTAGATATCATAGATTACGACCTCTAAACTTTGAATCTAGAACCTGTTTTACTTCATATTCCAACTCTCCTTGTACTAGAACTGGAGCTGGTTGTGAGCATTTTTTTTGGACTGCTCTTTTCGGGAGAGAAGTAAGAAATACTGGATGAATGCGTTGTGATTTTGGTAACTGCAGCTTATAGGTTACTGGATTGATCTGCAGAAGGACTGTGTAAGGACTTATATATTTGGGATTAAAAATATGTTTTTTCTTGAAATCAATATGGCGTGTGGAAAGCCACACTCTGCCTCCTGGCTTATATTGTGGTCCTTCACAATGTTTTGTGTCATAATATTTTTTATACATTTGTTTTGCTTTATTTAGGTGTTGTTGGATTTGTTTCTGGGTTTGATGGAGTTTTCGTATTGTTTCTGACACCGCTGGTGTAAGTGAACTTTCTTGTGGAATTCTGATTAGCAAAGTAGCAGGATGGTAGCCAAATAGACCAATAAAGGGTGTTGCACCAGTGGAAGTCTGATACAAGTTATTGTAGGCCAGTTCAGCAAACCAAAGCATTGATTTCCAAGAATTAAGGGCTTTCTCAGCGTAACCACGCAGATATTGTTTCAATGTCTGATTGATTCTCTCAGTTTGGCCATCCGTTTGAAGAGGATGACTGGTAGATAGTGTAAAAGTAACTTGGAGTGTTTTGAACCACGTCTTCCAGAAGTTAGAGGCAAATTGTGAGCCTCGATCATGATAGCGGACCACTCGATTTAAAGGAAGAATTGAACATCTCGAACAGTCTTTGGAATTGGCCAATCTGATACTGCTTGTACTTTTCTTTCTGCCATGACCATGCCTTTAGGGGTAAGAATGACCCCTAAAAATTAAACGGTGGTGACATGAAATTCACATTAGTTAATTTGCAACACAGATGATGTTTTCACAGGGCTTTGAGAATCTTCTTGACATGTTGCAAGTGTTCGACTTCGTTATCAGAATAGATTAGAATATCATCGATATAGACTATTGCAAATATATCTAGAAATTCTCTGAGGACATCGTTAAAAAAAATTGGAACGCTGCTGGTGCATTACAAAGTCCAAAGGGCAAGACAGTGTACTCAAATAGACCATAACGAGTTTTAAAGCTAGTGTTTCATTCATCGTCTTGTCTCATTCTGACTAAGTGGTAAGCACCTCTTAGGTCTAACTTGGTGTAGATTATGGCCTTTTTAACTTGATCCAATAAGACATGAATCAAGGGTAATGGGTATTTGTTTTTTACTGTGATTTTATTCAATCCTCTGTGGTCTATATAGGTTCGAAGATCCCCATTAGTCTTTGAGACAAAAAAAAGACAAGATGCTGCAGGAGACTTGGAGGGACGAATTAATCCATTAGCTAGAAATTGGTCTAAGTATTTTTTTAGGTGTTGGTTTTCGTATTCTGACAGGGCGTACACACGACAACTAGGGAGTATAGCACCAGGAGTCAGATCAATTTGACAGTCATATGGTCTGTGAGGTGGCAAGGTTTCTGATTCTTTTTCATCAAATACGTCTTGGAAGGATGAATACTGCCTGGGTAGCGTCAAATTTTTTTCAGCAGCTGTGGCTCTGTGAGTTTTGTGAGGAACTGTGACTCTCGCTGTCTGGAGATATTTTTCTTTGCATATGAGTGAAGAAAACATGATTTTTCTTTCTCGCCAGTCTATCACAGGGTTATGGTGACTTAACCACAGCATTCCAAGGAAGACCCCATACTGAGGAGCATGAATGACGTCAAAGATAAGTTTTTCTACGTGTTTGGTATCTTGATTCCCCCTTTGCAGATCACAGATAAGGGGAGGGTCTGTAGAATCACTGGACCTCCATCTAGGAGTTTTCCATCTACGGCTTGTACTATTTCTGGTGTTTTCTTCTTCTTACATGGGATCCCCCATGTGTTAACCAATTGAGCATCAATAAAGTTGCCAGTAGCCCCTGAGTTGACTAAGGATTTCTTTAAATAACTCTTCTTTTTAACTAGCACTTCTATGTCTAACTTGAGATGTCTTGACTGTGAAGGGTCCATAGTTACACCCAAGAGCAACCCTTGTTTGCACCTTAGGTGTTCTAGTTTTCTGACTCCATTTGTAGATTAGCTATCACTTTCTTGGTGGAGATTTGTTTGCCTTTTGGTTTTACTGTACATTCTTTGACAAAATGACCCTTTCTACCACAGTACAGGCATTGTCCGTTCTTTCTACGTAGATCTTTTTCTTCTTTCGTCAAGGGCCGTCTGATGGTTCCAATTTCCATTAGATCATGATTATGCTCTTTCTGAACTTGTGATTCTCTGCGTTCATGAACACACCAGGAGTGTTCCTCAGTCTTTTTGTTTGCGTGTTCTTTGTCTTTCAGAAAGACAATGGTCTAGTCTTAAAACAAGATTGATCAAATCTTGACAATCCGTGGGTTGAGGATCGATCTGAGCAACAATGTCTTTTAACTCATCTTTGAGTCCTTGATAGAACAGGGCTGCTTGTTTTTCTTCAGGCCAAGATGTTTCTGCTATCAGACGATTAAAACTAGCCAAGTACGAAACTAAGGGGGTTATTCTAACTTTGGAGGAGGTGTTAATCCGTCCCAAAAGTGACGGAAAAGTGACGGATTTACCACCAGCCGTATTACGAGTCCATTATATCCTATGGAACTCGTAATACGGCTGGTGGTATATCCGTCACTTTACCGTCACTTTTGGGACGGATTAACACTCCTCCAAAGTTAGAATAACCCCCCAAGTCTTTATTGCCTTGTCGCAATTCTAGCAGTTCTCTGTCTGCGGATAAAGTGACAGTTCTTCGATCAAACACTCTTTCAAATTCCCGGACAAAGTTTCTCCAATTATAAAGCAGTGGACTGTCTTTACGCACAAGAGGAATTGCCCAAGTGGCTGAGTCTCCAGTCAAATAAGATACCAGGAAAGCCACCCTGGACTGGGCATCAGGGAAGGTGTTTGTCCGAGAGGTAAAATGCAATTCTACTTGAGTCAAAAAGGATTGTGCCTTCTGAGGGTCACCTGAAAACATTTCTGGAGGAGCCAAAGGAAGGGCTGAGGGAACTGTGAGAGAACTGTTAGTTGGAGGATTTCCTGCTGAACCTTGAGTAGGAGGGCCAAACCAGCCTGCACCCAGAGGACTTTGCTCCTTCTTTTCTACTCTGTCTTGCAACTGACTCACTCTCTCTGCTAGACTGGTTGCTATATCTTTAGATGCTACTACATCCAATTGGAGCTGCGTAATTACTTTAACTAGCTCATCCAATGTGGCCGTATTGACAACCTAGTGCAAACGAGAAGGATTAAAAAATCGTGGGCTCACTATTCTGACAGGGAGTCCGGATCCCCGGGGTTTGTGCCTGTTCCCAATATGTCTACCTCTTGGCAGCTCCAAACTCTACTAGCCATTATAGCACAGAGTTAAAGAATGGCCAAGTGGGGGATGGGATTTTAGGTTGGGAACAGCGGGGAAGGAGACCTGTGGAAGTAAGAGTTAAGAACACAATAGCCAGATTATTCACATTGACTTTCATAGGCTTTGTTCATAATATCTATATACTGATAACATGGATGATCAAGAGCTTTCTTATATTGTGACCTTGTTAGCTCTGAGTACCTGGAAAATAAATAAGGATTATGCAAGCTTTCAAATGAGAGTTTTGTAGAATACAATTTTAGGCTCTGAACCTTGAACTGACCCAAGTTTTTTCTTTGAATAGAAACTACTTAACAACAGTAATCAGTAAACACATTAGTTTTCAGGAATAAACTGCGTTAAACTCATGAATGATACTGCAAGGACACACTATAACAGTAATCAATGAATACATTGGTATTCAGGAATAAACTGTGATAAGCTCATGAATGAACACATTGGTTTTCAGAAATAAACTACGATAAGCTCATGAATGATTCTGCAAGAACACACTCTGTCTAGACGTTCAAGATTCAATTGCTTATGAATTATTATACACTTTAAATAACAAAGTGTGCATCAAGATTTCAATGTCTAGAAATGATCGCACAATCTGCCGATCTGAAACACAAGGGTTAAATGCTAAGAATGACTCACACACTCTGCCATTGATTCAACCATCAGGATTTAAATGTCAAAATATGATCGCCCACTCTGCCGATCTGAGTTGCAAGTTTTAATTGCCAAGAATGAATCACGCACAATGATGCCGATTCGACCATCAAGGTTCAAATGTCAAAACATGATCGCACACACTGCCGATTTGAAATACAATAGTTAAATGCCAAGAATGAATTGTGCACTCTGCTGCCGATTCATCCATCAAGGTTTAAATGCCAAGATACAATAACGCACACTGCCGATCCGACCTGCAAGAGTTAAATGGCAAGAACGAATCATGCACTCTGCTGCCGATTCAACCATCAAGAGTTAAAAGCCAAGACACGATCGGGCACACTGCCAATCTGAACTGTAAGAGTTAAATGCCAAGAACGAATCGTGCAGTCTGCTGCTGATTCAACCATCAAGGTCTAAATGCCAAAATACGATCGCGCACACTGCCGATCCGAGCTGCAAGAGTTAAATGCAAGAAAACCATCATACGCACAGTTAACCAAAAGGCCCAAAACTCAAGTATTTCTGAAAACGGAGTCGAGGGCCTAACCCCACTTCTGCCTTACCGCCCTGCTTGAAGATCACCAAGGAAATGAAGACAGGGCCTAGAAATCCTAGGTAGGCCTCCGGAACAGGAGCTCAGGAAAATGCTGCTGCTCTGCACCGGGACCTCTGAATAGTGAGCATGTGGAGCTGGGCTGGTTCCCTTAAATAGACCCAGGCCCCCCCCACATGCCAAACCCTGCCAGGCTGCATTAAAGGTTTCTAGAAAGGCTTAGAATAGGGACCACTCCCTAACCACACTCTGTAATCGTGCAGAAAAGTCTTGAAAATGACCAATACATTGCAAACAGCATTAATGACGTTTCAATATGTATCTCTGCAATGCAAAATGTTAACATACTGAATTAACACATAATGCATGAACTATTACATTACAGAAGGATTGGCTTTTTGCATTACGTCGCCCGTAGAGTGCGCACTCTCCTGATGTTGACACTAAGACTTTCAGGATGTTTTCAATCCAGTTAAAGCAACACAATTGCTGCCACATCGCTCTTTCAAATGCCACATTGATTTGATCTCCGGGGCCACCCTGCCCTGTAGAAGGGTGTATGCACTAACTGAAGCATAGATTGTATATCTACGGCAGTACTTGGATGAGTTGTTACAAGTAGGATTCATTTGCCACTCCACCTCACCTGTCTCATTCCCACTCGTCTTTGTACCCAAAAAGAATGCGATTTTAGGGGCTTGTAAATTACTGTGCAGTGAACAAAGCAACAATAAAAAATACCCTCTATCATTGATACCCGACCTTTTAGATCAGGTGAGGCACTCAAAGTTCTATACTAAGTTGGACGTCCTTGGGACATACCATCTTATACAGGTGACGTGTGGAAGATGGCATTGTAGACTAAGGGGGTGATTCTAACTCTGGCGGGCGGCGGAGGCCGCCCGCCAGAGTTCCCCCCTCCAGAATACCGCACCGCGGTCGTAAGACCGCTGCGGTGATTCTGGGTTTTCCACTAGGCTGGCGGGCGACCGCCAAAAGGCCGCCCGCCAGCCCAGTGGAAAACAACCTTCCCACGAGGACGCCGGCTCCGAATGGAGCAGGCGGAGTGGGAAGGTGCGACGGGTGCAGTTGCACCCGTCGCGAATTTCAGTGTCTGCTGAGCAGATACTGAAATTCTTTGTGGGGCCCTCTTATGGGGGCCCCTGCAGTGCCCATGCCATTGGCATGGGCACTGCAGGGGCCCCACGACACCCCATACCGCCATCCTGTTCCTGGCGGGCGAACCGCCAGGAACAGGATGGCGGTATGGGGTGTCAGAATCCCCATGGCGGCGCAGTGAGCTGCGCCGCCATGGAGGATTCTTTTGGGCAGCGGAAAACCGGCGGGAGACCGCCGGTTTTCCACTTCTGAGCGCGGCCAAACCACCGCTGTCAGAATGCCCTGCGGGGTACCGCCAGCCTGTTGGCGGTGCTCCCGCCAACCCTGGCCCCGGCGGTCCATGACCGCCGGGGTCAGAATGACCCCCTAAGTTTTGCAGTCTGACGGTAAGACAGCAGCAGTGATGGCCACAAAAAGACCACCATATTGGCGGTAATGTGACCGCCGTACAAAGAGGCACACTGTAAAGTCTGTCAAAAAACAGCCAAATTCCGAAACCACCAGGACACTGGAGGATGGAAAAGAGGCGGTTCCACAAGTAGCACCGTCAGCCCGAAAAAAATCCTCCCATCTGATTACGATCCACAAATCATGACAGCGGTTCTTTCATGGTGGAAAACCATTGGCGGTGCATACCACTGCAGTTTGAACTCTGCTCCACATTGGATAGTTCAAATAGCCCATACCTGACACACATTCACACGCCCAACACTGACACACTGCACCATAAAACACACCCATACACAACCCATAATTCTTTGCAACCAAAACGCAACACACAGCCATGGAGGAGCAACATTTTGCAGAGAAACAGAAAGCAAGATTAGGCACCAATACAAATCTCACAACACACATCCCAAACCTGCACAGCATACAAAACACAACATTTACTATCACACACACAATACAAAACAATGTCACTCACTCACATCATAGCACCTACACTTCATCACTAACATTACATCCCACCTCTTTTTGTCCACACTAAACCTCACCATGTTTACCACCACTACCATATCCCCCAAAAAACACCCACATTTCACTGATGATGAGATGAGGGTCATGGTAGATGAAATAGTAGGGATAGAGCCACTTTTTTTCGGAACACATTTCAAGCAATCCTCAATACCAAGGAAAATGGAGTTGGGGCAAAGAATAGTTGACAGGGTGAATTCCTTAGGCAGCTATCCATGCACAAAGGAGGACATCAGGAAGAGGTGGAATGACCTCAGGGGAAAGGTATGTTTATGTTATCCAGGCACCAGCTGGCGGTCCTCAATACTGGTGGTGGGCCCCCATCTCCTCCCCTACAGTTCACATCATGAAAGGAGAAGGTCTTGGACATCCTGCATCCATAGGGCCTGACACAAATTCCTGGTGAAGTGGAGACTGGTAAGTCCTCACAACCTTCATGGCATCAAAAAGTTTTGTTTTGTAAGCTCCTCACCTCCTTTCACCACCTTAATTACCAAATCACCCACCGCTACTCTGAGCCAGATGTACAAATGCCACTCTTTGGCATTCCACATGTCTACTAAGCTCACATGGATCAACAGTCCTTGGAAATGGCTTGTGAAGTAATGGGAACTGACAGCATTACAACTCCCAGAACGCACTATTTCACCATAAAGAAATACAGTAAAGTACACTAGATCTGAGATGTCTTGCAGGTGAAACCAACAAGTAAGGTAATCCATCATGAATGTTACACTATTAAACAGTTTATGGCCCACTTCCACTACCAGTAATAGCAAAACACAGCTACAGCTGAGTGCCCTATCAAACTGCCCTTGGAGAAAGTTTCCTAAGATTGACATTGACTCACCTGGGATGCAGAACCAGATACCAAACTGGATGCACTTGTAGTACATTCTGATAGAGGCCAACGTCAACTGTTAACCCCTCTACTGTGTGCCAACTCTGACACCATTGTTCGGTTTTCATTTGGATATACAATGGCATACACTTTACCAGGCAACAAATGTGATCACTCATGTCATTATTCAGCTAACATAGTTAAACAGCTTTGAGCATGGTGGAATTGAAAAATCTGAGTCTCACTTTGGGATAGATGTATCAAAGGGTTTTACCCATTCTGTGTCTATGGGAAAATGTGTTCATACTTATGGCCCTTTGTTCTAACAAAGAATTGGTAGCAGCTGTCATTGTCATTTCAGGGGAGCATGTAAAGGCAATGTATGCATCTCACACAGCATCACTACTACTCAAACTTAAACAACACTTGTTGCATCACTCACACTAACTGTCTGTTCCACTTTTCCTACAGGTAACCTTGCCAATGTCACCAGAAACAGCCACAATCCCTCTGGATGAAGGCACCAGTGAGGACAATACCCCTAGATGTTTGGACACTGACAACGAAGTTGGCCCATCAGGGACACCTGGTCAGTCTACAACTGTCAGCCTCACCATGCCCACATTGACTCCTCCCAGCCTTGTTGCATCACCATAACAGGCAACCAATCACCCCTAAACCTGTGTCCCAAGGACAGTCTCTACCATTGTTTGCCCCCCAGTACAGGTACCTGAGTCATCTCTTGTCACCCTTGACAATGACGGTCCTGCCACCAGTGGGAGTGAGCACACTGCCAGGGGCATAGGCATGTGGGAGTAGGGTGCATGGGAGGGATGGTGTGGGCCAGTTAATGGGGGCTCAAACGAACAGTACTGACCAGGTCACCATCTTCCAAGTTTTGGGTGTCTACCAAACTTCCCAAAACATGATAGGCCAGGTACTAACCACATTGGGGAAATTGAACAGCTGCAGAGGGACAGTCACGAGGAAGCCATGCAGCAACGGCCGGCCCAAAAGGCCATCCTGACTTCCATTGCTTGGGTGCTGACGGACATCAACACTACCATGAGTAGGTCTGGCACCCAACATCAGGCTACATCCACCAGCAATGATTCATCAGGCCCTTCAACATCTGCGACTGCTAGTGGAATGGAGGTCCTGCCTGGGGAAGGACATGGCTCAGACACCCCACCGTCTGCAGCTGAAGAACCCCCAGCATGTTCACCCAGACATCCAGGAGGAGCAGATGCCAAGATCAAACCCACTGCCAGAAAGTGAACCTCTCCTGATTGGTTCTCCTTGTGTGCAACAAATACACCCTGTTGACTGTTTCTGAAACCTAATTCAGTTTTCCAATGGTTCATGGACACTGGACATGTGTCTCCAAAAGGTGTAGCGTCTACCCAGATCATTTTATCCACCAAGACTGACCCCTTCACTGTTTCCATTGTGTAATTTTGTTTTTCAATCACTCATATAGCTGTACAGTCTCCAATAAATACCACTTAGACACTGGTCCTGTGTAAGTATGATGCAGCAACCATGTACAACTATCATGCATGACAACTCTTGTACCAAATTTTTCAACTCTAATGTAAACCTTTGTTAGGGTCATCACACATGTACTGTATGACCAGGATACATTTGCCATTCGGATTGTAACAGAGTCATGACAAAATTCAGCTGTAAAGTACATGTCCACATATGTATTTGCAGATTTTCAATCAGCAGATAGAGGAGCACTGCTGATGACTCCAGAATGTCAGCTCAGTTGTCATACACTACTAACCCACAGGACATGTTAGTCCTGCTACAGCCCAGGAGGCAAATAGATAGGTTATTTGCATCACCAGGTAAAGCCTTATCACATGCCCATACCTTTGCTTTCTACTAACCATACCCATGATACAAACAGAGATTGGTACTGATGTCCCCAGTCCTGGAACCTTTCACTTACCATGGTCAGGTAACTGTAGGCTTGCAACTCACCTATGTTAGTCCTTAGAGACATGCACATTGGTCTGCAAAGTAGTAACACAGCTATGTACAAGGTAGGTCACATACAACAGAAAACATGTGATGGAACAGGCCCTGGATTCAACATGATGACATCATGACATGTGTCAGACACAAGTGGACACACATATGGCACCATTTGTCCACCTCCAGTACCATACAGGACTACTTGATGGAAAAGCACACTGCCATTCCACCGTCCTAACAGTCTGGCCATATAAGTCACACTCGACAAACTCATGATGAGCAGTACATGGTTTCATCCATGTCCACTTCCAATGTCTGCCTGCAAATCCCATCTGACTGTGACATTGTCTGAAATCTCCAAATGAGGATAAACCAAACAGAAACTCAGCTAATCTGAGATTGACAAAGATAAGGGATAGGACAGATGTGTACATATACATCACTTTGATGATTATCTTCACTTGGCAAATCTGCATTTACACCTACAAGATATGCTGGCTCAACCTCATCTAAAATGATTGGTATCTGATGTCTCAGGGCCAGGTTGTGCAGTAGAGAAGGGCTGCACAATCTTGCCTTTAGGAGCCCAAATGTCTGCTCCATGACATGCCTTGTTCTTCTGTGGGCCTCACTGAAGTGGACTGCCCTTGACATGGTTGTGTATTAGGCCTGAGCAGAGTGAATGGAGTCTGGCTCTACAGAATTCAACGGAGTTGAAAAAAAATCCATGGAATTCCACAAAGCCGGAGTTCCATACCCCTCGGAGTCCTCCTGAATGCTCCCATCTAGGAAACGCTAAGCAGGGTCAGGCCTGGACAGCTAGGCCTGACCCTGCTTAGCACTTTTGAGATGGGCGCATTTAGGAGGGCAATAGGCAGTGAGAGCTGCCATTTCAGGCCTCTTGTACACTAGCCTGCCCAGTGTACACTGCACACAGGGCAGGCCGGTGCACAAGAGGCCTGAAACAGAAGATTTCTCTTGCTGCCTATGGCCCTGGCCTGAATTCAGGCCAGGGCCATAGGCAGCAAAAGCAGCCAGGCCTGTTGTGCATGGGCCTGCCCCGTGTACACTGCAAAAAGGACAGGGAGATGCACAAGAGGCCTGAAACTGCAGCTTTCACTGCCAGGGCCCTGGCCTGAAATCAGACCAGGACAGTAGGCAGCATAAGCAGCTATTTCAGCCTTTGTTTGTGCACCATTGTGCACAAACAATTACAAAAAAGAGACGAGGACTTACCCGGGTCTTCTTGGAGGGCTAGCCTCTCCTTGTCGTCCAACGGTGACAAGCTCCCTCAGTGGGTGCCTCCCTCATCTGCTCCGGTGCGCGCTGAAGCCCAGTTATGGACTGCACAGTGTAAATGCAGACTGTCTGTACTTGTGCTGTGCAGCCTATACTGGCTGCAGCATGCACCAGGTGAGCTCAGCTTCGCTGGCGGGGCTAGCAGAGTTTTTTAAACAACTCTGCGTTCTGCTTGGAAAAAACTCTGTTAGCTCCACCAGTAGTGCGGAGCTCCCCGCACACCCCTACTGGTTACCTCACTGGTGTCAACAACCAAGGAGGGATTGGATAACCAGAGTCCCTTGTAAGGAATAGGAACAACAACACAAACATATATCTTGGAAATGCCCATTTGTTATGCCATAAGAAAAACTTTACAGACACATATGATATCTATGACTTACCAACCAACCAAGCCCTCTCTGTGTACAGTCGTGTCATCAGCAGTGGGATATTGCTGTTCCGAATGATGAAGGAATCATGGACTCATCCAGGACACTTTGCACATACTTGTGAAATGTTCTGGTCAGCCAAACAGACCAGTTGGACATTGATGGAGTGGTAGTTTTTTATGTTCCTAAACACCTGTTCATTGGCACTCAGGGGGAACCAGGGCTACATGTGTGCCATCTATGGCTCTAACCACATGTAGAATGTGTCCCAAAGTATAATACTCTACTTTCATATAGTGCAAATTCTCATGTTGGGGAAACCTGATGTAGCTGTCCAGGTGTTTCAAAAATGCAGATAGCACAGCCTTCAAAACCAAGCTGAACATGGGCTGAGATATCCCTGCAGTTAGGGCCATGGTATTCTGAAAGGAACCAATGGCCAGGAAGTGTAGCACTGACAGGACTTGAATGATGGGAGGTATTCTATTGGGATTGCGAATGGCAGGCATCAGATCCAGCTCCAACTGACGACATAGATCCATGATTGTATGCCTATTCAGCTGATAGATTTGTATTATGTGCATCTCCTCCGTGGTTTGCAGGTCTACTATTGGGTGGTACACTGGAGGTTGTTTTATCTCCTCATGCCAGGGTACCTATGTGGGACAGAACCATATACTAGGTGAAGGCTTCAATCTATACATCACTACTATATTCATATACAAGGCACACATATCTCAATATGATGTAAGGGGAAACATATGAAATTTGATTTACAGCACATAACTATGCATTCTATGACTGTTTCCTTGAATCAGATCTCCTAAACCCTCAAATGTACATTACATGCATAAATATGTGACAAGCAGGAATTGACATGTCTAAGTTTACATGTGGGACATAGTTGTTGCACCTATACTCCATTTACGTTGACAATAGGACATTGACGCTAGAAATACATGTCCATAACCAGCCTTACCTCTTTTACACAGCCTTTACAACTCACATGCACATTAAGACCAGTTCATATAAAGGCAGCACTTAAAATGTGTTGGTAAAGACTTGTTATAAGTAAATGACACACCTTCTATTACTTTTCCATACACATAATTGTGACAAAATGGCAGCTGCCTGACCTACTGTACTGGACATGAGGGAGTGACCTAATTCCGCCGGCCTATGTCTCCATGGCTGTACGCGGTTACAATGCGGTGGACATTGCCATTGGAACACATTGCTGCCTTTGGCGGGCTTTGGTCAATGACATGTCCACCGGCTGTGACGGTCCTGTACATGGTGGTAGTGACTGCTATCTTCATCAGTATTCCTCACTTGACTCCTGACACTGATGCCAACAAGACCTCCACGACCTGAGCTGCTGTGTTCTGCTTCTGGGAGCAATCATGCCACGTCCAGCAGGTGATAGGGCCCCAGGCTTCACTCCAGAAGAGCTGGAAAAGGTTGTGGATGAGGTCTGACCCCTGTATAGACAGCTATATAGTGTACCAGAGGAGCAGGTGAGTCCAATGGTGTACCATTATGTGAAAGGTGGAGTGTATGATGGTGTACATGAAATGTGCAGGATTGGAGGATTGAGTCATCATGTGTTGGTGTATGGACATGTGTATATGTGGATAGACAGATATACAGTACTGATACATAGTAGACAGTGTGTGATCTATCTTCCTTGATCCACAACATTTTATGCTGCATGAACATCACTAATGATGTGAGAAATAATTGTAGACCCATACCATGTACTGTACAATCTTGTTGCCTGGTTATATGCTTCTATTCAATACATGTTACTGATCATGAATGTTGTATGGCTGACTCCACTTCAAACATGGCCTGGCTGCTGATGGTAATTTATTAAGCAGTTTGAACCGCGAGGAAGGGTATTTTTGCTCACTTGCTATGACTGAAATTCTTTTCACCACTTGTGTTGGGATGTTGCCTGTGGGCATAACTTTCTCCTCTGGTATGTGTCATCCATGCAGGTCAACAGCCATCATAAGAAGGGAATCTGGTGTGCCATCACCAAGCAAGTGCAGACCCTGGGGTCCACAGCCGGCAGAGCACCCACTGTAGGAAGTGGTGGGAGGACCCGAGATGATGGGCCTGGAAGACATCAGAGGCCCAGCTGGGGATGTCCTCCCAAGGAAAGAGGGGTGCCCTTCGGACCACAATACGCCTCATTAATGGTCCACATTTTTGCGGTGGCCTACCCTCATTTAGATGGGTGATTGAGGGTAGCACAGCAGCCACAAGGGGGGAAGTACTGTCTAGACACATGTACATCCCTCTGCCAGTTCAGTGTATGATGTGTAAGTATTTAAGCTGTGACAACGTGGTAAGTGCTAAAGGTAAAGGGTCTCCTAGGACCACCAGATGTGCAGTTTATAACATTGATACACAGGTGTGGACATTCTATTGTGTATAGGGACATGATACTCACCCATGTTGACACTATTGTATAAAAGCATGTGGTGATGCACATGTGACTGTGTCATACGTGTACCACCGTACGGCTCTATACACACCTTGCTGGTTTGTCCTATCGACCAACTGATTCATACTCCAAATATCCTGTTAAACAGGTATTTGTCCTCTGCACTACAATGCCCCTAGATCTAACTATTTGTGCAACATCATGTCTGACAGGTGAGCTCTAGTACAAATATCCCTGAGTTGTGTAAGAAATGGCAAGATCATGTGAGGGTGCGAACTCTATCTGAGATTTCACATGGCATACTTGCAAAACTTACTCAGAGTGGTGAAGCTGTGTCCCCTATTGATCAGTGTGGACTGTACCTTGGCACCTCTGATGTTTAGTCAGGATGGTAATCCGACATGCTGAAAAGCAGTGTGGTATTACTACATTCCTAGTGCAAGACATATCATTAACATGGGAGTTCAGACTATGTGTACCATGTACAAGTTATTGTGAAGGTAAGTAGCTACCATGCTATTCCCTTTGGCAATTGTTTAAGGCATGCTACATTGGGGAGGGCATCCTTTATATAGGTACAATATACATTATTGTAGCCAACATCATATGTACATTGGTAATTTCTGCAAGTTTTCAGCTTTGTGGTTCAACTTTGGCATGTTTACATTTGCAATTCAGAATCAGTTTTGAAGGTAATTTGCACTGACTTCATTGTGTTGCAGGTGTTGTAGCTAACAATCACATGTTGGATTCATTAGATATGTTATCATTCAATTGGCTTGACTCTAGGTATATGTCTCAATCATGATTACCTTAGATCTTGTTTTATGTCAGTGTACCTTTCCTCTAAAGATGTAAGGTTATTCATGTCTGAAGTGTGGATAGTGATGTTGATACGTAGATAATGTTATTTTGATGTAGCCACTTATCATGATAATTTGAACTGCATGTGGCTTTTGTACACATGAAAGGTGCCCATTGTATTTAAAGTGTTGGTGTGCTCCCTGTGATTGTCTGTGTTTAATTCCCTGCTAAGTAGGTCCCATAAGTGTACTTGACTTTGTTTGCTAGGTGAATGACTAAGATGAGTAGGTCCACAAAGTCTGTATCAATCTTTGCAACAACACAGGTTATACTTGTGTTGATTAGATGTGTTCAGAGTCTATTATACTCCACATGTGGATATGACAAATGGAGTAGGTGCATCTGAAGGAGGCTGTCCTTGTTTTTAGTGGGTGCCTAAGGCATTTACACCTTATACCAGTCCCAGTTATCCCTTATTAGTGAAATGTAGGCAGTGTTCTAGCAGCGTAGGCTGTCTAGAGGTAGCTGCAGCAGAGCAGCTTAGGCTGAACTAAGAGACATGCAAAGCTCCTGCAATGCCACTATAGTTACACAGTACTTATACACAATAAAATACAATACTCAGTGTTACAACAATTAAAGGTACTTTATTTTAGTGACACAAGGCCAAACGTATCTTAGAGGTAATACTCTTCTGGAGGTACATAGTATACACAATACATGCACTAGTAACGACAATCAGGTAAGTAAACAGTCATAGAATAGTGCAAACAGTAGAAAATAAAATAGATTGTAATGGGCCTACGGGCAACACAAACCATATACGAAAATAGTGGAATGAGAATGACGAATTCTCCCCTAGGTAAGTCTAGTGTGTAGAGGGGCGCTGGGAGTGTAGGAAAACACAAAGTTGAGTAAAGTACCCCACCCCAGAGCCCAGTAACGCAGGATTAAAGTACAGCAAGTTTCCTCAGGGCACACTACAAGTCATGATAAAGGATTTTGCAAGAACCAAGCAAGACTGCAAGCAACAAACAATGGATTCCTGGACCTGAAGACCTGTGGACAGGGGAGACCAGTACAGAAGTAGAAGAAGAGTCCAGGACAGACAGGAGCCCCTGCCAACCTAGAAGAAGGTTCAAAGGTGGATTCTCCAATCAGAAGAAAAGTACAGAAGAGCACCAAAGAAGATGGCTGTAGGTTCCTGTATGGTGCAGGAGATGTCCCACGTCGAGTTGTTGGATGCAGACTGTTTGTGTCGCTGGATTCCGCCAACAAGCTTTGGTTCAAGCAAGTACGCGGTTTGCTTAAAAAAGGAGCTGCCTTGATCTAGGGGGGTCCTGGGGCCTCAACTCGGGCTGAGGAGACAGAGGGAGCTCTCAGCACTTCTGAGAGCCGTCAGAAGACCAGGCAGCACCCACGGGAGTCCCAAAACAAAGAAGATGCAAAGTGCGATCATCGCAGCACTACACTGGAAGGTCCGACGCTATCGGATAACAACTCAGGGAGCTGTGCGTCGCAGGATGGAGTGCTGGGGACCAGGGCAATGCTGTGCATGAAGGATTCTTGGAATAAGTGCACAGAAACCCAAGGAGCTGCAGAAGACCCGGTGCACAGGGCTACTGTTGCAGCACGAGAAGGCAAGCTCTTACCTCCACCATATTTGGACTGCCGGACCTTTTGACAGTCTGGGCCACTTTGGTCCATGACCTGTGTCCAGGGAGCACTCTCAGGAGAGGAGTCCCAGAGTACCGGTCATCGTCGCAGAAGGGTGCCTGCTGGAGCAGGGGAGTGACTTCATCACTCCATGGGAAATTCCTTCTTTTTCTCTGGTGCAGGGTGAAGACAGGCAGTCCTCAGAGCATGCACACCTTGGAAACTGTTGCAAATGCTGAATGGAGCTGAAGTTGCAGGTCACAGGAGTCATCCTGGATACTTTGTTGCAGTTACATCGGTTCCCGGAGCAGTCTGCGGTTGGGCCGACAGTCAGAAGCTGAAACAGAGGAGGCAGAGGAGTCCTAGAGGAATTTTGCAAACTGAATCTGAGGAAACACCCAGTGGAGAGACTCTAAATAGCCCTGAGAGGGGGATTGGCTACCTACCAGGTATGCACCTATCAGGAGGGGTTTCTGACATCACCTACTGACACTGGCCACTCAGAGGTCTCCAGAGGGTCCCCACACCTTGGAATCCAAGATGGCTTATGCCAGGGACACTCGGGAGGAGCTCTGGGCACCACCTCTGGGGTGATGATCGACAGCAGAGTGATCACTCCCCTTTCCTTTGCCCAGTTCCATGCCAGAGCAGGGACTCTGGGTCCCTGAACCGGTGTAGACTGGATTATGCAAGGAGGGCACAATTGGTGCCTTTCAAAGCATTTCCAGAGCCTTTGGGAGGCTACCCCTCCCTTGCCTGTAACACCTATTTCCAATGAGAGAAAGTGTAACACCCCTCTCCTAAAGGATATGCATTGTTCTGCCTTCCTGGGATTGAGCTGTTCAATCCCCAGGAGGGCAGAAATCTCTCTGTGAGGTGGCAGCAGCTGGGGCTGCAGTGGAAATCTCTGAGAGCTGGCTTGGCAGTACCTGGGGTCCATGGTGGAGCCCCCCGGGTGCATGGGATTGCCCCCCACCAGATTTGGATTGGGAGGACCATTCCATGATCTTAGACACCTCACATGGCTATATTCGGAGCTACCATTGTGAAACCACATATGTATTGACATATATGTAGTACATGCTTATAATGGTATCCTTCACTCACGAAGTCTGGGTATTGCCCCTGGATGACATGGAGGCACCTTTGCCAGTGCAAGGGTGCCCTCACACACAGTAACTTTGCACCTAGACTTCAGTAAATGAAGGTTAGAAATATAGCTCACTTATAAGTTACTTAGTGCAGTGAAAATGGCTGTGAAATAGTGTGTGCACTATTTTACTCAGGCTGCAGTGGCTGCCCTGAAGAAAGGTTTGTATGAGCTCCTTATGGGTGACAAAAGAAATGCTGAAGCCCAAAAGGATCTCCTGGAACCCCAATGCCCTGGGTACCTAGGTACCATATACTAGGGACTAACAAGTGGGGGTTCAATGTGCCAATCAGAATTGGAATATGGAGTCACTAAAGTGTAGTGACAAATTTGGTAAGAAGAGAGAGCATAAGCACTGGAGTTCTGGTTAGCAGCACTTCAGTGACACAGTCAAGAATACTGACAACACATATAGGCCACAAACCATGAGCACTGGGGTCCTGGCTAGCAGGATCTCAGTGAGACAGGCAAAACATACTGACAAATTGGGTTGTAAACTATGAGCACTGGGGTCATGCCTAGCAGGATCCCGGTTAGACACTAAAACACACTTACAAACAATCACAAACAGGGCTAAAAACGGGGGTATCCACGCTAGAAAGAGGCTACTTTCTCACAACATCTGACCTATTTTCCATTGTGAAGGTGATCAACACAGTGACATGTTATGTATCTGATTTCTATGGAACATGCAGTCTTGTTATTTGCATTTGATGAACTAACTTTCATTTAACATGACATCTGGTAATGCACTAAGCAGGGGTTGCTTTGGAGTGTGTAATGTGGAAATCAATGTTCACAGTCATTCCCATTTCTGGTTTGTTGTTTGACAGTGGTGCTGTGTATATGGACCCATTTTCATGTTGTCAATTCATCTTGTGCAGGAATTGTTTGTGTCATAGATGTACTGATGGGATGGTGACTTATGTGAAGGGTGACCTTGTTGTCTTATAGGGTTGTGAAATGTATGTTGT
The DNA here is from genome assembly GCF_031143425.1 of Pleurodeles waltl. Classification (NCBI taxonomy): domain Eukaryota; kingdom Metazoa; phylum Chordata; class Amphibia; order Caudata; family Salamandridae; genus Pleurodeles; species Pleurodeles waltl. The sequence goes on along the minus strand of NC_090450.1, from coordinate 214,779,974 downwards.
TGTGGCATGATGTTGGCTCAAAACGGTTTCTACCTGGGTGATAATCACACATATATGTTATGTTAGTGTTGTGTATAGCATGATGTAAATGTGATGACCCTACCTCTCGCTCTGTTCCTCAGCAGAAGCATTAGCAGGCATGAGAGATGGGGTACAGCCGAATGGGGAAGCTGCTGGCCATGGGACCTGAAGTCATGATACCACTGACACCGAGGGACCCAGTGGCCCAAAGGGTGAGGGGAGTGCCACGAGGGAGACAGGAGCAACGTCTTCATCTTTGGAATCCTCCTCCAGTGGACACTCCCTGGTGGTGGCGGACCCATCTGAAACCACCCCAGCACCATCTTTGTCCGCCACTCCCCTTACTACCACCACCTACCCTGTAGCTCTCCACCCATTTGGCCGTGCCCGCTAAACGTGGGTGGGTGGGTGTTTTCTTTGCCACAGCCCCCTCTGCCACTGCCCCTGTTAGCCCTGCCTCCCCAGTGAGGAGGCTATTGACCTCCTGAGGTCCATCTCTGTGGATTATTCAACCATCGTGAATGCCATCCAGGGACTGGCAACTCAGATACAACAGAGTAATGCATTCCTAGATGGCATTTTATGGTGCACTGGCTGAGCTACAGAGATACTTCCAGGCTCTGGTCTCCACACTGATGACAGCCAGTCACTCCTTGTCTCCCATCCCCCCTTCACCTTCCTCTTGCCAATCCCAAGCCCCCCTTCCCGGCTCAGCCAAAGCACACAAACAGACAGGCATGTATCCACCTCAACATCCAAGGGTAACTCAGACAAACATTTCTTTTTTTTTTTTTTTTTTTAATCTGTTTATTCAACGTTATACAAAACATAATACAAGAGCTGCAGTACATTCCACTTAACTTAGCGAGAGAATACACAACTTTCCTACTCATGTATATCCGTGCATATTAATGGTTTGTGTATAATACAGGTACATTTTAGCGTACTGGCGTATAACTTAACATTGTGTAACTTTCAATACTAGTCTTGTCAATCAATATGCGTAGGTCTATATGTCGGTGTCAGAAGTAATGATGTTTACGTTAGGCTGTATAGGCGCGAAAGGTAACTATCTTTTGCGTTCGCCTGGCATGGTTAGTAAGTTGTATTGGAACAGGGCCGGAAGATTAGTGGTGCGCGAGCGTGGTGTTTCAGTTCGCCTTAGGGTACAGCTCGGTGTCTTTTATGCTTTAGTTGAGTGTGATAATATCCTGTCAGCCTATTAGTGCATAGTAAAAGGAAGGGAGAGGGGTGAGGAGGCAGGTATTGTGTTTGCTGAGTATCGGACAGGGGGTTCACTGATGGACGTACATTACTTTGGGCGTTTCAGGGAGGGTACTTGTCATCTCTGGTCTCTATTTTTACTACGAAAAGATCCCAACTTGCAGCGCCTTCCTGTATCTGTCCCTTAAGTTGCAGTTGTCTAAGTGTTTGAGCCTCTGCTATTGCGCAACTATGTAAGTCTCACAGCCAGGTGGAGTGAGAAGGGGCATTTGGGGCCTTCCAGTGAGTGGCGATCCGGCGCTTGTATATCACAAATGCCAGGTCCACAAACTTGTGGGTGTGTTTATCTCCCTTAGCACGGTGTCGTATACCAAGCAGGCAGGATTCCGGAGTGGGTGTTAACGCGTGGTCCACTATGTCTGCCGTGGTTTCAATAATGTGACACCAACCAGTATTTATAGAGTGACATTCCCAAACCATATGGTAGAAGTTAGCTGCAGAGGTGGCGCACCTTGGACATTTTGGTTTAGAATTTGGGTATATTTTATGGATACGAGCCGGAGAAAGATATGATTGATGTATGTAATTAAATTGCGTATATCTTAGCCTAGTATTACGAGATACAGACTTAATAGAGGTGAGGGCTGCTTCCCAGGATTTTTGAGTGGTTGGTGTATTGAGGACTGAATCCCATCGGTGTTTAGCCTGAGTTAAGGCAGTGCAGTTGCTTGTTAGGAGCGTTTTATATAATTTGGTAATGGTGCCTTTTGCGTTGCCCATTGAAAGCACTGAAGTGAGTAGAAGGGATTCATTAGGTTCGTTGGGGGTTCGTCCCCATAGGTTGTGTAAAAGATTAGCGATGGCGCTGTATGTCAAGAAAGCCCCAGGTTGTATTATATCTGCCGCTACCAATTCTGCAAACGTACTTGTTTTGGAGCTCGAGTAGAGGTCTCCCAGGTTCAAGGTATTGGTCACACGTATATCGTGATAGGATGAAAGGGCTTGTATGCCTGGTACCTTCGACAGTGGAAGCAAGGGGGAGTAGGAGGGAGACAGTGCCTTGCCTTGTACGTATCTCTGCCAACAGTGCCTGGCCGTGTTCCATAGAGGTGAATACTTTGCTGGGTAGGGGGGTCCTGCCAGCAAAGAGGTCAGTATCGCTTGTGGTGCTGTATGAGCAGCTATCGCTATGCTCTCCGGAATGGTCGGTTCGTTGAGCCACATTTTGACCCATTGCAGTTGGGCTGCTACGTAATATAATTCCAGATTCGGCATGCCAAGCCCACCTTCTTCTTGTGGGTATTGCGTAATGGCTAGTGCTACCCTGCGCCTGTCCTTGCCCCAGAGTAAGTCAGTTAGTAGTGAGTGTATTTTGGGAAAAAACGAGCGTGGCAAGGGTATTGGGAGCGCGTTGAAGTAATATAGGAATCTCGGTAGTACTAGCATCTTGGCTATGGCCGTCCTGCCCACTGGTGATAAGGGTAGCGAGCTCCAAAATGACAGGGAGCCACGGGTGGAGCGGAGTAAACGATCTAGGTTACCTTCTCGTAGGTCTGACAAAGAGTGGTATATCTGAACGCCCAAGTATTTGAAGGTCTGGTAAGCCCATGGTAACTGGTGACTAGGGATTGTCGTTTGCTGCTCGGTGGGTATACGAGTGAGGGGGAAAATACATGATTTAGTCCAATTGACACGTAGGCCAGAGGCAAGAGCAAAAGTATCCAATATTTGCATAACCCTAGATAGAGAGGTAGAATAATTGCGTAAATATATCAGGGCATCATCTGCGTATAGGGATATTATGTGGTATGTTTTAAATTCCTGGATGCCCCATTTTTGAACATAGCTGCGAAGCTTAATTGCCAATGGTTCCATGGCTATTGCAAATAATAACGGAGAGAGCGGGCATCCCTGTCTAGTGCCTCTACCGATAGGGAATGCTTCCGATATTACTTGACCGGTTTTGACCCGAGCTATTGGTTTGGAGTATAATGTTGCGATCCAGCTGATGAAGCCGCTCTGGAAACCAAACGCTTTAAGAGTGCGGAAGAGGTAATCCCAACCGAGTGTGTCAAATGCTTTTTCTATATCTAAAGACACAGCCACCGTTTCTGGTTCTGGGGTATTATGCATGATACGAATTAACCGTCTGATGTTTAAGAAGGTGTTCCTACCCGGGATAAATCCTGATTGGTCTGAGTGTATGAGGTGCGGTAGATGAGGGAGCAGTCTGTTTGCCAGGATCTTCCCTAACAGTTTGCAGTCGGAGTTCAGAAGGGAGAGTGGTCTGTAGGATCTGACGTCTAGTGGGTCGCGGCCTGGTTTTGGCAGGACTACTATAAGTGCTTCGCGCATGGAGTCTGGTAGCTGTTTTCTATTGCGTGCTTCGTTAAACACCACGAGCAGAGGTTGTAGAAGGTGAGTGGTTTGTGAGTTATAGTATTCTACTGGCAGACCATCTGAGCCAGGGGTCTTGCCGCGTGCCATTTGAGAGAGAGCCAAGCGAAGTTCCTCAATGGTGATGGGACCGTTAAGTATAACTGCGCTGCTAGTGATATTTGGATTTTGGGGAATCTGTGCCAATAGCTCGGTCAATTGTTTGTCTTTTGGAGGGGTAGTAGGTTGATATAAAGAGCGGTAGTACATATAGAAGGCTCTGTTTATGTCTACCTGAGTATTAACCATATCACCTGATTGTAACCTAACCGCACCTATTGGCAGAGATTGCGACGGTTGTCGTACCAGCTATGATAACAATCTTCCTGATCTGTCTCCTTCAGCGTGCTGTCTCATTTTAAAGTGTCTATAGTCATGCCTACCAAGTCTATCATCGGTTTCTCTGTATTTCGCCTTCAGTAGATTTAGTGTTGCTGATGGGGTGTTGCTTGTGGAGGCTTCAATCTCTGCTCTATGTATTTTGGCTTCCAGCGTTAGTAGTTCCCTAGTGAGCGTTTTTTTGACCCCCACAGAGGCTGCCAAGCATTGTCCCCTGATTACGACCTTATGGGCATCCCATTCCGTAGCGCGTGTTAGTGTTGAATTTCTGTTTAGGGAGAAATAGTCCGATAGCCAATTGGTTATTTCAGCATTAAAGGGAGGATCAGTTAGGGCGTCTGGTTGTAGGCGCCATGTTGGAATGCGGGTGTTTGTGTAGCCCCATAGCAAGGTTGCGTGGTGTGGGTTGTGGTCTGATATGGTACGGGCTAGATAGCCGGATGTGCTTATTTTTGAGATTATGTTGGGTGATGCGAAAAACATATCTATTCTAGTGTAAATTTTGTGTACTGGTGAATAGAAAGAGTATTCGCGCAATGTAGGGTGGCCAGTTCTCCAGATTTCGCTTAACCTATTGTTAGAGGCCCATTCTGTCAGTTCGAGTGATGCACGTTTAGTTGGGGCACTAGGTAGTGGGGGGATGGAGCGATCTTTTTGGGTGTCTAAGACACAATTAAAGTCGCCTCCCCATACTGCATCTACCGCAGGGTCTCCGAGCCTACTGTTGTTAAGTGACCAGAGGAATTCTCGTTGATTTACATTGGGGATGTATAGTGCTATCAATGCTATAGGGTTACCGTCTAATACACCTTCTAAAATCACGTACCGACCATTTGGGTCACTTTGAGCATGGGACACAATATATGGGACCCCAGGGGCAATCCAGATTACCACTCCTCGTGCATATGTTGAAAAGGTGGTGCCATATAGTTGTCCCCTCCATTTTGTTTTTATGCTTGCAATCAAGGGTGCATCCAGATGTGTTTCTTGGAGCATGGCAATTTGTATTTGGTGTCTTCTGAGATATGCATAGATCCGTTGTCGTTTACTAATGGATGCCATGCCTCTTATATTCCATGTGAGTATTTTATAATGTGGGATATGTCGTTGATTTTGAGAGGCCATGGTGTATATGTGGTTTTACGCGAGCGAATAGTGATTTCGCATATCTAAGTTCCCATATGTTGATGATGTACTTTGCGCCTATTAAGCTCAGCCATTTTGCCTCAGGTTTACCTAGCTTGTTCTCTATGTTTGCATTGTGGTAGACCAACTTGGTATTGACATTGATTAACTCATGTAACCGGGAAACGTCCCATTTGGTTTTAACAATAACTTTTACCGAAGTTAACTTTAACTGTAAGTGTGACGAGCACAAGGTTGGTGCGGAATTTGCCAACCTGCTGTAACGGTCCATATGGAGCGGGGGGTGCTTCAGGTTGATGGGTGCAAGACAGCGTTGATCCCGGCCCATTTTACACTTGGTTGTGTAGCTGCTGTCCGGGAGCCACAGTCAACAAAATAGTATTGCTGGGAAAGATGGTGTCACCGTGGCATGCCAGAGCGGTATTCAAGGAAAAAAAAAAAAAAGGGGGGGGTAGGGGGAAGGGAGCTAACAGATATCGTCCGCTGTCCGTGGAGTGAGGTTGGGGCCACGGGCCGAGTCCGCAGAGTCAGAGTTTACTTCTGGTTCAGGGTCTGCTTCCGATTGCGCAGACATGGATGTTGGTGATGTCGAAGCAAAGCGCGATGTGGTTTGTAATAGTAGTGAGCGTTCTTCACGAGACTGCTCAGGGGTAGGTCTGATGTCTTGCTTTCTGCGGGTTCTCCGTTTATCCATTGGTGGAGGTCTTTTGTCTGTGGGGTTACTCGCGGATAACGGGTCAGCAAGGCCTTTTGCGTGAAGCCACGTCCACGCGTCTTCCGGAGTAGTAAAAAAGAGAGTGCGGGCGTTATCTTGTATTCTGACTTTAGTGGGGAACAACAGGGAATATTTGATGTTATGGTCTCTTAGTCGTTCTTTGACTCGATAGAATGAATTGCGCTTCTTCTGTACCTCAACCGTGAAGTCTGGATAGGCCGAGATTACGGTACTTTCAAAGCGTATTGGGCCTGACTTTCGGAATAGCTGTAATATGAGGTCTCTGTCCCGATAGTTAAGGAGTCTTGCTATTAGGGGCCGAGGCTGAGCACCTGGTGGTAAGGGCCTACCGGGGACCCTATGGGCGCGTTCTATGGAGAAAAACTTTGGGACATTGCTCTTTAAGACCGTTTCAGTTAGCCATTGTTCGATGAACAGTTGTGCGCTCGGGCCCTCGGCCCGCTCAGGAAAACCCACAAAACGGATGTTGTTGCGGCGGGACCTGCCTTCTGCGTCTTCGGCTCTGCGTTTTAGTGCTTCCACCTCCATTGTTACGGCTCCCATCCGTGAATTGAGTTCAAGTATAGATGGTGTAAGGTGTGACGTGTCCTTTTCCAGTCCTGCAACCTTTTCAGCCAGCGCTTGTTGATCTGCACGTAGCAGGTTAACATCTTCAATTACTGAGCCTATTTTTGCTTCCAAGGTGGTTTTAGTTTCTAGTATGGCTTGCAGTACTTTTTCAAATTGTATTGTATGTGTTTGTAGAGTTGCATCCATTTTTTGCAGAGCCTGGAATGTGTCAGAAGCCACCGCAGGCGGGGGCGAAGCACCTGAGTCCATGTCTCCTGGAGGCCCACGTAGCGGCTTTGGTTTGCCCATTTGTTGGCTGTTTTGTAGTATTGTTGTTGGTAGCTGGATTCTATGCTGTGCTGATTGATTGGTGCTGCAATAATTTGCCGTTATTATATGGGCACCTTGTTTAGGATGGTGCAAGAAAGCTGTAGAGTGCTCAGGTCCTCGGGTGCAGTAAATGATTGGTTTAATTATTATAGTAGGTACTCAGACTTTATAAATTCGTTATTCGGTTTCCTTGGGTGCTGTGCAAATGTTTAAGCCTTTGGGGCAGACAGTACTGAATGTAATTGTATGTTGGGACAGCCTATTAATTGTGTAATGCGTATTACACAGGGTATTTGCGTTACTTTCTCTTTTCTCTTCTCTTTCCTTTCCTTCCTCCCGTCTTTCAACACAGTCCACCTTTGTGTAGTGTTATGGTTAGCTAGTATTGGTAAACTGCTAACTTCAATTTTACGGGCGTTTATTTAAAATTTGCTTTGGGGGGGTTGATATCAGCAAAAGTTTGCTTTACTGCATGCTTTTGTGTTCATTAAAGGAGAATTTCATGTCTTTGCGCTGTGACTCGCTTTATGTCGCCGGTTATGCGCGTTGTGTGCGTTCCTGTTAGCAGTTGTCTGAATGCTGCTTTGTAACTTTACTGGCTGCCTGCAGATGAAAAGGGCACGGTATGTCCCAGCGCTTCGTTGTGCTTTTAGGCCCCCACGGAGCCACGGCAGTACTCCAGGATTCGTAGTGGCCCCCACGGCGGCCACCTCAGATTCAGCGTAGCACAACAGGAAGTGGACAGCCGACAGGGCGCTCGCGCATCACACCGGAGCTCCGGTCTTCCCCACAGCGGGCGCGATCTCCTCGTCCCAGGGCCACGTACCCGACGCGGCAGCGCAGCCTCACATCCGCACCCCCGACCGCAATCACGGCACGGGGCGCGCGCTGATGGCTCAAGCCGGCTTTCCCTATTCGGCGCAGGAGCCGCTCGGGCCGGCGCCGACTCCGTGCAGGCCACGACACTTACTGCGCGGCTTGGTCAGCACCGCAGGCGGACAGGTCCTCACTTCGCTCCTAGCGGCTCCCGACAGGACGCCTCGCGTTGCACCGGACTCCCACCTCAAAGGTAGGCAGGCGCCTATGTGAGGGTATTTGTTTAGGGCCGGGATCGGAGCTATGGCTTATGCGTCCGACCCGGTCGCCATGTTGGACACGCCCCGTTCAACTCAGACAAACATAAGCACCACATGACACACCTCTGGCATGCACACAAGCAACATCCACCTGCAGCAACAGCAACAGCAACAGTCACAACCTGCCCTGACAGCCCTACCACCCCCAGCATCACACACAGCACATATTACACACCTGTAAACACCACATGAACATTCACAGATCCAGCCACTACATCTATCCTACCCACAAAGAGTACCACAGCAGACCCTCAGACATTCACCCCAGTCACAACACCCGCAGACGCCACAACCACTGACACTCCTACAGTAAGCACATCCACCATACCTGCAGTCACCACCCCAACAAGCATTTGCCCATCCACCCACCCACCCCCCATGGCATCTCCCAGCACCTACGCACCCCTCAGACCAGCACACATAAACACACTCACTCACCCACTGACAAACACCCACAAGCATACCTCCCACAAACATTCACCCAAGACATGTACACCGATACCTCAGACAACCACTTCCTCTCCCTCCACACCCAAACCCTTTTGCCATGACCGTCCCCCTGTGTGAAAGAAATCTTTCCTCACAGAGTATTTCCTTTTCCCTACTCCTCTCTCCTGTGAAACCCCTAAATGTTCTGTTTCCCTCCCAAAGTCTACCCCTTCCACCTCCAAGGCCTCCCCTACCCCTGCTGGTGCCCATGCCCCCACCAAGAAGTCTACCCCCCATGAAGACCCAACCCTCCCCGAAGCCTAAACCTAAACCCCCCCTACCAAGCCAAATTCCAAACCCCCCCTCCCAAGGCTAAGCCCAAATTCCACCTCTGCCACCTCCCGATAACCCCTGAGGTGTCTGCCTGCCCCCTTGATGCCCCTACCTGTGGAGGTTAGATGGCAGTCAGGAGTCAAGTTCGGGGCACACTTGTGAGAACTGTGTGCAGAGAGACTTTTTATCTGGACTGGCTTATGGCCTTTGACTTTCACATTTCTAATTATTTTTAAAACATGTCAACCAACCTGTTGTTGGTTTGGTGGCTTAATCTTTGTCATGCTTTTCTTTCCCTGATATGGGGTTGTTCCTGACTGACATTAGATGTGTGTCTGTATTTGTGTGTGTGTGTGTGTGTGTGTGTGTAGTGCGTGTGCTTCCAGTGTTGTTTAGCCAGTTTGTGAGGTTGTATGCAGTGATTTTGCCTCACAGTGCTATGGTATGTGTTGTGTGATGGACATGTGTATGTTAAACACATTTTATTGTGATGGTAATGAGTGATGCTTGTGTTGACATGTGCTTGTTGCTGTTTAGTGTGATTTTGTGTGCTTTCACTGTGTTTGTGTGCGTGTTTTGTGCATGGTATGTGAGATACGATGTCCTGTGTATGTTGATCGGTAAGTAGTATGGTTGTGTACATGTGTGTTTCCGTTCCCTGTTGGTTGTACATTGTGTTGTATGTGTGATGTGTCCCTGGGTAGTGTCAAGTGTGGGTCTCCACCTATATATTGGGGATCGTGCAGTTGTGTTGTAGTTGTGACATGGTGTGGTACTGTGTGGTACTGTGTGAGAGTGGGCCTGTGCAATGTTTTGAAGCTTACCTGTGGTTGTTTGTGACGTGTGTAGGGGTGATGGCCATAGTGTGGGTAGTGTGTATGTGTGGTTGTGTGTGTGGTTGCATGTTAGTGTGTGTACTTCAGTGTGTTGTTACATGTGAGTGTTTCTCTTGCACCACCTTCCCTATTGTATGTTGTGAGGGTGACATAAATTGACAATATACAACAATAACAGGTGAGTGTGTGTACTTACGCTTGTTGTCGTCTTCGATGAGTCCGGAGCAGGAGCAGCAGGATGATGTGTAGTTCTGCTCCATGGTGGCTCCGGACAAGTATGGCTTCCTGAAGGTGAGTATCTCCTTTTATCCGTAAATATGGTCTACACCAGCCTGCAGGTGGCTGCCATCGTCATTAGAGCCCAGACTCCAGTCGGGTGCCGGTGGTGCTATAGCTTTATTCTTTTGTGAATACCGCCATGGTCATAATTTGGCGGTCTTCTCCGCCTGCCTGTTGGCGGTACGACCACCACCGCCAACATGGCAGACCTCAGATCGCCAAACTCATAATGAAGCCCTAAGTTCAATTTATTACAGTACACTGTCATGCCCTTTGGCCTGTGCACCTCAGCACGTTTCAGTATTTCATTAATGAAGTACTACAGGATTTCCTTGAGATTTGTGTGGTAGTCTACATAGATGATATACTCAGCTACTCAAAAATTGCGAAACATATGTGCAGCACGTTCGCTCAGTGCTCTAATGTCTGTGTAAAAATGCCTTATTTGCCAAACTGGAAAAGTGTACATTTCATGCACATGCGGTAGAGTTTCTAGGATATCACATCTCTTCAACTGGGATAATTATGGATTCTAACAAAGTAGAAGCAATCCTGAATTGGCCAGAGCTCACCACCTTAAAGGAAGTCCAGATTGCTCTAGGTTTTTCCAATTTCTACTGGCCCTTTAGTCACAATTTCTCTGAGACAGTGGCCCGATTACAAAACTCTTGAAAAAAGGGTGTGTCTTTGTAAGGTCCCCAGAAGCCCCAGTGCATTTAAGCAATTGAAAGAAAAATGTATCTTCACCCCAGTCCTCTAAAATTCTAACCCTGACCAACCTTTCTTTGTGGAGGCAGATGCTTCCCAGGTGGCTATTGAGGGAGTCTTGCCTCAGAAAGACACAACAATAGGACATCTGCACCCTGTCACATACTATTAAAAAAAATAGCTCCCAGCAGAACTAACTTTTACGATAGCTGAATAAGAACTATTAGCAACCAAGGCAGTATTTGAAGAATGCCAACACCATTTGTTGGGGACGAATGACACAGAAACTATCTTCACAGATCATAAAAGTCTATAATTCTTTAGCCCAGTAAAAGCCCTAACACCACGGCAAGTGCAATGGTTACACTTCTTTAGTGAGTATGACTTTCTTATCACCTATCGTCCTGGCATGAAACAATTGCAATCTGATACACTTTCCACACAGAGCCCAATAAATTGGAACTAACCCCACCAACTATCATCCAGTCAGAAAAAAGTGGTAGCAGCTAATGAGGATCACTCATTTTTTCTAGATTTACAACACCAAATTCCAAAACAAAACATGCATAAATGGCTTGCAAACCCAGAAAATGTCATCAAAGATGGTTTCTTTCATCATAAAGATTGCTTATTTCTTCCCACAAAAGAACTTAGAGAAAAAGTCATGTAATGGAATTATGATTTGTCATTGGCAAACCATCCAGATGTGCAAAAAACACTAGTTAATTGCCAAAATAATTTTTGGTGGGACACCATGCGAAGAGACATTGAAATCTATTTTGCTGCTTGTCCAACATGTCCACGAAACAAAAACACACATCAGGCTCCATCAGGGGAACTGCTACCATTGCCCATACCACCTTACCCATGGCACACAGTAAGTGTAGACTTTCTCACTGATTTACCACCCACACACGGCTACAAGACTATTTTGGTTGTGGTGGATCTCAATACAAAATGGCACCTTATAGACCATTAGCTGAATTACCTACAACCAACACCTTTAGTATGATTTTCATTCAACATGTAGTAAGACTACACGGTCTGCCATTTAAATTCATCCCTGACCTTGGAGAGCAGTTCACTTCATGCTTCTGGAAAGCACTTTGTTTAACGCTCGGGATGGAAGTGGATCACTCCTTTGCTTACCATCTCCAAACCAATGGACAAACAGAAAGGGTAAACCAGTCTCTAGAGCAACTTCCCCACTGTCTTTTATCCACGGTCACCAGTCATCGGTATATTGTTCTACCTATAGATGAGAACGTTCCAATAACACAAGCTTTATTCGATCAATAGATCATCAAAGCAATACACAATAAATAATAAAATCAAAAGTATAAAATACAGTTCCAATTTAAACCCGTATTAACAATAAAAAAGGAGAACAGCCCCGCTACTCCATTTAAAAGAATCTTGTCCAATCATGATTGAGACACATTGCTGATAAAAGAATTTCATATACACCATGCCGCCAGTAAATACTTACTAACAGCATATATTAAAACTTTAGAACAATGACTTTTTAAGATTCTCAGAGCAAAGGCACATTCCCTTATTCCCATTTCCGGGCAGATGTTACGAACCCACTGCAGAACAGAAAAACATAAAAACTTCAACTGTTTCAGAAGTTATACCACAAACAGGGCAGATATCAGTTACTGTTTTTGCACCCCATCTACACATCAAAGTCTTCAGCGGCAAGGTCCCAAAGCGAAATCTAGCATATAAACTTTTGCCTAAAATGTCAGGTATGATGTCTAGATATAATTCAAATTGTGGGTACCATTTGATGTCAATGAAAAGATTTGTTAGGCTACCATGAGATCTATGGCTAATATAGTTGTTCCATACGTAGGCCCAATATGTACGCTTCAACACTTTGGTGTGGACTTTCTCAAGATTGTGGGGTCTCTCCCAAAAATCTCCTAGGCCCAAGTTACTGAACCAACTAGATACATGTTTGCCTCAGTGGATAGAGGCTGAATTGGAACACTTTATCAGATCTAAAAGTGAGGTCTTGTAAACATCCAGTTCTGGGACAGTCCATAGCCTTACCCAATATAAAAGTGGTCTTAAAGTAATTAGGTCGGCTATCCTTCTCAGGCCCAAATCTAAAAACAATGGAATCAACGGAGTGCTAGGAGGGCAAGCACATAGAGCCCTCGCAAAGTTGTCCTCTCCAATTGTTAACCTGTTACTATAGGAGAAGCCCCAGACCTCTGCACCATAGACAGCATCTCCCTGCGCCCTAGCAACATAAATCTTAATTGCTGGGGAGACAGTTTTTGCTGTCGTACCCCTATAAAAGCGCAGGATAGATGCAGCACTCCTGTTAACCTGTGCAAATTCCCAGTGCAAATTCTCAGTTAGCCTAACACCCAAATAGTCAATAGAGCTGACCTTATCCAATAGATCGCCATCTAAACGAATGGTGCATTTTTTGCACACTCCAGAGCGAAATGCCATTAGCTTAGTTTTCTTGTGATTCAACTTCAGACCATAATCCCGACAGAATAATTTGAATCTGTCTATAAGAGCTTGTAAGCCTATTGGGGACTTGGAAATAAGAAGAGAATCGTCGGCAAAAAGAAGAATTGGGATTTTCTGAGTGCACAGGGTGGGAGCATTGTTTTGGCATGCCATCAGAGCTTGTACCACCTCATTAATAAAAATTGAAAATAAAAATGGTGCCAGCATACATCCCTGGTGAACACCCCTATTTATGGGGATTTTGTCTGTTAGTTCGCCATGGTTGCCCCATCTCACTTGCGCATATGTACCTTTATACAGTCGCTTCAGGAGTTGAATTAAATTGGCTGGGGTCCCTATTCTGTATAGCACCTCCCATAGCTTCTCTCCTGTAACCAGGTCAAAGGCTGATCTAAAGTCAACGAAAGCAACATATAAAGGTTGTTTTGCAAGAGCTGTGTATTTCCAAAACAGCACGGCTAGCCTAAAAACCTGGTCCACTGTACTAATGCTAGATCGAAATCCTGCCTGGAGGGGAGAAAGGATCTGATGATCCGTAGCCCAGCTCTCGTTAATCTCATTTTTTGCAGGTTATCTATAAGACTGATCGGCCTGTAGTTTGCTGGGAGGTTTGCATTACCCATTTTATAGATATGGATAATTTCGGCACCCTTCCATGTCGTGGGGATCTACCTCCCTTTGGAGATTCTGTTAGAAAGTGCATTAATGTACCAGGTCCATATTGCTGGTTCCGATCTATGAAGATCCCCTGGTATCTTGTCTGGACCTGGTGTTTTCCCAGGTTTTAGCGAACGGATTGCCTCAGCAGTTTCTTCAATAGAGAAATGGACTTAGCCCTCGGCAGCCTGTGGGCCCCCTCCTATAGAAACAAGGGCAGAAACCGCATCTGAGAGGGGAGAGATAACCCCACATCCTGATTGACAGAAGTCTCCGGGATGTCAATTTTATCATAAAGACATGAGAAATGTTCCACCCATCTTTCAGGTTGGATATGGTTCCTTAGGGTGGTCCTACCTTCTTTCTCTCGCTTGTACAACAGTTCCCAGAACATCTTATTATTGTTGGATTCCATAGCATCCAAAAGCTCCTGACAAATTGATTCTTCCCAAGATCTTTTTGCACGTATGATAGACTCCTTGTATGTGCATCTGGCTTGTTGTATTTCCCTGTGGATCCCTTTCATAATGGCATTTTTTAACCCTGTCTTGGCTCTATAACATAATTCGTCAAACCATGGGTTATTTACCGGGGTCCCTCCTTGCTGTCTTGCCCCAACCTTCTTATAAAAGATATATTGCAACTTAACCACCATGTTTTGATGTATACGAAGAAATGGAATATCCTTAAGAACATATTCTTGGTATGGGGCCAAGTTATCTATGAAGGATAGGTAAATCGTGCGTAACAAGTAGGGGTTCAACACCACCTTCGGCCACCTAACCTTCATAGATAAGTTATTCAAGGTGGGGGAGGGAACCGTGGTAAGCTGGTTATTCAAGGTTCATCTAAAAACATCCCCAGAAATGGAGAGAATCAGGGGATAATGGTCGCTTTCACTTCTAATATCCACCTCCATATCTTTCAGCAGGGGCCACAGTCTTATATCAACTAGAAAGTAATCAATTATGCTTGTTGTTGTACCGCGTTTGAACGTAGGTGCTGTGTTTAAATCGGAGGGCATACGACCATTGCAGGCCCTTAGGCCATGCTTCAAGCAAAGGGAAGCCAACTGGGCCCCTACACAAGAGCAAGGACAGAAATGATCACAATTCAGCTGTGCAATCCCCATATTTGGTCTTCTTCCTCTGTTAAACCACTAAGTAACACAGAAGGTTCAAGGTGCAATTTACATCCCAAGCTATTATTGATTGTAAAGTGTCTAGAAAGTCAAGTAGCTGGGTTATAATCTGAGATTCCGCTCCACGTTATACAGATCGGGCATAAACATTGATAAAAATTACATTAAAACTCTGTTGGAATGAAATTTGTAGCTCCATCAAATCAGCACAGTCAAATTTTAAAATCTTATATTCACATTGCACTTGTTTGTTTAGTAACATCAGGAGCCCCCCTTTTGCACGACCTGTCAACTTTTCAGATGGTTGAGCAGCTATATTAAAAGAAAGAAACCCATCTATATCAATCCTCTCCTCAGCCCATGTTTCTTGAAAGAGGCATATGTCTTGGGTACTTATATATGAGCACCAGTCAATATCATCTAATTTTCTTCCAAGACCAGCTAAATTCCATGTCATTATTGATAGACCATTTTTGTCTGACACAGCACCGCGTGTCTAGAAGCTAATATTCTGTTGTCATTGCTCATTAATAGTATGATCATCAGGGCTGATCAAAATGTTTTCCTCTAAGCAGTCCCCAAAGTAGCCTCCTGCACTGAAGACAGTCATACAGAATTGGACTGGTTAATCTCACTGCACCCTGGTCGATCCCTTGCAATGTTGCGGCGCGAATGACTATTAACTGGAGCTAGACCTGCTTCGTCTATTTCTATCTCTAGGATAATACCTCCCTTACTTTGCCCCCTGAGAAAACGAGTGCGTTCGTCAAATGCAATGAGGCACTCAACCAAGGCTTTGTCATAAAACTCAATTGAGATTATATCATAGTTCGACCCCAAGGGGCTCCACCGTTTGGCTTTGGAAACGTCTACACGTATAACTGATAAGCAATTCCGTTGATGTCATAGCCAGTGGATGACCTTGTTGACACTGGACTCATGGTCCTCAGTAAGCCCCGGCATTAGCTTCGGGACTTTTTTCAAGAAGAGAGTTTTAGACCCAGGCTTAATGCTTTGTTATTGTGTCAATATGAATGAACCACAGGGGGCTCTCTGAGGGGGAAAATCACGAATCGGATCAGAGATAGAAAAGGGTGCAGATGGCCTGCTAGCATTAATAGATAAACGATCCCCCTTACATGAGGAATTGTCAATCACTTTACGCCTCCTATTTGGCAACCAATTTGAACGATCAGGGGGGCGACCAGTTGGGGCACCGTAGTTTGTCATAGCAACCCCCTCAATAAAAGTGTGTCTATTGTCTTGCTGCTCATATGTAGAGTTATCTGCAGGGCTTATTGGATTCATATCTAGCCCGTCTCTATATGCCTTTTTCCTTTGATGGTGAATAGCTTGTCCTCCATGTACAGTCGAGGTGGATGAAATTAAGTCGGTCGTTGGGAGTCCACCTTTTGCCCCTTCACCTTTAGAATGGCATTTACAGCTGCACGGATGTGCTAACCTTTCCTGCAGAATTTTAGCTAATTGCAGTACCAGAGTCCTGACTTCATCCACTCTCTGCAGTATGAGAGACACATTGGTCTCGGTAGAGGGTTGCTCCATATGTGAAGTAGAAATAGTAGGGATAGAAACGGGTGAACAAATAGTATCCTCTTTATTAAGCACAGCTGCAGTATGTTCGTGAACCCTGAGTTTGTCACCCTCCTCAGCTAAAGCCTCAAACTGATTACTACAAGTTATGTTTGGGATCAAATTTATCACAGGACTTAGTGGAACAGCTGGGACGAATATGCTTCCTTCCTCTTCTGCTAGGTATAGCCCTCATCTTAGTAAAGATCAGTAGCAGCAGTCGTTGATCCTTGGGGAGAGGGGTGGATAATATTATGTGTTTTAAATGAGACCCCACCTCTGTTAGACGAAACAGGATCTGGCCCTTGATCCTTCATCTTTTTTTTTTTTTTTTTTAATTAAAAAACTCTTGGATCCCCCTAGGATAAGCTGGGGCCTTCTTTGAAGGCAGGATCACAATGTTACCCTCTGTGCAATTTAATATGGCCTCTACTTCTTCAAATAGCTGATCTATCTCTTCAAAGGCTTATGACTTTCTCCTTTAGTCTTAGTGGCTGGTTTTTTGGAGAGCTTTTTCTGCTTTTTGCAGTCAGACAAAGATTCCATCGAATCTGCAGCTTTCCTCTTCCCCATGTAGGCGGTAAAGGTAGCAAAACACAATAAATAATTAAATAATGCTTTGGTCTTACGTGTTCGATGGATCAATAAGTAAGAGAGTGGGCCCAGCCCGGCCTTAGTCTGCCGAAGACGGGCATAGACGGGCCCGTCTTGGCCCGGTCTACGCCCGGGCACACGCCCGGGCACGTCCCACGTGCGTCCCACGAGGGGCGTGCCTTTTTGAAGATCCTGTGGGCTGGCCGGGGGCCAGAGTCCGTTTCCCAGCAACGAAGAAAGCTACAATGCATCCCGCGAGGGGCGTGCCTTTTTGAAGATCCTGTGGGCTGGTCGGGGGCCGGAGTCCGTTGCCCAGCAACGAAGGAAGCTACAACCACGTCCCGCGAGGGGCGCACCTTTTTGAAGATCTTGCGGGCTGGCCGGGGGCCGGAATCCGTTGCCCAGCAACGAAGGAAGCTACAACCGCGTCCTGCGAGGGGCGTGCCTTTTTGAAGATCCTGTGGGCTGGCCGGGGCCGGAGTCCGTTGCCCAGCAACGAAGGTAGCTACAACCGCGTCCTGCGAGGGGCGCGCCTTTTTGAAGAGCCTGTGGGCTGGTCGGGGGCCGGAGTCCGTTGCCCAGCAATGAAGGAAGCTAAGTGAGAACGTTGTTTGCTCTATGTGATATATGGGTCAAAAAGGTATTATGTGTGAGGAAAGCCCCTGTTGAGATTTTAGGTACTTTAACCTGTATGTCTTTTGACATGTTATGTTTTGTGACATAAAATCAAAGCTGTGTTCAGAAGAGCCTACAAACTAGTAAACTAATTGTGCCTCTTTTTACAGACCTGTTCCCACGCTGGAGCCCTGCTAACCAAGGGGGCCTGATGCCCACTACGACACATTCTTTCTACCTGTCCCTGCCTTGATAAGACCCAAGTGGTTTGTTTTTTCTCTCTTTCTCCTCCAAACCCTCATTCCTTTGGGGGCCTTGCCCGGTGCTGCACTCAGGTAAAAGAATCACTGCAATTGTGCTCACCCCCTAGAGGGAGTTGGAGCCATACCCGCCCCATCGGAACAATCTGGGAAGTTCAGGTGAGTGGTTTGTGAAAAGTGCCTTGTTTATGGTAGTGTTAGTGGGCCAACAGGGAAGGCATCACAACAAGTGAGGTCCCACTCCCACCTAGGAGATTTCGAAATGTAGGATTAATTAAAAGGATTATCCATCACAGCCAACTAAACTGAAAGAAAAACGCAGTTAGTTGGTTGTACATATACTTTTATATTATAGTTTTACAAAGACTGAAGACAGACTACTACCACCATGACACATCAAAGAATACCACCTAATATAACAACAATTAGCAATAGTAAATAATTCTATGTAATGGTGAGCATGGAATTTAATGAAAATCAAAGTTATAAAATCCTATAGTCAGGCAAAGTGTACTGAAAGTCTGAACCCTGGAGTTAACAAGACGTTTACGCATAACAAATGTCTGAATAATGATGTTGAAATTGAGTAATGACGTTCTTATACATGGTTGAGTGAGTGGTGCTGGTGTGGGCTATTACTCCGGTAATAGAAGATCCAGCAGTGATTTGGTGTCCCATTTACCCACATCCGCCCCACCAAGTGTGTGATCTATTTGGAGTAAATTAAGTAAAATACCAATAAATTGCACAGCCTACGGGAAGAGGGTTAGGGGTTTGTTGAATGTGAAAGGAGATTTGGGGAAAGCTGTGACAAACACAAGCACAACACAAAAAAAATATTCATCAGAGCAGTAAGCAGCACATCATCATTAAGCTGTTGACTGAAACAAAGGAATGAGTATGACACAGTTCAGTGAAATGCATTTCAAACATCCCTTTTGCCCCAGAAACCTATTATTAGATATCTTAATGTTTTGTCATCTAGGTCTGAAAAAATCAAATTATGGAGGAATGAATCCACCCAGTTCTAAATAATTTGACTGATAAAAGAAAAATTATACTGTATTGCCAAATTGGGTGGTGTAGCTCTTGGGTGCCACTCTTTACAAGCCCGGTAGATAAGGAGTGTTAAGCTTTGGCCTTTCGATTCTGCACAAAAGGACAAGGCTTGCAGGTTGTGAAACAGAAACTGTATTGTAGAGTCAAGGAGAAGGACGGAAGGAAGGTAAGCGTCATGAGGAATGTACCAAGAAGACTCAGAAGCAGAGCAAAAACAAGAGGAGTTTCATGTTTGCCAGCAGTCTAGCACATACACTCAGCAGCATTTTCCAATTCAATGCACCTCTCTCTCCATTCCACATAGTTGAGTACTAGTCCTCAGAGTTCTTCTCATCATGGTTTCCCTTTGCATTTGATAACTTCCTTCTTCTTGCTGTTGAGGTGATCCCACCCTGAGTCCTTTTATCCTCCTACTGACTCCAAATAACTCTGTCCCAGCCCCGACCCGAGTGAGATAGACCTGTAGTGCACTGCAGTTGAAGAACAAGTAGACAAACAGAATTGCAGTATTTTGTTTACATTTGTGTTTGTTAATTTAGGTGACTGGTCATGTCTATGAAGAACCAGAAAAAAGGAGTGGACCCTGCTCACTAAGTTTAAAAAGGGCCATTCACCTTCAGGGCAAATGATCGCCCATCAGGCACCAAACATTGCAATTCATTGAAATCAAGGTATTAGTTAAGCACCTTCCCTCACTGTCTGCCACCACATAAATTATCAGTCATCACTCACAATCACTCAATAATGTATTATCATTTATTGGTGCAATACTTGTAGTTACCTCTTTGAATCAAAGCACAGTGGTAGGTACACAATTGTATCTTTTATGCAAGCAACACATTGGAATTTGGTATTGGCGGTCTTGGAAATAAATGATCTTCAGGGGCAGCCCTGCTACGTGATGGAAAAAAAAATAGCCGAGGGAGGCAGGCATTGTCTCAAATGTCCTGAAGGAATTGTGGAAGCTTCTTCAGTGCATACTGGTGCCACTACAATCCAGTAATACATAGGACTAAAAACTGGCAGGGCTACATAAATCAGACACAATGTTCAACTAGCTACTCTTTTTTGTGCAAAGAAACTAAGTTCAACAATGGCACTGGCATACACAGTCAGGGAAGTACGGTTTGTCCTCAGACTAAGGGGGTTTGTTCAGAAGCTGGTCAGCTTACACACTTGATTCTGACTAATCACCCTCTTCCTCCACCTGTGCTGTTTCAGAAAAGGTGTAATTGTGTGCTACAAAATGTTGGCTTATTTTGATCATGGTCAATCTTTCTACTTTTTGAGGTGAGAGACTGGTTCTTTTCACAGTGACAACTGTGCCAGCTACACTGAACATACCCTGAGCAGACACACTGGCTACAGGACAATGCAGGTACTTTATTGGCAGCTTGCTGAGCTGTGGCCATTGGTGCATCTTCCCATACCAATACACCAATGGGTTTTGATCCACATAGACCTCTTTTGGGTCATCCGGATACTCCTGGGACATCTCCTGGATGGTCATTGGTGCTGCCACTTGTTGGACCACTTTTGCCTTTGCCTTTGCACTGGACCTAGGAGCTGCCACCTGAAACTAAAACAATGCAGAGGTTGGGTCCGACTCTACTATTGCTGTTTTTGCTGGTCCTCTTGTTGAGAATGTTGGCTGCTGTGAGACAAGATTGCCCTCTCTGAAATCTGAAGGTGGCAACCCAGAACTAAGGAGTGGGACTCCAATTTCCAGCCGTGCTTCTTCTAGGTCTTCGGTTTGCTCAACAATCCACCTCTTCTGTTTTGAAACATCCCCTTCAGAAAAAGGAATAAAAGTGGGCATCATTTTTGTTGTACTGTGGTCAAACAGTGTAACACAGAAGTACCCTTTAAAAACATGATGCCATTTTTCAGCCTTGCATTAGAAGCCAAGCAAAGGATTTAGTTGTCAACCAAAGCATGCGCTCTTGTTTTTTTTTTCACACCTGCCACTGTGAACCTTTTAGACCCCTTCTTTAGCTTCTCCTGTAGCAGATGCAACAATGGGATAGCTTGGCCCATTGTACTGTCTGCCTTACTAACTTCCTGTGTGAAAACTTCAAAAGGTAGCAGCATCTGTGTCAAGCATTTGACTAGGTCTCATTTGCCTGCATCCATGGTCATAGCTTCCCCATTTGCATCTCCTCCTGTTTGAATGACATAGGTCCTCATCATGATATTTGGCGGTGTACTGACCGCCACAGTTAAAGTGGCGGTGATACCGCCAACAGGCTGGCGGTAATTACCGTTAAATTGTGACCATGGAGGTGAGACCTCCCATAGACAGCTAATGTACCACACCAACCGTCAGGGCGCTAACACCACCGACCACTGCAGTAGACACCTACAGCCAGGCAGAAGTCAAGGTACTGTCCACCATATAATGACGTAGCTAACCACCTGGATTTTTGGGGTGTTAGCAACGCCATCAAAAGCCTGGCAGAAACACATTACAGAAAAGGAAGGACACAGAGGAGTCTGTGGCCGCCATGGAACCTGAACTCAAGTCTTCACGATGCTCTACTATGTCATGGCCGTCCTAGAGCACCAACGCCGATGAAGGTGACAACAGTGAGTACAGCCACCTAGTACACAATGGAGGGAGGGAGAAAAAGGAGAGTGACACAAACATGCACAACACACATCACACACACACACAACCAGCTGAACAGTACATCAACAGTTACAGGACCCAGGAGCAAAGAATGCAAGGACACATACCTTTAGTACAACAACTGTAATCTGCTGCCAACAGTCACCATAATGAATAAATAAATAACTATATACACGTCAATGTAGAGATTGGGCCAATGGGCAGTCCAAAGAACTGAAGGGCCACATGGCTGCAGGATATTGTCCAAGCTCCAACTTGACTCCTGACATCATCCGGACTCCACTGTTCAGGGACATAGGTGGTCATTACAACCCTGGCGGTCGGTGTTAAAGCGGCGGTAAAACCGCCAACAGGCCCGCGGTAAAAAAAATGGAATCACGACCGTGGCGGAAACCGCCAACATAGACAGGCACTTTAACACTCCCACCGTCACGGCGGTACAAACAATCACCGCGGCGGTATCTGCCAACAGACAGGCGGAAGACAAGGTTCCGCCCACTGTATTACAACAGTCCAATCCGCCACCTTTTCCGGGGCGGATTCATCGCGAATAAAAACATGACAGAAACCGGACTTGGAAGGGAAAACGCTCACCTCTACACACCCCACACGGAATCAGGATGCCATGGAACCCGAGCTACAGATACTGTCAGCCTTTAGCTTCCTGCTACTCTACCAGGAACAACAAAGATGGCGGCGAAGACCACAGTGAGTACTGCACCTATGACACAGGGGAGGGGGAAGGGAAATAAGAGTGATACACACACGCAACACGCAACACTTCCACCCCCACCCTCACCCACTACAACACACATACAAGTACATGTTGATACATTACATTAACAACCCCCAACTCCCCCTGGTAGAATGACAGGACAAAAGAAAATGAGTTGAATGTTTGTAATTTATTCAAAAACAGTAATCAAAAATATATACATTCATATACATATATCTACACTAGAAACAAATATATACACCAAGAATACAAGTCCAAGGTATTCTCCGTGCACCACTGGGCCCAAAATGCATGGGCGAGGCCCACACTTAATACCCGATCAAAACGGAGAGAACGCTGCTGGGGCATCAGATAGAAATACAACAGGCACCTCAGGGGAAGGGAAAGGGGGGCACCTCAGCCGGATGAGTGCACAACACCAGATCCACGAGGGGGCTCCATGCCCATTGATGTATCCTGGGGAGTGCAATGCCACAGTCTCTCAAGTCTCTCAAGTGGATGGTTTGCCCACTGCTGCATCCTGGGGAGTGCAAAGCCACAGTCTCTCACGTCTCTCAAGTGGGGGATTTGCCCACTGCAGCATCCTGGAGAGTGCAAAGCCACAGTCTCTCAAGTCTCTCAAGTGGGTGGTTTGCCCACTGCTGCATCCTGGGGAGTGCAAAGCCACAGTCTCTCAAGTGGATGCCTTTCTCCATTGGTTCTGGAGGGGGCTTTGTGCCCAGAGTGCTTCATCCTGCCAAGGACTAAGGTATGCCTTTCTCCACTGGTTCTGGAGGGGACTTTATGCCCAGAGTGCTTCATCCTGCCAAAGACTGAGGTAGTGGATGCCTTTCTCCACTGGTTCTGGAGGGTGCTTCGTGCCCAGAGTGCTTCATCCTGCCAAGGACTGAGGTACTGGATGTGACCTTCCACTGTTTCTGGTGGGTGCTTTGTGCCAAGAGTGCTTCATCCTGCTTGTGGCGGCCGCTGTAGCGTCGCAATCTTTGGAGCTCACTGGCCTGCGGTGCTTGTTGCGGCGGTGTCCTGTTTAGCGGTGCTGGTGGCGGCGGTGTCCTGTTTAGAGGTCCTGGTGGCGGCGGTGTCCTGTTCAGCGGTGCTGGTGGCGGCGGTGTCCTGTTCAGCGGTGCTTGTGGCGGCGGTGTCCTGGGAAGCGGTGTTGGTTGCGGCCGTGGCCTTGGCACCGATGCTTGTGGCGCCGGTGTCCTTGGCAGCGGTGCTGTCAGCGGCGGTGTCCTGGGAAGCGGTGCTGGTGGCGGCGGTGTCCTTGGCAGCGGTGCTGGTGGCGACGGTGTCCTTGGCAGCTGTGCTGGTGCCGGAGGTGTCCTAGGAAGCGGTGCTGGTGGCGGCGGTGTCCTTGGCAGCGGTGCTTGTGGCGGTCTTGTCCGCCATGCAGGTTTCCCCAGACCTGCCTGTTTTACTGTGCCCCTTCCCCACATTGGATAGTGGTGCAGCTGTCCCCACACTCCCTACTGTACCCCTGGGAGAGGCTTTGGTGGAAGATTTTGTCCTCTCTCCCGCTGGGCACCGGCCAACTTTTTGTGCTTTTGAGGTGGAGGACTGCCCGTGCTCTGGCTCCTTGGCACACTGGCTGCCCTGCTGCCTGGCGCACTACTGGCACCACTGTTCCCGCTGCTGTTGTGGTTGAGGCGCTGGTTTGGGACATGGAGAGGCGGGCCCTAGAAGACTGAAGGGGTAGGGGAGGTGAGCTGGAGAGGTCAACATTTGATAGGAAAAGGTTTTTGGACACACTGGGATGGGTAGATGGAGGGGGTTTGGGAGTGGAGGAAGAGGTAGTGGTTGTAGGAGGTGTACGTTTGGTGACTTTGGGTGGAGGTGCATGGGCTGGAGGCTGTCGTGAGGTGGATGGCTGTTGGGTGGGTGTGTGGCTGCATTTATGTACCTTGGGAGGTGGGCTCACAGACACACTGGGAGAGGACACATGGGATGTGTGAATGGTAGTGTGGGTGGTGACTGCACGGGAGCGGGGTGTGGTGGTGGGTGTGCTGGTGATGGAGGAAGTGGCTGACAATGTAGTGCATGCAGGTATGAGTGGAGAGGAGACTGGGAGAGAGGAGGGACATGAGGAGAAGGGGGACACAGTGGAGGCAGTGGCTGTTGGTATGTCTGCATGTGTATGATGCTTGCGTGAGTGCCTGTGGGATGTGTGGTGCTTATGTTTGCCTGAGCTTCCCTTGTGTGTTGACGTGTGTGCATGCTGGTTTGATGGTGTGCTTGGGATAGGCTGAGGTACAGGGGTTTGGGTCTGGGTGGAGGAAGTTGGAGGGGGGAGGCTAGAGACAGGGACAATGGCTGCCATCAGTGCTGAGGCCAGAGTCTGAAAAGCTCACTGATGGGCTGCCTGACCAGAATGAATGCCCTCCAGGTATGCATTGGTCTGTTGCAACTGCATCTCTACACCCTGGATGGCATTCAAAATGGTAGACTGCCCAACAATGAGGGATCTGAGGAGGTCAATGGCCTCCTCACTGAGGGCAGCAGGGCTGACTGGGGCAGGGCCTGAGGTGCCTGGGGTGAAGGAGATGCCCACCCTCCTGGGTGAGCAGCCACTGGGCAAACGCTGAGGGGCTGCTGGGAAGGCGGTGCTGGTAGGGAGGGTGGCGGCTGTATCTGTAGATGCAGGGGGCACAGAGGGGCCCCGCCACCACAAGGGAGCTCCCATCACAGGACGAGTCCTTGTCGCTGGTCTCAGCTCCTGTCCTCGCCGTGGAGATCCCCTCGCCCTCCGTCCCACTGGTGAATTCTGACTCCGTTCTGTCGCCCTCCAGGGCCATGTGGGATGCAGCTCCCTCTTGCTCCGGTGCCACTGCTCCTCTGCCTTATGATGCTAATGCACACAAGCACTGGGAGACCACAAAAAGTGGGGGGACAGAAGAAAGACATGTTCAGTGCATCCAATACCGCTACCGTTGGCGGACAATGCAGACACAGAAGCCCCCTGCACCACCCCGTGCACTTGGAGTTCCCTAATCAATCACAGGGACATGGGTTACACGGCTATGCCTGATTGCGCACACATGGAAGTCACAGGAGCCTGACTAGGTGTAGTTGGCGCTGTACACAGGTGGGGTGGGGTGCCACAGGGCCTGCCTTAAGAAGGGACTTTGCCTACTAAACTCGCCCTGGCCTAGGGGAACCCACAGCCCACCTCCCCCACCCAGACACCTACAATGCGCGCTGAATCAGCTGAATGAGAGTGTACTCACCCCCTTGTAGCTTCTGTGATGCCCTCAAGTGCCCATCCAACTCCGGGTACGCCACCGCCAGGATCAGGAACATCAGGGGGGTCATAGTTCGACGGGCACCCCTCCCGCGTTGGGAGGCCATCCCCAGCTGGGCCTCTGCCGTCTTCTTGCTCCAGAAGTGAATGTCCTCCCATCTTTTCTGGCAGTGGGTGCTCCATCTGTGTTAGACCCCCAGGGTCCGGACTTCCTTGGCGATGGCATGCCAAATATCCATCTTCTGGTGGGCGCTGACCTACAGGAATAGTACAGGGGAAAAGGAGAAGATATAACCGTCCGCACGGTCACAGTCATTCGCCCGCATCCCTACCCTTGCCATGACGCACATGCACTCACCATCGTTTCATGCACGCCTCATTCTCCCCTCCCCTAACTTTCATCCAAACCTCTCCAAACAGGCATTGCCCATACAGCATGCTCACAGTGTACTCACCTGTTTGTCTGGAGGACCGTAGAGTAGCGTGTACTGCAGGAGGACCCCATCCACTAGTTTATCCAACTCCTCCGTGCTGAAGGCAGGAGCCCTTTCCCCAGACATACGAGCCTTTGTCTCTTCCAGACTGAGGTCACATCAGCACTTGCAGTGTAGGTCCTCTCCTGTCGAAGATCAGGTATCAAGTGATAAAACAGACAGAAAATGGTGGTGACGTCCGTGGCGGTGCGTACCATCACCACCCGCGTACATCGTCATTGGCTCTTGGGACCCATAGGGTCCAATGTTAACCAATGCAGGATTGTGCCGCAGTCTTCGACCGCCTACCACGATGGTGTACAATGCCAGAGCAGTTACCTCATATCCCCTTGTTCCACATTATAGGTCAGGCAGCCGCCATTTCAGGGGGCCACATGGCATTATTTTTTACTACGTCACACATACCTAGGCCTTGCTTAAACACTAATACAGCCATATGTCGATTTTAAAACATTTTCCGATTAAGTTGTGTTTACCTACCTCAGTGTTGGTTGACTCTCTGCTCGCTGTTCTTCTCCATAGAGCACGCCCGCTGTGGCAGGTGAGGAGATGGCGGCATCCTCCGGTGTACAGACCGCTGGTGGACCTGTCGACAATGGAGGAGCGACATTTCATTATCATCTACAGACTTGATCGTACCACAATCCTGGAACTGTGTGCCCAGTTGGAGCCAGACCTGATGTCAGCTATCCGCCATCCCACAGGAATCCCCCCTCTAATGCACGTGCTGTCAGTACTCCATTTCCTGGCAAGTGGGTCTTTTCAGACGACAGTGGCCATAGCATCAGGGATGTCCCAGCCTATGTTCTCCAACGTGTTGTCCAGAGTGTTGTCTGCTTTGCTGAAACACATGCGAAGCTACATGGTTTTCCCTCAGGTAGAGGATTTGCCTACAGTGAAAGGTGACTTCTATGCCCTGGGACACATCCCCAACATCATAGGTGCCATTGATCGGACACATGTGGCCTTGGTACCCCCCGCAGGAGTGAACAGATGTACAGAAACCGGAAGAGTTACCATTCTATGAATATGCAGATGGTGTGTTTGGCAGACCAGTACATCTCCCATGTGAATGCCAAATTTCCTGGCTCAGTGCATGACACTTACATTCTGCGGAATAGCAGCATCCCTTATGTGATGGGGCAAATCCAGAGGCACCGTGTGCGGCTATTAGGTGAGGACATGGACCTAATACAGTGTAACTAGGTGTCTGGGTCTGGGGATGTCCCTAAGAGTTAGTGTGTGTCTAACTGTTGTCCCTCGACACTTACAGGTGACTCTGGTTACCCCAACCTGTCATGGCTACTGACCCCAGTGAGGAATCCCAGGACAAGGGCAGAGGAACGCTAAAATG
Organism: Pleurodeles waltl; assembly: GCF_031143425.1. Classification (NCBI taxonomy): domain Eukaryota; kingdom Metazoa; phylum Chordata; class Amphibia; order Caudata; family Salamandridae; genus Pleurodeles; species Pleurodeles waltl. The sequence goes on along the minus strand of NC_090450.1, from coordinate 214,752,612 downwards.
AGGCCCATGGGCGGACTAGGAAGATTATAGGGAGGACCTTCGGCCTCCTGATGGCCAGGTTCTGGTGCTTCTACATGACAGGTGGTTCCCTATTTTACTCACCAAAGAAGGTGTGCCAGATCATTGTGGCCTGCTGTATGCTTCACAACTTGGCTTTGCGACGACAGGTGCCTTTTCTGCAGGACGATGGTCCAGATGGTGGTGTTGTGGCAGCTGTGGAGCCTGTGGACAGTGAAGACGAGGAAGCAGAAGAAGAGGACATAGACAACAGGAACACAGTGATCCAGCAATACTTCCAGTGAGACACAGGTAAGAAGACAACACTGCCTGCTACATCTGATTTAATTCTTCTACCTCTCATCTGTCTGTCATTTTCACACAGTGTATGGACACTGAGTTGTCACTTCCCCTTTCGATTTCACAGATGTGGGTCCCACTGTGTGACCTCTGCTTTGTTTCCGCATGGACTAGAGCTGTGTGACATAGGTATGTTGACATTACCTTGGATATGGCATTTTGCCAGTTATTGCTAATACACATTTTCAAAAGCACAGACTAACTCCAGATTCGTTTGTGATTTAAGGGTGTTTATTTCAGTGCAAAATAGTGGAGGGGGTTGTAAAATGGTCAGGGGTGATGGTGGAGGAATGTCCATGGCAGAGTCCAGTCTATTAGTTTCACAGGTGCATTGTCCAAAGGGGCATAGGAAGTGGAGCTGTGGCAGTTGATGGATGGACAGGGTGACAAAGTGGGACAGAAGGATGACAATCAGGGTGGTCTCATTTCTTGGCGGGGGGTCTTGGCATTGTTCTCTGTCTTTGTCCTGGATCTCAGGGGCCGCTTGTGGGGAAATTTTCCATCTGCAGGGAGAGGGGTGCTGGTGTCGTGGTCCTGTGGCGGTGCCTCCTGTCCACTAGTGCCGTCGGAGGTGGTGGGCAGTTCATCGTCCAGGCTAGTGTCAGGAACCCCTTGTTGTGACACAGTGTCCCTCCAGGTGTTGACGATTTCCTTCAGCACCCCTACAATGGTGTCCAGGGTGGAATTGATGAATTTGAGTTCCTCCCTGAACCCCAAATACTGTTTCTCCTGCAGCCACAGGGTCTCCTGAAACTTGGCCAGTACTGTTGCCATCGTCTCCTGGGAATGATGGTAGGCTCCCATGATATTGGAGAGGGCCTGGTGGAGAGTGGGTTCCCTGGGCCTGTCCTCCCCCTGTCGCATAGCAGCCCTCCCAGTTCCCCTGTTTCCCTGGGACTCTGTCCCCTGAACAGTGTGCCCACTATCACTGCCCGAGGGCCCTGGTGTTGTTGGGGTGGTGGGATAGCCTGGGTTCCCTGTAGTGGTGGACACTACCAAGTTTCAGGAGGCCCAGCGGATGCAGGAGGAACAGTATTTGGGGTTCAGGAAGTAACTCAGAACCATCAGCTCCGCCCTGGGCACCATCGTAGGGGTGCTGAAGGAAGTACTCAACACCAGGAGGGACACTGTGGCCCCTGACACTAGCATGGACGATGAACTGTGCACCACCTCCGCCGGCGCTAGTGGACAGGAGGCACCGCCACAGGACCACCACACCAGCACCCCACCCCCTGCAGACGGAGAACCACCCCGCAAATGGTCCATGAGATCCAGGAACAAGACAGAGCACGATGCCAAGACCCCCGCCAAGAAATGAGACCACCCTGATTGTCATCCCACTGTCCCACTTTGTCACCCTGTCCATATTGAAACTGCCCCAGCTCCACTTCCTAAAGCCCATATGGGCAATGCACCAAAAGATCTGGAGTCTGTCTGTGATTTCAAAATAGTGTATTTGTAATTACAGTGACAAAATGTTCATGAAATAGTAATGTCAACATACCTATGTCACACAGCTCTAGTCCATGAGGAATCTAAGCAGATGAGACACGTTGGGACTCACACCTGTGAAACCGTAAGGGAAAGTGAAAACTCAGTGACCATACACTGGGTGAAATCGACAGATAGGATAGAAGTGTAAAAGTACATGTAGTAGGCAGGAATGTATTCTCACCTGTGTTTCAGTGGAAATATTGCTGGATCACTGAGTCCCTGTTCTGCATGTCTTCTTCCTCTGCTTCATCCTCATCACTGTCCACAGGCTCCACAGCTGCCACAACACCTCCATCTGGACCATCCTCCTGCAGAAAAGGCACCTGTCGTCGCAAAGCCAGGTTGTGAAGCATACAACAGGCGACGATGATCTGGCACACCTTCTTTGGTGAGTAGAATAGGGATCCACCTGTCATATGCAGACACCTGAACCTGGCCTTCAGGAGGCCGACGGTCCGCTCAATCACCCTCCTAGTTTGCCCATGGGCCTCATTGTAGCGTTCCTCTGCCCTTGTCCTGGGATTCCTCACTGAGGTCAGTAACCATGACAGGTTGGGGTAACCAGAGTCACCTAATAGTCACACACGGTGCCTCTGGAGTTGACCCATCACATAAGGGATGCTGCTATTCTGCAGGATGTAGGCGTCATGCACTGAGCCAGGGAACATGGCATTCACATGGGAGATGTACTGGTCTGCCAAACATACCATCTGTACATTCATGGAATGATAACTCTTCCAGTTCCTGTACACCTGTTCACTCCTGTGGGGGGGGACCAAAGCCACATGGGTCCCATCAATGGCACCTATGATGTTGGGGATATGTGCAAAGTCACCTTTCACTGTAGGCAAATCCTCCACCTGAGGGAAAACAATGTAGGTCCACATGTGTTTCAGCAGGGCAGACAACACTCTGGACAATACGTTGGTAAACATAGGCTGGGACATCCCTGATGCCATGGCCACAGTTGTTTGAAAAGACCCACTTGCAAGGAAATGGAGCACTGATAGCACCTGCACTTGAGGGGGGATTCCTGTGGGATGGCGGATTGCTGACATCAGGTCAGGCTCCAACTATGTACACAGTTCCTGGATTGTGGCACGGTCAAACCTGTAGGTGATAATCAAATTTCTTTCCTCCATTGTCGACAGGTGCACCAGCGGTCGGTACACCGGAGGATTCGCCATCTCCTAACATGTCCCAGCGGACGGTGCCTATGAAGGACAACAGCGAGCACAGAGTCAAACAACTCAGAGGTACGAACCCACAGTCTACACAGAACACCATTCATACACAAAATGTGGCCTGTATGTGTGTTGAGACTAGGCCTAGGTATGTGTGACACAGTTGGCAATTAGGCCATGTGGGCCCCTGAAATGGCGGGTGCCTGACCTGTAAAGTGGGACAATAGGATGTGAGGTAACTGCGTTGGCGTTGAACACCTTCGCGGTAGGCGGTCGAAGACCGCGGCGCAATGCTGCATTGGTTAACATTGGACCCTAGGGGTCCCAGGAGCCAATGACGATGTACGCCGGCGGTGATGGTACGTACCACCGCGGATGTGACCGCCATTTTCTATCTGTTGAATCACTTGATACCTGATCTTCGACAGGAGAGGTCCTACACTGCAAGTGCTGCTGTGACCTTGGTCTGGAAGAGACAATGGCTCGTGCGTCTGGGGAAAGGGCCCCTGCCTTCACATCGGAGGAGTTGGAGAAGCTCGTCGATGAGGTCCTCCCCTAGTACACGCTACTCTACGGTCCTCCAGACCAACAGGTAAGTACAGAGGGAGCCTGTTGTATGGGCTATGCCTGTGTGGAGAGGGCTGGTTGTAAGAAGGAAGGGGGCAGAGTTCTGCGTGCATGAAAGACGGTGGGTGCATGTGCCACATGGCAAGGGTAGGGATGGGGGCCACTCACTTTGACGGCACAGTTGGTAATGACTTCTCTTCTTACCCTGTACATTTCATGTTGGTCAGCGCCCACCAGAAGAAGGATATTTGGCGTGCCATCACCAAGGACGTCTGGACCCTGGGGGTCCACCACAGACGGAGCACCCACTGCTGGAAAAGATGGGAGGACATTCGCCCCTGGAACAAGAAGACGGCGGAGGCTCAGCTGGGGATGGCCTCCCAACGTGGGAGGGGTGCCTGTCGAACCATGACCCCCCTGATGTACAGGATCCTGGCGGTGGCCTACCCGTAGTTAGATGGGCGCTTGAGGGCATCACAGCAGACACAAGGGGATGAGTACACTCTCATTCAGTTGACTTTGCGCGCAGTGGAGGTGTCTGGGTGGGGGAGGAGGGCTGTGGGTTTCCCTAGGCCAGGGCGAGTTCCGTAGGCTAGGCCCCTCCGTAAGGCATGGCCCTGTGGCCCCCCACCCCACCTCTGTAGAGTGCCAAGTACAGCTATTCATGCACCTGTGTCATCTATGTGTGCAGATGTCGTCCATAGCCTTGTAGGCCATTTCCAATGAATTGCACTGTAGAGCCCAACAGCGCGACGTAGTGCAGGGGGCTTCTGTGTCCGTCTTGTCCGCCAATGGTAGCGGTAATCCATGCACTCAACATGTCTTTCTTCTGTCCCCCCCCCTTTTTTGTGGTCTCCCTGTTCTTGTGTGCATTAGCATCTTCAGGCGGAGGAGCAGTGGCACCGGAGCACGAGGGAGCTGCATCCCACATGGCCATGGATGGCCACACTACAGACTCAAAATACACTAGTGGGACGGAGCGCGAGGAGAGCACCACGGCAGGGACAGGAGCTGAAACCAGCAACCCGGACTAGTCCTCTGATGGGAGCTCCCTTGTGGTGTCAGCAACATCTGTGCCCCCCACTTCTACAGGTAAAGCTGCCACCCCCCCTACCAGCTCCACCCTCCCAGCAGCCCAGCAGCCCCTCAGCCTTCACCCCGTGCCCGCTCACCCTGAGGGTGGGCATCACCTTCGCCCCAGGCACCTCAGCCCCTGCCCCTGTCACCTCTGCTGCCCTCAGTGAAGAGGCCATTGACCTCCTCAAGTCACTCACTTTTGGGCAGTCTACCATTTTGAATGCCATCCAGGGTGTAGAAAGGCAGTTGCAACAAAACAATGCATTCCTGCAGGGCATTCATTCTAGTCAGGCGGCCCTTCACCGAGCCTTTCAAACTCTGGCCTCAGCACTGATGGCAGCCATCGTCCCTGTGTCTAGCCTCGCCCCTCCAACCTCCTCCACCCAGACCCAATCCCCTGTACCTCTGCCTATCCCAAGCACACCATCAGACCAGCCTGTACACACCTCACCATACAAGGGAAGCTCAGGCAAACATAAGCACCACACATCCCACAGGCACTCACGCAAGCATCACACACATACAGACACACCAGTACCCACTGTTTCCCCCTCCTCGTCGTCTCCCTCCTCCCTCCCAGTCTCGTCTACACTCACACCTGCATGCACTACCTCTACAGCCACTACGTCCCGCACCAGCACACCCACCACAACACCTCGCTCACATGCAGTCACAACCCCCACTACCATACACACGTCCCCTGTGTCATCTCCCAGTGTGTCTGTGACGCCCCCTCTGAAGATACACAAATGCAGGCACACACCCACCCAACATACATCCACCTCACAACAGCCTCCAGTGCATGCACCTGCACCCAAAGCAACAAAACATACACCTCCTACAACCAGCACCTCTTCCTCCACTCCCAGACCCTCTCCAGCTACCCATCCCAGTGTGTCCAAACAACTTTTCCTGTCCAGCCTTAACCTATTTTCCACCCCCCATCCAACTCATAGGTCCCGAACTAGCACCTCAGCCACAACATCTCCGGGACCAGTGGTGCCTGTTGTCACAGGTATGTGGAGTGCAACGGCCACCAGGACAGCCAGTGTGTCACGGAGCCACAGCACAGCCAGTCTCCTCCCTGTGAAGCACCAGAAGTTGGCCAGTGCCCTGCAGGAGAGGGGGAAGACTCCACCCACCCAAGCCGCTCCCAGGGGTCCCGGTGGGAGTGTGGACTCAGCTGTGACTCCTCCCAAAGTGGGGAAGGGCCACAAGAAACCCAGCAAGTCTGGGAGGAGCAGCACGGCAGAGAAGACCGCCATCATCCCCGCTGCCCAGGAGGGCCACGCTAGCCCCATCGTTACTGGCCAGGAGGCCACCGGCAGCCCCATTGTATCTGCCCAGGAAGCCACCACCAGCCCCATCGTCGCAGCCCAGGAGGCCACCGCCAGCCCCATCGTAGCTGCCCAGGAAGCCACCGCCAGCCCCATCGTCGCTGCCCAGGAGGCCACCGCCAGCCCCATCGTAGCTGCCCAGGAGGCCACCGCCAGCCCCATCGTCGCTGCACAGGATGCCACCACCAGCCCCATCGTCGCTGCCCAGGAGGGCCCCACCAGCCACAGCCCAGCTGACCAATGAAGTACCACCAGCCCCAGCCCAGCTGGGCAATGAAGGACCGCTGAACAGGGCAAGCACTGCCAACTCAAGCACCTCTGAACAGGGCAAGCACCGCTAAACAGGGCAAGCACCACCAACTCAAGCACCGCTGAACAGGGCAAGCACCACCAACTCAAGCACCGCTAGCCCATGAGCGGCAGGGGCACTGACACAACAGGGACCGTCACGGGGTGAGTGATGCACTCTGGGCACCAGTTCCCCTCCAGAACTAGTGGAGACATGCATCCACTCTGTCTGTCCTTCCCAGGATGAAGCACTCTGGGCACCAGTCCCCCTCCAGAACCAGTGGAGAAAGACATCCACTACCTCAGTTCTTGGCAGGATGAAGCACTCTGGGCACAAAGCCCCCTCCAGAACCAGTGGAGACATCCATCCACTCCGTCTGTCCTTCCCAGGATAAAGCACTCTGGGCACCAGTCCCCCTCCAGAACCAGTGGAGACATGCATCCACTCCGTCTGTCCTTCCCAGGATGAACAACTCTGGGCACCAGTCCCCTCCAGAACCAGTGAAGACATGCATCCACTCTGTCTTTCCTTCCCAGGATGAAGCACTCTGGGCACCAGTCCCCCTCCAGAACCAGTGGAGAAAGACATCCACTACCTCAGTCCTTGGCAGGATGTAGCACTCTGGTCACAAAGCCCCCTCCAGAAACCAGTGGAGAATGTTATCCACTTGAGAGACTGTGGCTTTGCACTCCCCAAGATGCAGCAGTGGGCAAACCACCCACTGTAGAGACTTGAGATACTGTGGCTTTGCACTCCCCAGGATGCAGCAGTGGGCAAACCATCCACTTGTGAGACTTGAAAGACTGTGACTTTGCACTCCCCATGATGCAGCAGTAGGCAAACCACCCACTTGTGAGACTTGAGAGACTGTGGCTTTGCACTCCCCAGGATGCAGCAGTGGGCAAACCACCCACTGTAGAGACTTGAGAGACTGTGGCTTTGCACTCCCCAGGATGCAGCAGTGGGCAAACCACCTACTGTAGAGACTTGAGAGACTGGGGCTTTGCACTCCCCAGGATACATCAATGGGCATGGAGGTCCCTCGTGGGTCTGGCGTTGTGCACTCCTCCGGCTGAGGTGCCCCCCCTTCCCCCTGAGGTGCCTGTTGTATTTCTATCTGATGCCCCTGCAGTGTTCTCTCTGTTTTGATCTGGTATCGTGTGTGGGCCTCGCCCATGCATTTTGGGCCCATTGGTCCACGGACTATGAATGGTGCAATACCTGGACTACTATTCTTGGTGTATATTTTGTTAATTGTGTATATATGTATATTTTTTCTTACTGAATTTTGATATATTACAATGGTTACACTCATTTCCTTTTGTCTTTGCATTCTTCTGAGGGGTCTGGGGGGTGTAACTATAATGTATAGATATGTATTAGTGGTGTGTTGTAGTGGGTAAGGGTGGGGGTGGGGGTGTTGCATGCTGCGTGTGTCCCTGTTTTTTGCCTCCCTCCTCCCTTGTGTCGTAGGTGCAGTACTCAACGTGGTCTTCGCCGTCGGCGTTAGTGCTCCTGGTACAGGAGCGGGAAAACTATTGCAGGGATAATTTGGAGTTCCAGGTCCATGTTGTCCTCGTTCCTCATGGAGTGTGTAGAGGTGAGCGTTTTCCCTTCTAAATTCCTGTTTCCGCCGTGTTTTTATCTGTGGTGAATCTGCCCTGGAAAAATTGGCGGTTTGGCCTGTCATAATAGTGTGGGCGGTACATTGTCCTCCGCCTGCCTGTTGGCGGTGACCGTTGAGCGGTTTGTTTGTACCGCTGTGGCGGTCGGAGTGTTAAAGTGGCTGTCTTTGTTGGCGATTTCCGCCACAGTCGTAATTCCCAAAAAAATTCCGCCGGCCTGTTGGCGGTCTTACCGCCGCTTTAACACCTTCCGCCAGGGTTGTAATGACCACCAATGTGTCCTATTTGCTTGTTTTTTTTTCCATACTGTAGCATAGTTCACAATGATTTCAACATTATGGTCCTGCAATAAAAGAGTTAGTTTGTTTGACTACACAACTGGGCTATGTGTGTCTTACATTAGTGAGTGTTGTCATGGTTGCTACATACCTGCCAAATTAGTGGGTTGCAATGTGGTTCCGTCTCTGTCTGTCCTCCATTGCGATGCTTCTATCCCCAGGCTGTCGGTGTGGAAGCTCTTGCTCCTCATCCTCCGTATCTGTGTCTTCAGGGGTGAGATATAGCCCATGTCTGGTGGCAATGTTGTGTAGGATTGCACAGGTGGCAACTATCTTGCATGCTCTTTCTGGGGCATACTGAAGTGCTTCTCCACTTTTGTGGAGGCATCGGAACCTTGACTTCAACAAGCCAAACATCCTCTCGACTACAGTTATGGTCCGCCGAAGTGCAAAGTTGTATCACCTCTCATTCCGATTGCAAGGTGTTAGGTATGGGGTGCGTATCCATGGTCTCAGGGCATATGCACTTTCACCTGTTTGACTAAAGAGGCAAATTTAGCAGGGCATCACAGTGTTACTGAGTGACGTGTATGTAAGGCTTCAGAGTGTACTGGCCAGTACCTAATAAATATCCTTTTACAAACTCCCCACGTTCTACGCGTTGGTATATCCCACTGTGCCTGAATATGTATTCATCATGTGTACTCCCTGGATATTTAGCCACGATGTCAGTAATGACAGTATGGGCGTCACATACCACCTGGATGTTTAGTGAGTGGGTACATTTCCTATTGCGAACACATATTCCAGATTTGCAGGTGGGCAAATTGGTATATGTGTTCCATCCGCACACCCTATTGCATGGGGAAAGCTGGCAATTCTGTAGAAGTCCAACTTGGTGCTGTTCATTTCTGCCTCATTTCTGGGAAGGTATATATATCTGGACATGTGTGCGAGTATGGCATCTAGGAAACATCTGAAGAATCGTGAGAGTGCACTTTGGGATACCCCACCGGCCACTGCAATTACCCCCTGATAGCTACCCAAAGCCAAGAGGTTCAGTGAACATAGCACTTGCACATGTGTGGGGATGGCGCTGCCACGCATTGTCTGGCGTTCAAACTGAGGTTTCAGCAGTTCAATTATCTCTAAGATAAAAGCGCTGCTCAGTCTGTATTTGTCATATATCTCCTCCTCAGTTTGTTGAAATAGTGTCTGCCTGGTTCGATATATCCTCTCCTGTCTCTGCCTCCTCCTCCTCTGCTGGGCAGCCTGGACTCTCCTCCTCCATGCAATCACGTATAGTGCAGCCATTTTGAGTAACCCAGACACCTTCTGGGTCTCCTTTTATACTTTGGTTCTCGTTACCACCTGATCTGAATCAGTGGTAATCTGGGTGTGCAAAACGGGCTTTTTGCAACTAGTCGCAATTTGCGACTGGCTTTTGCATACGGTTTGTGACTCGCAATTTGCGACTTCCTAATTGCGGGTCGCAAAATCAGCTCACAATTTTTGCGAGTCGGTAATGGGTTGCATCGATATTGGGTACTCCGAAATGGGATTTGTACATCCCATTTCGCAATTTTGTGGAGTCGCAAACGGCTTGCAGTGATATTTGCGACTCCACAAAATTTGCTACATCTGGCCCTTAGTGTGAGGGCACCCTTGCACTAGCCAAAGTTCCCCCACATAGTTCAGGGCAATTTCCCCGGACTTTGTGAGTGCGGGGACACCATTACACGCATGTACTACATATAAGTCAATACCTATAGGTAGCTTCACAATTGTAACTACGAATATGGCCATGTAACATGTCTACGATCATGGAATTGTCCCCGTGCCAAATCTGGTATTGGGGTGCCAATCCCATGCATCCCCGGGGCTCCAGCATGGACCCCAGGTACTACCAAACTAGTACCCATATTTATACTTTTTTAGCTCCGCATTAGCGCCGCTTGTTGATGCAAAAACGGCACAAACTTACATAATACAATTGTATTTTGCAAGTTTGCGCCGTTTTTGCGACACAAAATTACGCAAATGCGGTGCTTAAAAAGGATAAATATGGGCCTAGCTCTCTGGGGTTTTCACTGCAGCTACCACTGCTGCCAACCCACAGACAGGCTTCTGCCCTCTTGGGGTCTGAGAAGCCCAGTCCCAGGAAGGCAGAACAAAGGATTTCCTATGAGAGCAGGGTGTTACATCCTCTCCCTTTGGAAATAAGTGTTAAGGGCCTGAGAGGATTAGCCTCTCCTGGCCTCTGGGAATGCTTTGAAGGCCACAGATGGTGCCCTCCTTGCATAAACCACTTTACACCAGTTCAGGGATTCCCCCAGCTCCTGCTCTGGCACGAAACTGGACAAAGGAAAGGGGAGTGACCAATCCCCTGTCCATCACCACCCCAGGGGTGGTGCCCAGTGCTCCTCCAGTGTGTCCCAGACCTCTTCCATCTTGAATGCAGATGTGTGAGGGCACAATGGAGGCCTCTGAGTGGCCAGTGCCAGCAGGTGACATCTAAGACCCCTTCTGATAGGTGCTTACTTAGCTAGGTAGCCAAACCTCCTCTGAGGGCTATTTAGGGTCTCTCCTGTGGGTTTCTCGTCAGATAATGAATGCAAGAGCTCACCAGGGTTCTTCTGCATCTCCCTCTTTGACTTTTGCCAAGGATCGACCGCTGACTGCTCCAGGACGCCTGCAAAACCACAACAAATTAGCAAGAAGACTACCAGTAACATTGTAGCGCCTAATCCTGCCGGCTTTCCCCAGTGTTTTTTGGTGGTGCATGCCCTGAGGGGCTGTCTGCCTTCACCCTGCACTAGAAGCCAAGAAGAAATCTCCTGTGGGTTGATGGAATCTTCCCCCTGTTAACGCAGGCACCAAATTTCTGCTTCACCAGTCCTCTGGGTCCCCTCTCATCGTGACACGCGTGGTCCCTGGAACACAGGAGCTGGATCCAAGTGACCCTGACAGTCCAGTGGTCCATCTGTCCAAATTTGGTGGAGGTAAGCCCTTGCCTCCCCACGCCAGACAGTAATCCTGTGTACTGCGTGAACGGCAGCTGCTAGGGCTTCTGGGCAGTTTTGCAAGGAATCCTTCATGCACAGCATAGCCCATGTCCCCGGCGCTCCATCCTGCATTGCTCAACTCGCTGAGTTGACCACCAGCTTCAAGGGACCCTCCTTTGTAGTGTTGAGATGACCGCCATGCTCAGTTTTCTTGAACCCATGTTCAAGTTCTTCTGCAGGTGCTGCCATCATTTGTGGGGACTCTTTGTGTTGCTGCGCATGTCCTCTGTCTCCTCCTTCAAGGGGCGACCTCCTGGTCCTTCCTGGGCCCGGGCAGCACCCATTTTCTTTAACAGCAACCTTTGCAGCTAGCAAGGCTTGTTTGCGTTTTTTCTGTGTGGAAACAACTCTGCATCCTCCAGCACGCCGTTGGACATCTTCTGTGCAAAGGAGAAGTTCCTGGCATCTTCTGTTGTTTGCAGAATCTTCAGCATCTTCAACCCCGAGGCAGCCATTTTGCACCTTCATCCGGGGTTTAGTGGGCTCCTGCCCCCCCTTGACACTTTTGTGACTCTTGGACTTGGTCCCCTTCCTTTTCAGGTCCTCAGGTCCGGGAATCTATCTTCAGTGCTTTGCAGTCTGTTGTGGTCTTTGCAGAATCTCCTATCACAACTTTAGTGTGTTTCTGCGGAAGTAGGGTAACTTTACTCCTTCTTTTCAGGTTATTGGGGTGGGGTATCTTGGACACCCTTAGTGTTTTCTTACACTCCCCGTGACCCTCTACACACTACACTAGGCCTGGGGTCCCTAAGTGGTTCGCATTCCACTTTCTTAGTATATGGTTTGTGTTGCCCCTAGGCCTATTGCATCCTACTGTATCCTTCAGTGTTTGCAGTACTTTTCTATTGCCCTCATTACAACCCTGGCGGTCAAAGACCGCCATGGCTGTTTTGTTGATTGCACAGCGAACAAGCTGGCGGTGTAATCTTGGGAATCACAACTGCGGCTGAAGCGCCCCGGTCACACCGCTGGGACCGGCGGTTTCCCACCACGTTGGTCCCAGCTGATTTAATCCTCCAGGGCAGCGCTGCTTACAGCCCTGCCGAGGGGATTACGAGTCCCCCTCCCGCCAGCCTTTTCATGGCGGTAGGAACAGCCATGAAAAGGCTGGCGGAAAGGGGAGTCGCGGGGGCCCCCTGGCACAGCCCCATGAAGCTTTTCACTGTCCACATAGCAGACAGTGAAAAGCACGACAGGTGCAACCGCACCCTTCGCACCGCCGCAACACCGCCGCTCCATTTGGAGGCGGCTCCCATGTTGCGGCTGTCATCCCCGCTGGCCCAGCGGGGATGTCGAAATGGCCACCGCCGGAGTGCGCCCGCATTGGCAGCCACGCGGCGGTTACAACTTGGCTAGCGGCAGTTGCCGCCCGCCAAAGTTGTAATGAGGGCCGAAGTGTTTACTTACCTGATTTTGGTTTGTGTGTATATTTTGTGTATTTTACTTACCTCCTAAGGGAGTATATCCTCTGAGATATTTCTGGCACATTGTCACTAAAATAAAGTACTTTGGCCCATATTTATACTTTTTGACGCTAAACTGCGCTAACGCAGTTTAGCGTCAAAAAATTTAGCGCCGTCTAACGCCATTCTGAAGCGCCATGCGGGCGCCGTATTTATGGAATGGCGTTAGCCGGCGCTAGCAGACCGGCGCTGCCTGGTGTGCGTGGAAAAAAACCACGTAGACCAGACAGCGCCGGCGTAGGGGGAAAATGGCGTTAGGGCGTCTTAAAATGGGGCAAGTCAGGTTGAGGCAAAAAAATCGCCTCAACCCGATTTGCGCAATTTTTTTCGACGCCCAGACGCCATTTAAATGACTCCTGTCTTAGTAAAGACAGGAGTCATGCCCCCTTGCCCAATGGCCATGCCCAGGGGACCTATGTCCCCTGGGCATGGTCATTGGGCATAGTGGCATGTAGGGGGGCACAAATAAGGCCCCCCTATGCCACCAAAAAAAATTAAAAAAAATTAAAAATTATACTTACGTGAACTTACCTGAATGACCCCTCCATCCTTGGGTGTCCTCCTGGGGTGGGCAAGGGTGGCAGGGGGGGTCCCTGGGGGCATGGGAGGGCACCTGTGGGCTCATTTTGAGCCCACAGGCCCCTTAACGCCTACCCTGACCCAGGCGTTAAAAAGTGGCGCAAATGCGGGGTTTTTTGACCCGCCCACTCCCGGGCGTGATTTTTGCCCGGGAGTATAAATACGACGCATTTGCGTCGCCGTCATTTTTTTAGACGGGAACGCCTTCCTTGCATCTCATTAACGCAAGGAAGGAGTTCACGCAAAAAAATGACGCTATTTGCCCATACTTTGGCACTAGACGCGTCTAACGCCAAAGTATAAATATGGCGTTAGTTTTGCGCCGAATTTGCATCGAAAAAAACGACGCTAATTCGGCGCAAACGGAGTATAAATACAGGCCTTTATTTTTAGGAACTCTGACTATTGTGATTCTTGTGATATGGTGCTATATGATATAATTGGTATAGTAGGAGCTTTGCATGTCTCCTAGTTCGACCCAAGCTGCTCTGCTAAAGCCTAAGCTGCTATAACACTACTAATCTACTAATAATGGATAACTGGACCTGACACAAGGTGTAAGTACCATCAGGTACCCACTATAAGCCAGGGCAGCCTCCTACATTGGTGGTAAGTACTTGTAACTGCTTTACCACTTTGTCATTAGTGCTTTTCATAGGAAAAAACATACCAAATAATTACAAATATACACAGTTAACCTCAACAGTTTAACTTTCTTTCTACAAACTTTATAAAAAGTTTCTGAAAAGTTTTGAAAAGTTTTGAAAAGTTTCTAAAACTTTTTTTCTCTCTGTCCTAAACCCTTTCTAACAAATATGTCTACAGTAGAACTTACTCCCACAGTTGTCCAGGCAACCAACGGTAGTTTAACTTATAAATGTTTGAGGGGTCTCTGCACAGAAAGAGGTTTAAGCATTGGTAAGAACCCTACCAAAGATCTTCTCCTTAGCCTTCTCCTAGAAAGTGACCAGAACCAGTCTGGCCCATCCTAGGATCAGGAGGTAGAGGAGGGGGGTACCCAGCAAGAATCAGGGGAGGGCCCTGAGGATGCTGGGGGGGGTCCATCCAAAGACCTGCCAGCTAGCAGGCCAGCTAGTGACATTGGTAGTGGTAGTGAGAGGGGGTCAGACACAAGTAGGGCACATTTCACTCCAAAAGGCCATGTAACTAGAGTCCAGCCATTTAGAGACAGGTCCACTTCTGCCAATTCCCACATTTCCTCTGTGTCTCAGAATTCACAAGTCTCCCATCCTGAGGATAACACCCTAGAGAGGGAACTCAGAAAGTTGTGGTTGGAAGAGGCCAGACTGAAGCTGAGACAGCAGCAGTTGGCTTTAGATAGGGAGTCTCTAGATGTAGAGCGGGAAAGGCAGAGGTTGAGGTTAGTTCCCCATGGTGGCAGCAGCAGTGTTCTTGATAGTAATCCTGTAAGAGAACAAGATTCTAGGAACCTGCATAAGATAGTCCCCCTGTTGTAGTTTAGCAGCGATTAGATTGAGCATTAGCAGAAGGCATCTTATATTTAGCAACTATTGTGAACATTTCGCGGAATCCATTTTGTATTAATGGCAGCATTTTCTCTACCACATGCTGCCATGTGCTCACCATGTGCTCTGTCCTACCTTTCTGTTAACTACTCTTGAAAATCTTCCTAGTGACAAGTTATATTTAGCATCTCCCACTTTCACACATGCCCAGTAAGATCTGCAGCTGTTAGTAATCAGTAACAGACAGTAATGTGTCAACTATTCCTTGAAACTGTTAGCCCCTCCTACCTGTTGACTGTGCATTACCACTTGACCTTACATGTATGCAAGTCTTGCTTCTATAATTGTTCCACCTCCTTTTAGCCCCTGCGTGGGTATAAAAGGACCATGCTCTCTCAGTTCAGTGTGCTACTTCAAACATTGCCCAAGGGTGCTGTTTGAACTGTAGTACCACCTCATGAGGTTTAATAAACTTTGGGGGTGATTCTGACCCCGGCGGTACTAGACCACTGGGGCAAGGATCGGCGGGAGCACCGCCAACAGGCTGGCGGTGCCCCGCAGGGCATTCTGACCGCGGCGGTTTGGCCGCGGTCAGAAGAGGAAAACCGGCGGTCTCCCGCCGGTTTTCCGCTGCCCTTCTGAATCCTCCATGGCGGCACAGCTCGCTGCGCCGCCATGGGGATTCAGACACCCCATACCGCCATCCTGTTCCTGGCGGTTCGCCCGCCAGGAACAGGATGGTGGTATGGGGTGTCGTGGGGCCCCTGGGGGCCCCTGCAGTGCCCATGCCAATGGCATGGGCACTTCAGGGGCCCCCGTAAGAGGGCCCCACTTTGAATTTCACTGTCTGCATTGCAGACAGTGAAATTCACGACGGGTGCAACTGCACCCGTCGCACCTTCCCACTCCGCCGGCTCCATTCGGCGCCGGCTTCCTCGTGGGAAGGGTGTTTCCCACTGGGCTGGCGGGCGGCCTTTTGGCGGTCGCCTGCCAGCCCAGTGGGAAACCCAGAATCACCGTAGCGGTCTTGTGACCGCGGAGCGGTGTTCTGGAGGGGGGAACTCTGGCGGGCGGCCTCCGCCGCCCGTCAGAGTTAGAATCACCCCCTTTGTCTTTTATTTCAGTTTCTGTGCCAACTTCTTCCTATATGGTCTGAGGACTTTGTGCAGAGAAGGGCGAACCCCTTGCATTAGTAGGCCTTGCTGAGGCTTACTTCAACAAATTGGCGCTCAAACAGTGACTCATCGGTGATTTGGACGCCCAACGGATTGGTCGCGACAAAGGATTGGGATCTCGCTGCGGACGATCAATGCCTGAGGAGACCAGAGTCTTGGCAACCACAGCGTTTTTCCCTTCTTTCTGATTTGACAATCCAGGTGGCGCCGGTCCTCGACTGAGATCCTTTTTGTTCATTCGTCATGCAGTGACCATTTGGTCAATTTTAGAACTTGGCAGTTGGAACCTGGACACCCTGTGATTGGTAAGAGCCGTTTTACGGCACTTGCTGTGGGTTTTGATGCCTTTGTTTGGTAATGAAGTTTAGCAATACTTACTGTGGCTCTCGTGTTTTGGGTGAATAGTCAATTTGTGTCCTTTGAATTGATATATAAATTGCAATTTATATAGGCAGGTAATGAGGAGAATTTTCTCTAATTTAATTTTGATTTGAACGGCACCTTAAGTGCTACTTTGATTATAATATTGCTTATTCTGCACTATTTTTGGAATGCCTGTTTTTAGCGCACTTCGTAGGATGTGTTGCTTTTGTAATGGTACCAATTTGAGACTGGAAGAATCACAACCAGCACCCCCAGAGGGGACGCCCAATAGAGATATGTATGTTAAACACGGTCTTTCTTCTATAATGTACAGCACATTATGGAATAAATACACTCGTGCTGATCCTGGATCCTGAGCCTATGCATGGGACATTTGATTTGCAAAAGATCGGGTATCTGAAACAATATATGTGTAAGCGAAAGTCTAGGCAAGATATGTTTCACTGTGTACTAATGTGGGAGAAATAAGTGCGTGGACGAGTGAAGCGTGAGCAAGCCTTGCTTGAGAAAGAGCAGTGGAAGAATGTATATGTGAAAGCATTGGAAATGAGAAAGAAAGAAATAAATGACTTAAAGGAGCTAGAAGAGAAAGAACGTAAATTACAGGTAACTGGCCAATACACCGTTAGGCAACCTCTCTATCCTATCCTTAATAAACCCCACAATGATTTTTTGTTACTAGATCGCCCTCCACCTCCGTATGTTGTTCCTTCTGCCCCTCATGAGTTAGCTAAGGTCTCCAGTTCGGAGCAACAGAAGATGCGAAACAGTCGCTCTATGTTGACTGCTGACCGTGCGTCTGAGCTTAGATCTATTGCTCGTAAAACAATTCGTAGCGTTGTCTCTGCTTCTGAACTTTTAGACAACATGAAAGGGTGGACGGAAAAGGAGCAGCTATATTTTACTGAGGCATTTGGCACAGAAGTTATTGAACTATATCAGAAATATTCATATGAGTTAGAGCCCGATGATGTAGCAGCTGATCATAAGCAAATGCGTGATGGTCTTTTTGTTTTCTTCCAGGTGGCTGATGCAATCAGGCGTTTGGTGAAATTATGTGTTGTGGCAGTCCTTTTGCAAGAGGAGAAAAGGGCTGTGGACGTAGTTGCACGGACATCTCAGACCGGCAGGGTGCAAGCTTCCATCTTTGGAACAGATAAGACTATGATAGTTCACGCAAAACCAATGCAGGAGGTCGCGCCTTTGTATGTTCCTCCTAAAGGATTGGGTACAAGTGATGATAAAACTTCTGTTGATGTTAAGGGTTATTTTATTTAGAATTGGGTGTATACTCCTTGGAATTGGGCAGGTGTAATGGCACTTAAAACAGCATTACCTGACCCACAGAAAAATCCAGCCGCCTTTTATGAGGAAGTTGAGGGAGCAATTAGTTCTTGTACTTTGACTTTGGCTGACATTGATTTATTTTTCGGATGATATTACCACCAGATATGTGGAGAACTGTTCATAAAGTTGATGATCGTGTAGTTTTTGGGGCGTCATGGAAAGAATTAGAACAGATGGACAGGGATAGGGAACCTGCGAAAAAGCCATATCAGTTGATTCTAGATCTTCCTGCAGCCATATTAGTTAAGTTAAAAACGATTATTCCCCCTAAAAAGAAAGATTGGACTGTTTTAGCGTCTTGTAAGCAAAAGGCAGATGAATCGGCTCTGATTTCTTTACACGTTATGAAGAAGCATTTCATGATTTTAGCGGCCAGTTATTGTCAGGTGATACGGGCAGACATTTGTTTGTCGATAAATATGTCGAAAATCTGTTACCAGGAATAGATAGTCGTCTAAAAGCTAGTGAAAGTTCATGGACTATCTCTACTCCGGTTTCTCTTTTGACTATGGCTCAGTATTATGAACGTCAGGAATTAGAAGCAAAAGGTAGCGAGGATAAAAAGATTAAAGAATTAAAGACGAAGGTTATGTTGGCTCAAGCTTATGGTCTGCCTTTTAGAGGTAGTGATAGAGGTGGACGTGGATCTTATGGTTCTTCATACACTTGTTCGAATTTGTCTGTTGATCAGTGTGCGTATTGTAATAAATTTGGGCATTGGGCTGCCGATTGTCCAGCACAACGTGTTCAGCAGTGTTCACGTGGTCGGGGACAAATGAGGAATCACTCAGGATATTCAGGGCCTAGAAGAAGCACGAATGATCATACTAGGGTTGATGCTAATGTACGAGGGCAGGACGGGTTTAACACTTTTGATAAACGGAACCAATACCAGATGTCTAACCATGTGCAGCCTGATTTCCAAGATTCTGCTTATGCATAGGATTGCCTAGGATGGGGTAAGGAATCAGTTGAAGTTCCAGTAGATCAGAGGGGTCCCTATGTTACAGCACATGCTTTGGGTTCTACTGATCAGTTTCTGGTTGATGCAGGAGCTACTCGTAGCGCCTTGTCTAAACAATTGATTCCAAGGGCTCCCCTGTCTGGCTTCACCATTATATCGATAGGTTTCGATGGAAAACCTTCCCATAGCCCATTGTCACAACCACTTGCATTCCATGTTGATAAATTTACTGCTCCATGTCCATTTTTGCTTTCTCCAAATACACCAGACAATATTGTGTGTCTTGATATGCTCAAGTATTTCAGGGCTACAATACGATGCTCTCCTGAAGGGGTGCGTGTTATTTTAAATGATAATCATCCTGTGATGAAAGAGTTTGTCTTGTTAAAGAGGATATTGCATTAGCTTCACTCCCTAGTACTTTGTGGGCTACTTCAGATACTGATGTGGGACAAATGATTATTCCACCGGTATATATTAGTGTCAAGGAGGGAGCTGTATTGCCACGTTTGCCTCAATACAAAATTTCACAGGAGGGCGAAGAAGCACTCACACAAATTGTGCATGATCTTATTGCAGTTGGAGTTGTTGAGGAAGTTCTGTATAATGTTTGTAACAGTCCGATTCTTCCTATTCTAAAACAGGATACTGATACTAGGATTTACCGATTCATTATTGATTTACGAGAAGTCAATAAGATGGTGATACCACAATATCCTGTGGTACCTGGCATCACAACACTTCTTACTTTGGTTCCCCAGACAGCAACTACGTTCTCTGTGATAGACTTGAAGAATGCTTTCTTTTCGATCCCTATTCATCCTGACAGCCAATATTTGTTTGGTTTTACTTTGAATAAACAATTTTTTAGATTTTGCAGAGTTCCTCAAGGCTATACTGAGAGTCCAAGTATTTATAGTCAAGCGTTAAAACGACAACTTGATTCTTTTGTTTTGCCTGAAGGTGTGGCTCTCATACAATATGTCGATGATATTTTGTTGGCAGCTGATACCCCTGAGCAATGTGAAAAGTGCACTTTGTCCTCACTTTCTTTTCTTGCTTCACACCATCATAAAGTGTCACGAAAGAAATTGCAATATTGTAGACCAAAGGTAACCTATTTAGGTCACCTTTCGTCTAAGGAGGGCCGTACACTTACATCAGATCGTATTCAAGCAATTTTAGACACACCAGTACCCTCTACTCAGAAAGATGTTTGTGCATTCCTTGGTTCTACTTCTTCTTGTAGGCAATGGATATTAGGATTTTTACACATTGTCAAACCTTTGTTAGCACTTTTGACTAAAGATATACCAATGCCCGTCCCATGGACAGATGAATGTGAGACTGCTTTCCGGCATCTATGCAAGCCCTTTGTTCAGCACCAGTGTTAGGTACTCCAGATTACATGAAGCCTTTTGCACTTTACGTACATGAGAAAGATGGATGTGCATTGTCAGTTTTAGTACAGACACATGGTGATAAGCAGCGTCCCTGTGCATATTTTTCAGCAGTACTTGATCCTGTCGCTCGAGCGTAGCCTGGGTGTTTTTGTTCAGTTGCCACAACAGCTGTGTCAATACGTCAGATTGAAGGGATAGTTTTGTCACATAAGCTGTTGGTGTTAGTACCCCATGCGGTTGATGCTCTTTTAAATCAAACAAAGACACAACATTTAACTAGCTCTCGCATGACAGGATATGAATTGACATTGCTGGCTCCTCACGTTACACTGAAGAGATGTGCAACACTAAATCCAGCCACTTTGTTGCCATATCCGGTGACGCAACCTCAGTCACAAGAAACACATGATTGTATATTCCTTACCGAGGAACAGACAAAGGGTCGTATTGATTTACATGATACACCCCTTCCAGATGTAGACGGGGAATAGTGGGTTGATGGGTCTTGTTTGAAGTTGCCAGACGGTACAACCTCAGCTGCATATGCAATCACCACAATACACACGGTAGTGGAGACAGCTCGTATACCACAGCTCAAGCAGATGAACTAATAGCTTTGACACGAGCATGTGAGCTTAGTACTGACTTATGTGTGAACATTTATACAGACAGCCGCTATGCTTTTGGAGTGGCTCATGATTTTGGTTTGCTTTGGAAGTAGAGAAGCTTTCTCAAATCCCACGGGATGCAGATAATGCACGGAGAATTAGTGCATTACCTCTTGACTTCATTGACTATCCGAAGAAACTAGCTATTGTGAAATGTAGTGCATACAAGAAAGTGACCGATAAGATAGGCAAGGTAATGCCCTTGCGGACCGCGTAGCATGTTAGACTGTGATGCAGCGAAGTACTACTTCTATGTATGTAATGAAGTCACAAGCTGAACGTTGGCATAATGCTAGACAAGACGTATTAGATATACAGAAGTCTGCTTCTGTGAAAGAACGTGAGCAATGGTCTGAAGAAGGAGAATTGGATGATGAGGGCTGTTGGCGGAATAAGCAGATAAATAAATGGAAATTGCCTATAGCTTTTGTACAACCCATGGTTCAGATGGCACATGGGCTGGCACTGTTGGAGCTTCAACAATAACAAAGTTGCTTATGCAAGTTTGGAAGCATTCAGAAATTACCAGTACAGCTAAGAGAGTATTACTCTCTTGTTTGATCTGTTTACAATACAATCCTGGAAAAGGGACACGTACTCCTGCAGGAGGGTTTGCTACACCAACTGTACCTTTTGAAGTTCTACAAATGGATTATATTCAGCTTGAACGCTGCAACAATTTAAAGTATGTGGTGGTGGTATGTGCCTTCAGTAAATGGATAGAGGTGTACCCCACAAAGGATAATACTGCCATTACCACAACAAAGGTGCTTTTGAAATAATTTTTCCCTAGGTTTGGTGTTTGCAGACTTTTGTGGAATGATAACGAACCTCATTTTGTTGGTGAAGTTATTAAGTATGTCCTGAAAGGATTAGGGATCAAACAGAAGTTCCATGCGGTTTTCCACCCACAATCAGCAGGGTTGGTTGAAAGGTATAATGCTACTTTGAAGCTGAAGTTAGCGAAGATACAGGCTTCCACATCCTTAACTTGGCCGGATGCATTACCGTTGGCATTGTTGTCTATTAGGTCAGTGCCACACTCTCGAATCAGCCTTAGTCCTTATGAAGTGGTATTTGGAAGGTCAATGAATATTTGGGGAGTTCCTAAGCCAAATTCTGTATATGATGTACCTTGTGCCCTGATGAATGACTATTTGGCACAGTTAACCGACAATTTGGTTTCTATTCATCAACAGGTTCGAGAAGCACTTCCTGACAGATCTACAGGTGAAGGCCATGAACTCCGACCTGGTGACCAGGTGATGATAAAGTCCTTTGAAAGATCAAGCAGCTTGGAACCAAGGTGGCGAGGCCCAGAACAGGTGCTCCTTGCGACAAGGACAGCAGTTCGAGTGACAAACCAAAATAATTGGGTCCATAGTACTCGCTGCAAGAGAGTGCTACCTACCTTGGTGGAACCTGCTGTGCTGATCGATCATAGAGAGATTTTGACTATGGAGAAAGGCCGTGCTATATCACCTTATGAATCTGCGGAGTTCTTCCCGGACCATACGACTTCTGGAGTGTCGTGATATAATTTGAGACCGAGGAAAGACCCCGTAGTGCTGGAGAAAACTGGTTGAGCTACCGCCCTGGGTTAGTGAAACGGAGAGCCAATGTGGCATGGGGGCAAGGGGGAGGATCAGCCATGCATTAGAGTAGTGACACCCGTCTTGGCCCGTGGTGAAGAAATCAGCGGCTGCCCAGGGATAAGAGCTCCAACGATTGTTTTTAATTAATTTCTGAAAGGGTCGATTATCACTGTTGCTAAAATGAATAACAAACTGATCATTAGTACTATGGGGTTTGTTGTTGTTTTGGTGGTTATAGCAATAATCACCTGGTTTGTTGAAAAGAAGGCTCCTGCTTGTGAGTTTTTTGTTGCCACTACTCCAGTACCAGAGGATCACTATTACTTTACGCTTCCCTATCAGGAGCAGAAGCACTGTCAATCGTACTTCAATAATACTTTCATTCAGATGTTGCATCATACTCATAATGCTACAAATACTACTTACTGTTGGGTATGTGGAATGATACCTGCGCATCAAAAGAAAGGAGGAACACCTCTCAATCCTCTTCCTTTTTCACACAATGGTTCTTGTCAAGCTTGGTACACGCTTTTGTTTGCATCTGGAAAACGTACAGAGGGCGGACTTCTTTTTCGCCTTAATAAAGTATGCTACCAAAACAAAGATGGGTATCCCCAAGCCAAAGGAACTAAATGGGAATGGGAAGAGTATCAACTGGACAATGTTTCAATACCATATGTCTTCACAAATATAAGAGACTCTGACAAGAAAGAACAATTTGTGATTTCTGTTACAAAAACTAATGTAGATTTATGTATACGTAGCATTGGGTGAATTCCAGTAGGGATAAGCAATTGTACCTTGATTTTAACTATTGAGGGTGTAAATAATAGTAGTTTTACAGCTTCACATAATACATATTTTGTTTGTGGTAACTATGGATATTACCAACTACCTGTTGGGTGGTCAGGTGTGTGTTATGTATCTTTTCTATTACCCCCTGTGTTTTTGGCCCCTGCATCATATCACCGAGATTTTAAACTGTTCAATGACATCATTAAAAATAGATATAAAAGGGCAATAAGTACAAATGAGGTAGACCAAACGGATACTAGCCTGCAACAATATGTTGATTTTAATTTAGGGTTGTTCTCCTTTGTGGGTGCTGCGTTAAACAGAAGGAAAGTGAGACGATTGACTAGGGTTGTGGAAGCTGTTACCAATCAGGCAGCTCTGGCACTTGGGAATATTACCAAGGATCTCCAAATTGCGAGGATTGTAGCGCTCCAAAATCGTATGGTACTAGATGTGATATCAGCTGATAGAGGTGGTGCATATCGCATCATCGGTAGTAGTTGCTGTGTTTTTTTTCCAGATCACTCACCTTCAGTATATGATGCAATATCTAAATTGCATAAAATTGCTGCAGAAATCCACACAGAGACTGGTACTTGGACTTTTTCTGGATGGTTTTGGGCTCTTGTTTCCGCTTGGGGCTGGAAACTACTGACTATCCTGTGTGTAATAATTGCAATATTTTTCACATGCTGTATCTGTATTCAGTGTGGTCCAATGTTCTGCTCCATGTGTATTACTGCTTGTATGCCTACCAAAAGAAATATTACAGAAATGAAAGAACAACACATGTTAGATAAGGAAATAGCTGAAATGATGAGCATAAATATACAAGATGAATATTTAGATTATCCCAGAAAGACGAATGTCTTCAGCTAATGCTGAAAGGGTTGTCTGTTGTAGTTTAGCAGCGATTAGATTAAGCATTAGCAGAAGACATCTTGTATTTAGCAACTATTGTGAACATTTCGCGGAATCCATTTTGTATTCATGGCAGCATTTTCTCAGCCACGTGCTGCCATGTGCTCACCATGTGCTCTGTCCTACCTTTCTGTTAACTACTCTTGAAAATCTGCCTAGTGACAAGTTATATTTAGCATCTCCCACTTTCGCACATGCCCAGTAAGGTCTGCAGCTGTTAGTAATCAGTAACAGATACTAATGTGTCAACTAGTCCTTGAAACTGTTTGCCCCTCCTACCTGTCGACTGTGCATTTCCACATGACCTTACGTGTATGCAAGTCTTGCTTCTATAATTGTTCCACCTCCTTTTAGCCTCTGCGTGGGTATAAAAGGACCATGCTCTCTCAGTTCAGTGTGTTACTTCAAACATTACCCAAGGGTGCTGTTTGAACTGTAGTACCACCTCATGAGGTTTAATAAACTTTGGGGGTCATGCCAACCTTGGCGGTAAAAGGCGCTTACCGCCGTGCAGAAGACCGCCAGAACACTGCGCGGCCGCGGTAAACCACCACGGTCATTCTGACCCACAACAGGCAAACCGCCAAAATACAGACATCCACAAAAGTCCGCCACACCAAAGGGCAGCGAGAAACTGGCGATGACCAAACCTCCACCGTCACGCCAACAGAAATACGCCCATGCTATCATGACCCATGAATCCACGCGGCGGTCTTTCAACCGCAGTATTCCATTGGCGGGACACACCGCCGCGCTCAAAATACACACACTGCCACATTGGACAATTCGAAATACACACACCTGATCCACATAAAACACACACCCACATCACCCACAAACCTCCACTCCACAGATTCGTGAACACACACAGAGAAAAGAGATCCGAGCACACAGACGCGCATTTAACTGTCACCCAGCAATATTACCATGCACTTCACACAACACACCAATACACATCACCACACTTAGCACCACACAATCCACCCCACGCATCACCCACACCACCCCATGGCACCACAAAGACACCCCAGGTTTTCTGAGGATGAACTCAGGGTCATGGTGGAGGAAATTGTACTGGTAGAGACACAGCTCTTCGGTACACAGGTGCAGCACACCACTATTGCCAGGAAGATGGAGCTATGGAGCAGAATAGTCGATAGGGTCAACGCTGTGGGACAGCACACAAGAAATAGGGACGACATCAGGAAGCGGTGGAACGACCTACGGGGGAAGGTGCGTTCAATGGTATCCAGGCACAACATCGCGGTGCAGCGGACGTGCAGCGGACCCCCACCTCCTCCCCCAGAACTTACAACATGGGAGGAGCAGGTCCTGGCGATCCTGAGGGCCTCACAGGAGTAGGTGGAGGAATGGACTCTGGTAAGTCTCATCTTCACTACTTCAACCCCCCCACCCCACCAGCATGCCAACTCAGACCCCCACCCACACCCTCACCCCCATCACACCTACTCCTTGCAAATGTCTCACCATCACAACCCACCCATCCCAACATCAAGCCCTGCATGCGACCACAAAGCATGGACACCCATCACCAAAGCATGCCCACTGCACATACCCATCCCCCACCCCAAACCACTGTCACAAAAGCCCCCACACGGGAATGCCAGCACTGGGGTACACGGGCACCCACCCATTGCACGCTATGGCACACACAGATGCAATAACCATACTTTTATACCCCTGCAGGACCCGAACGCCATGTCACCGCGCAGGAGGGTCCACAAATGTCCACTCCACCCCCAGAAGAGGCCCACAGTGATGACAGCACCTCTGTCGACCTGGATCTAGAGGACCAGCCCGGGCCATCGGGGACCTCGGGACAGTCGGTTCCTCTCAGACAGCCACAGGCCACAGCAGACCTTCCCCCCTCTGGGAACACCAGCACAGCACCAACCCAGCGGGCCCATACCTCTGTCCCCAGGACACGTCAATCAGCGGTGTGTCCACCACTACAGGGAACCGAGGCCAACCCACCACCCAACAACAACAGGGACCTGGGGGCAGTGGTAGTGGGCACACGGTCCAGGGGACAGAGGCCCAGGGAAACAGGGGAACTGGGAGGGCTGCTGTGCGACGGGGGGGACAGGCCCAGGGAACCTACTCTCCACAAGGCCCTCACCTCCATCATGGGAGCCTACCATCATTCCCAGGAGATGATGGCGACGGTACTGGCCAGGTTTCAGGAGATCCAGCTCCTGCAGGAGGAACAGTATATGGGGTTTAGGGAGGAACTACGAAACATCAGTTCCGCCCTGGGCACCATCGTAGGGGCTCTGAATCAGGTAGTCACCACATTGCGGGACACTGTGGCACCACAAAGGGCCCCTGACACTAGCATGGACCAAGAACTGCCTACCACCTCTGCCGGCACTAGTGGACAGGAGGCCCCACCACAGTACCAACAGGCCACCAGCACCCCACCCCCTGCAGAAGGAGAACCACCCGCAAGCGGGCCCTGAGATCCAGGAAGAAGACAGAGTAAGATGCCAAGACCCCCGCCAGGAAAGGATACCTCCCTGATTGTCATCCCACTGTCCCACATTGTCACCCTGTCCATCTTTAAACTGCCCCTGCTCCACTTTCCACAGGCATTTGGACAATGCACCTGTGATACTAATAGTCTAGACTCTGCCATGGACATTCCTCCACCATCACCCCTCACTGATTTGCAACCACCCACCAATATAGAGCACTGTAATAAACACAGTTATTGCACAAAACAATCTGGAGTCTGGCTGTGATTTTGAACAAATGTATTAGACATGACCGAGCCAAAAAGCTTATTTACATTGTGATGACAACATACCACTCTCACACAGCTGTAGTCCTTGGGGAAACAAGGCAGATGTCACGCAGTGGGGCCCACATCTCTGAAATCGGAAGGGAAAGTCACAAATCAGTTACCATGCACTGGGGGAAAAGGTCAGACAGTAGAGAGGTAGTAGTCTTTAAGTAAATGTAATATGCCGGTGTGGATTCTTACCTGTGTGTCATTGAAAATACTGCTGTATTACTGTGTTCCTATTGTCTATGTTGTCATCTTCGGCTTCCTCGTCTTCACTCTCCACAGGCTCCACAGCTGCTACGACACCACCATCTGGACCATCCTCCTGCAGAAAAGGCACCTGGCGTCTCAAAGCCAGGTTGTGAAGCATACAGTAGGCCACGATGATCTGGCACACCTTCTTTGGTGAGTAGAATAGAGATCCACCTGTCATATGGAGGCACCTGAACCTGGCCTTCAGGAGGCCAAAGGTTCGCTCGATCACCCTCCTAGTTCACCCATGGGCCTCATTGTAGCGTTCCTCTGCCCTTGTCCTGGGATTCCTCACTGGGGTCAGTAGCCATGACAGGTTGGGGTAACCAGAGTCACCAATTAGCCACACACGGTGCCTCTGGAGTTGACCCATCACGTAAGGGATGCTGCTATTCCGCATGATGTACGCGTCATGCACTGACCCAGGGAACTTGACATTAACATGGGAGATGTACTGGTCAGCCAAACACACCATCTGTACATTCATGGAATGATAACTCTTCCTGTTCCTGTACACCTGTTCACTCCTGCTGGGGGGGACCAAAGCAACATGTGTCCCATCAATGGCACCTATGATGTTGGGATATGTCCAAGGGCATAGAAATCACCCTTCACTGTAGGCAAATCCCCCACCTCAGGGAAAACGATGTAGCTCTGCATGTGTTTCAGCAGGGCAGACAACACTCTGGACAACACCTTGGAAAACATAGGCTGGGACATCCCTGATGATATGGCCACTGTTGTTTGAAATGACCCACTTGCAAAGAAATGGAGTACTGACAGAACCTGCACTAGAGGGGATATCCCTGAGGTTTGGCGGATTGGTGACATCAGGACTGGCTCCAGCTGGGCACACAGTTCCTGAATAGTGGCTCGGTCAAGCCTGTATGTCAGTATGACATGTCTTTCCTCCATTGTCAACAGGTCCACCAGCAGTCTGTACACCGGAAGATTCCTCCATCTCCTCGCATGTCCCAGCGGACGGTGCCTATGAAGGACAACAGCAAGCACAGAGTCAATCAACCCACAGGTACGTAACCACAGCTTGCACAGATCACGATTCCCAATGCATTGAATGGCTTGTATGAGTGTTGATGCAAGGCCTAGGTATGTGTGACGCAGTAGAAACTAAGCCATGTGGGCCCTTGAAATGGCAGCTGCCTGACCTGTGAAGTGCGACAATGGGATGTGAGGTAAATGCGCTGGCGTTGCACACCGTGGCGGTAGGCGGTCGAAGACCGCGGCACAAAGCATCATTGATTAACAATGAACCCTATGGGTCTCAGGAGCCAATGACGATGTGCGCCGGCGGTACGCACCGCCGCGGTACGCACTGCCGCGGGCATGACTGCCATTTTCTATCTGCTTAATCACTCGATACCTGATCTTCGACAGGAGAGGGCATTCACTGCAAGTGCCTCTGTGACCTCGGTCTGGAAGAGACAATGGCTCATGCGACTGGGGAAAGGGCCCCTGCCTTCACTGCTCAGGAATTGGAGAAACTTGTGGATGGGGTCCTCCCCCAGTATGCGCTACTCTACGGTCCTCCAGACCAACAGGTAAGTACACTGGGACCATGCTTTGAGGGCAATGCCTGTGTTGAGTGGGGTGGATGAAAGATGGTGGGGAGGGGAGCGATTGAGGCGTGCATCAAACGACGGATGAGAGCATGTGCCACATGGCAAGGGTAGGGATGGGGGGCCACTCATATTGAGCATGCAGTCGGTGATGACTATTTTTCTCCCCCTGTACATGTCACATAGGTCAGCGCCCACCAGAAGATCGATATTTGGCGTGCCATCGCCAAGGACGTCCGGACCCTGGGTTCCACCACAGATGGGGCACCCACTGCCGGAAGAGATGGGAGGACATCCGACGCTGGAGCAGGAAGACGGCGGAAGCTCAGCTGGGGATGGCCTCCCAACGTGGGAGGGGTGCCAGTCGGACTTTGACCCCCCTGATGTCCCGGATCCTGGCGGTGGCCTACCCCGATTTGGATGGGCGCGTGAGGACATCACAGCAGACACAAGGGGGTAAGTACACTCTAATCCTGGTGACTT
The DNA here is from genome assembly GCF_031143425.1 of Pleurodeles waltl. Taxonomy (NCBI): domain Eukaryota; kingdom Metazoa; phylum Chordata; class Amphibia; order Caudata; family Salamandridae; genus Pleurodeles; species Pleurodeles waltl. The sequence continues at coordinate 214,723,440 of NC_090450.1, read as the reverse complement.
TGCGTGCAGTGGAGGTGTCTGGGTGGGGGAGGAGGGCTGTGGGTATCCCTAGGCCAGGGCGATTTCTGTAGGCTAGGACCCTCCGTAAAGCATGGCCCTGTGCCCCCGCCCCCCACCTCTGTAGGGTGGTAAGTACAGCTATTCATGGCCCTGTGTCATCTATGTGTGCAGATGTCATCCATAGGCTTGTAGGCCATGTCCCACGGATTGAGTAGTGGACCCCAAGTGTGCGGTGTAGTGCAGGGGGCTTCTGTGTCTGTCCTGTCCGCCAACAGTGTCGCCAATGCATGCACTCAACATGTCTTTATTTCCCCCCCCCCTTTTTTGTGGTCTTCCTGTTCATGTGTGCATTAGCATCATCAGGCGGAGGAGAAGTGGCATCAGAGCACGAGGGAGCTGCATCCCACATGGCCATGGAGGGCCATGCAACGGACTCGGAATTCACCAGTGGGACGGAGGGTGAGGGGAGCTCCACAGCGGGGACTCGTGCAGATATCAGTGACACTGACTCGTCCTCTGAAGGGAGCTCCCTTGTGGTGGCGGCAACATCTGTGCCCCCCGCAACAACAGGTACAGCCGCCACCCACCGCACCAGCACCGCCCTCCCAGCAGCCCCTCAGCGTTTGCCCCGTGCCCGCTCACCCAGGAAGGTGGGCATCTCCTTCGCCCCAGGCACCTTAGGCCCTGCCCCAGTCACCCCTGCTGCCCTCAGTGAGGAGTTCATTGACCTCCTGAGGACGCTCACTGTTGGGCAGTCTACCATTTTGAATGCCATCCAGGGTGTCGAAAGAGAGGTGCACCAGAGTAATGCATACCTGGAGGGCATTCATTCTGGTCAGGCTGCCCTTCAGCGATCGTTCAACACTCTGGCCTCAGCACTGATGGCAGCCATTGTCCCTGTCTCTAGCCTCCCCCCTCCAACTTCCTCCACCCATACCCTATCACCTGTACCTCTGCCTATCCCAGACACACCATCAGACCAGCCTGCACATACCTCAACACCCAAGGGAAGCTCAGCCAGACATAAGCACCACACATCACACAGGCATTCACACAAGCAACATCCACATACAGACATACCAACACCCACTGCCTCCACTGTGTCCCCCTCCTCCTTGTCTCCCTCCTCCCTCCCTGTCACGTCTCCACTCACACCTGCATGTACAACATCTTCAGCCACTACGTCCATCACCAGCACACACACCAGAACCCCCCGCACACGTGCAGTCACCACCCCCACTACCATTTACAGGTCCCCTGTGTCCTCTCCCAGTGTGTCTGTCACCCCCTCTTCCAAGATACACAAACGTAGGCAGCCACCCACCCAACAGCCATCCACCTCACGACAGCCTCCAGCCCAAGCAGCTGCACCCAAAGACACCAGACTTAAAACTCCTACAACCACAACCTCTTCCTCCACTCCCATACCCACTACACCTACCCGTCCCACTGCTCCTAAAAAGCTTTTCCTGTCCAAACTTAACCTCTTCCCAACAACTCCCCACCCCGCCCACGTCATAGGACTCCAGTCAGCACCTCAGCCACCACAAAACCGGGCCCTGTCATGACAGTCTGCCATGGACTGTGGAGTCCCCCACCCTCAAGGGCAGCCAGTTCAGTACGGAGCCAAGGCACGGGCCGCCCACCCCCGGAGAAGCATCCGAAGATAGGCAGTGGCCGTCGCGAGATGGTGAAAACACCAGGGACTAAAACCCCTACCATGGCTCCGGCAGGCAGTGTGGAGCCAGCTGGCACACCGCCCAAGGTGGTGAAGGGCCACAGGCAAACAGGGAAGGCTGGGAAGGGCAGCACGCCCGACAAGACCACTATCAGCCCAGCTGGCCAGGAGGGCCCCGCCAGCCCCATCCCAGGTGGGCAGGAGGACACCAACAGGCCCGGTACTGCAGCCCAGGAGGGCCCCGCCAGCCACACGACAGATGGGCAGGAAGGCCCCGCAAGCCACAGGACAGGTGGCAAATGACCTCCATGCCATGGCCGGATCCGCAGAACTGGGCCCTTCATCTCAAGCACCGCTGAACTGGGCCCTTCATCTCAAGCACCGCTGAACTGGGCACCGCCGTCTCAAGCACCGCTGAACTGGGCCCTTCATCTCAAGCACCGCTGAACTGGGCACCGCCGTCTCAAGGACTGCTGAACTGGGCCCTTCATCTCAAGCACCGCTGAACTGGGCACCGCCGTCTCAAGCACCGCTGAACTGGGCACCACTGTCTCAAGCACCGCTGAACTAGGCCCTTCATCTCAAGCACCGCTGAACTGGGCACTGCCGTCTCAAGCACCGCTGAACTGGGCACCGCCGTCTCAAGAACCGCTGGCCCATTAGCGGCAGGGGTAGGCCCGCATCTGTGTCGGGCAGGGCTGCATGGAGCACTCTGGGCAGCAGGCCCCCTCCAGAACCAGTAGAGACTGTTATCCACTTGTGAGACTGTGGCTTTGCACTCCCCAGGATGGTAGTGTGGGCAACCCACCCACTGTAGACACTTGAGAGACTGTGGCTTTGCACTCCCCAGGATGTAACAGTGGGTAGGCCACTCACTGTCTGGACTTGTGAGACTGTGGCTTTGCACTCCCCAGGATGGATCAGTGGGCAGGCCACCCACTGTCTGGACTTGTGAGACTGTGGCTTTGCACTCCCCAGGATGGAACAGTGGGCAGGCCACCCACTGTCTGGACTTGTGAGACTGTGGCTTTGCACTCCCCAGGATGGAACAGTGGGCAGGCCACCCACTGTCTGGACTAGTGAGACTGTGGTTTTGCACTCCCCAGGATTTAACAGTGGCCATAGAGGCCCCTCGTGGATCTGGCGTCGTGGACTCATCTGGCTGAGGTGCCCCCCTCTTCCCTTCCCCCTTAGTTGCCTGTAGTTTTGCTATCTGATGCCCCTGCAGTGTTCTCTCCGTTGGAGTCAGGTATCCTGTGTGGGCTTTGCCCATGTGATTTGGGCCCAGTGGTCCACGGACAATGCCTGCTACAATGCTCAGACTTGTACATTTATGTATATTAGAATTTTTGATGTGTTATATATTTTTAAGCCAGTAATACAATATATTCCAATGTTTAGAATCATTTCCTTTTGTCTTTGCATTCTTCTGGGGCGTTGGGGGGGGGTAACTGTGATGTATTGCTATGCATTGATGTGTGTGTTGTAGTGGGTGAGGGTAGGGGTGGGTGTGTCGCGTCTGTGTGTCCACATAATTTTTTGCCTCCCCCCTCCCCTGTGTCGTAGGTGCAGTACTCACCGTTGTCTTCTGCGCTGGCGTTCGTGCTCCTGGTAGAGGACCAGGAAGACTATCGCTGGGAGGATGTGGAGTTCGGGTTCCATGCTGTCCAGATTCCTCGTGGGGTGTATGGAGGTGAGCGTTTTCCGTTCGAAATGGCTGTTTCCGCCGTGGTTTTATCGGCAGGGCTACCGCCCCGGAAAAGGTGGCGGATTGGTAGTTTGTGATAGAGTGGGCGGTACATTGACCGCCGCGCTGTTTGTTTGTACCGCCGTGGCGGGTGGTGTGTTGATGTGGCGGTCTCTGTTGGCGGTTTCCGCCAGGGTCGGAATTCCATTTTTTTTACCGCCAGCCTGTTGGCGGTTTAGCTGCCGCTTTAACACCGACCGCCAGGGTTGGAATGACCACCTTTGTCTTTTATTTCAGTTTCTGTGCCAACTTCTTCCTATATGGTCTGAGGACTTTGTGCAGAGAAGGGCGAACCCCTTGCACTAGTAGGTCCTGCTGAGGCTTACTTCAACACCCCCTTACAAGGAGGGGGATGACATTAATAAGTGGTTTGTTGGACTAGAGAGGGTCTGTATGGTACAGTTGGTCCCTCAAAGGCAGTGGGCTGCTATTCTGTGACTATCTTTCACTGGTAAGGGTAGGGATAGGCTCCTTATTGTCAGAGAAAGTGATGCTAATAATTACAAAGTTTTGAAGGATGCACTATTAGATGGATTTGGCTTAACCACTGAACAATACAGGATAAAGTTTAGAGATACCAGAAAAGAGTCCTCTCAACACTGGACAGACTTTGTAGACTGTTCAGTGAAGGCCTTGGAGGGTTGGTTACATGGCAGTAAGGTGACTGACTATGAAAGCCTGTATAATCTAATCCTGAGAGAGCATATTTTGAACAAGTGTGTGTCTGACTTGTTGCATCAGTACTTGGTAGACTCAGATCTGACCTCTCCCCAAGAATTGGGAAAGAAGGTAGACAAATGGGTCAGAACAAGAGTGAACAGAAAAGTTCATACAGGTGGTGACAAGGATGGCAAGAGGAAGGATGGTAAGTCTTCTGAAAAGGGTGGGGACAAAAATAAAAAAACATTCTGAGTCTTCATTGGGCCCACAAAAATCCTCTGGGGGTGGTGGGTCCAAATCCTCTTCCAACAACCAAAAGAAGCCATGGTGTTATTTATATAAGAATAAAGGCCATTGGGCAAGTGATTCCACTTGTCCAAAGAAAAATACCAAGGCTCCCACTACCAAAACCCCATCTGCATCCTCTAGTGCCCCTAGTAATACCATTGGTGGTGGGAAGTCTACTCCAAATAGCCAATCAAAGGGTGTAGCTAGGCTCACCATTGATAGTGTAGTTGGGGTTGGTCTTGTTAGGGAGACCACAGAGGCTGTTTTAGTCTCTGGTAGTGGTATTGACTTTGCCACCTTGGTTGCTTGTCCCCTTAATATGGGTAAGTACAAGCAACGTCCCCTAATACATGGTGTTTAGGTTGAAGCCTACAGGGATACTGGAGCCAGTGTCAATATGGTGATAGAGAAGCTGGTTCACCCTGATCAACACCTACTTGGTCAGCAGTACCAACTGACTGATGCTCCTAACAACACTCTTAGCCATCCCATGGCTGTTGTGAATCTCGACTGGGGGGGGGTGGGGGGTTACTGGTCCAAATAAAGTTGTGGTAGCCACACATTTGCCTGTAGACTGCTTACTAGGCAATGATTTGGAGACATCAGCTTGGGCTGAAGTGGAGGTGGAGGCTCATGCAGCAATGCTGGGCATTCCTGGGCATATCTTTGCTTTGACAAGGGCTCAGGCCAAGAATCAAGGAGGACAGGGAAACTTGGATCCTGGAACAATGGACCAAGTGTTCCCAAAAGCTAGCAGTAGAAAGGGTAAATCCTTGCCCACTATCCCTCCTTATCCAGAAGATTTCCCTTTTGAGGAAGAGGAATCCTCTCCCTGTGCAGAACTTACACCAGATGAGCTGGCAGCAGACACTGCTGAGCTTTTGGCTGCAGGGGGGCCTGCTAGGGAAGAGCTGAGCATGGCACAGCAGACCTGTCCCACACTAGAGGGTTTAAGACAGCAAGCTGTCAAACAGCAGAATGGGGATGTTACTAATAGCCGTAAGGTCCATTGGGAAGATAAACTCCTTTGTTCTGAGTCAAGGGACCCTAAACCTGGAGCTGCCAGGAGATTGATTATGCCTTTGCAGTATAGGGAGGTTCTTCTGACCTTGGCACATAACATTCCTTTGGCTGGGCATTTGGGCCAGAGTAAAACTTGGGACAGACTTGTTCCATTGTTTCACTGGCCTCACATGTCAGAGGACACTAAAAAATTGTGTTGCTCTTGTGTGACCTGCCAAGCCAGTGGCAAGACTGGTGGCACACCTAAGGCCCCCTTAATTCAACTTCCTGTGGTTGGGGTGTCCTTTGAAAGGGTAGGGGTTGACATAGTTGGCCCCCTTGACCCCCCAACAGCTTCAGGGGCAATAGATTCATCCTTCTGGTAATGGACCATGCCACTAGGTAACCTGAAGCAATTCCCTTAAGGACCACTGTGGTAAAAGGCCCTCCTCAGAATCTTTTCCAGAGTGGGTTTCCCTAAGGAAGTGGTGTCAGACAGAGGTATTAACTTCATGTCTGCATACCTCAAAGCTATTTGGAAGGAGTGTGGTGTAACTTATAAGTTAACTACTCCTTATCATCCGCAGACAAATGGTTTGGTTGAGAGGCTTAATAAAACTCTCAAATGTATGATTATGGGACTCCCAGGAAAACCCAGAAGGAGATGGGATGTCCTGTTGCCATGCCTCCTTTTTGCTTACAGGGAGGTACCCCAAAAAGGAGTGGGCTTTAGCCCCTTTGAACTCCTCTTTGGGCACCCTGTGAGAGGTGCCCTTGCACTTGTGAAGGAGGGTTGGGAACAACCTTTAAAAGCTCCAAAGCAAGACATTGTGGACTATGTACTTGGCCTGAGATCCAGAATGGTTGAGTACATGAAAAAGGCTGTAAAAACCTTCAGGCCAGCCAAGAGCTCCAAAAGCAATGGCATGACCAGAAGGCTGTCCTGACCCAGTACCACCCAGGACAGAAGGTGTGGGTATTGGAGCGTGTGGCCCCAAGAGCACTCTAGGACAAATGGAGTGGACCACACCTCATTGTTGAAAAGAAGGGTGAGGTTACCTATTTGGTAGACCTGGGCACTGCCAGGAGTCCCCTTAGGGTACTCCATGTCAATCGCCTAAAACCCTACTATGACAGGGCTCACTTAACCCTGCTCATGGCAACTTATCAGGGGCAGGAAGAAGAGAGTGATTCTCTCCCTGACCTCTTCTCCACCACTGGAGCTGATGGCTTAGTAGAGGGAGTGGTGCTTGCAGATTGCCTTACTGCTGAGCAGAAGGACAACTGTATAAATCTCCTAGGCCAATACTCTGACCTCTTCTCACTGATACCAGGTACCACTATCTGGTGTGAGCACACAATCAATACTGGAGACAGTTTCTAATTGACTAATAAGGGATAACTGGACCTGGTACAAGGTGTAAGTACCATCAGATACCCACTATGAGCCGGGCCAGCCTCCTACAGGAGGTCAATAGCCTTCACACTGAGGGCAGCAGGGCTCACTGGGGCAGAGCCTGAGGTGCCCCGGGTGAAGAAGATGCCCACCTTCCTAGGTGTGCAGTCACAGGCAACTTGGTGGGAGGCTACTGGAAGGGCAGGGCTTCTACGGGGGTAGCGGCCGTACCTGTACCTGGGGTGGTTCCAGAGGTGTCAGCCACCACCAGGGAGCTCCCACCGGAGGAGGTTTCAGAGTCAGGGTTGTCACCTCCTGTCCCCAAACTGGTGCTCCCCTTGCCCTCCATCCCACTGGTCCTCTCGGCGTCTGTGGACTCTGCCTCCTGGGTCCCGTGGGCTGCAGCTCCCCCACTCGCCGGTGGCCACGCTCCTTCTCCAGATAATGCTAATGCACACACAGACAGGATGACAGAAAAAAATAGAGGGTTAGAAAGTAAGGGAGCACTGGATCAATTACAGCACCAACACCACAGATGGCATACACATAACAATAACACATAGGGACCAAGATTGAGCAGTATGCACCACACTGGCATACCATTGGCTAGGTACTACAGCAGGATAAGAGCCAAACACTGCCATCTGCACCCCTGCTGGGACCTACTAAGCCCTGTCTGCTATGGAAAGCCACCTAGCTAGCTATCCAGATATTGCTATCCACCCAATTACCCTGATCTGGACCACGTAGCAATGTATAAGCCGGCATAAAGGGACATCCACTGACAAAAACCCACCACCACAATCCCCTGCCAGGCACCAAATATGGTTATCACACAGGTGACTTACCCCCTTGTGGCTGCTGTGATGCCCTCAAGCTCCCATCCAGCTCTGGATAGGCCACTGCCTGTATGCGGGCCACCAGAGGGTTGTACGACGGAATGCCGACTGACAAAACAACGGGTGCCTAAACAACGAGGTCGGAACACCGACCTCGTTGTTACTACTAATGCCTTTACCACGAATGCCTTAACAACGATATTTCGTTGTAAAGGCATTCCTGGTAAAGTCATTAGTAACAGGCACCCATTGATCCTGCATGCCTCACCCCACCCCCCCAACCCCACCCCAAAACCTAAAACCCTGACCCCCCTCCCCAAAACCAAAAACGCCCCACCCCCCAACCCCACCCCAAAACCTAAAACCCCCGACCCCCCACCCCTCCCCAAAACCAAAAACGCCCCACCCCAAAACCTAAACCCCCGACCCCCCACCCCTCCCCAAAATCAAAAACGCCCCACCCCCCAACCCCACCCCAAAACCTAAAACCCCCGACCCCCCACCCCCTCCCCAAAACCTAAAACTGCCCATTTACCTGAGTCGTCGCCTCATCTGCGTCGTCCTCCTCAGCCGACTCCCTTGTTTGTACCTTAACCATGCATGTTCGTTGTTCAGGACATGCGTGGTTAAGGCACAAAATAACGAAGTCATGGTTAAAGAAAGCGTTGTTCCGCTTTCGTTAACCAGGACTTCGTTATAAAAAAGTCGGCATAAAGGATGTTTCCCCACCAGAGGGTCAGGTTCTGACAGGCACCCTTTCCTCATTGGGAGGCCGTCCCCAGCTGGCCTTCCACGGTCTTCCGGGCCTACCATCTCAGTTCTTCCCACCGTTTCCTGCAATGAGTGCTCTGCCGGCAATAAAACCCCAGGATCCACACCTCCTTGGTGATGGCACACCACAGGCCATTCTTCTGATGGGTGCTGATCTGCAGGGAAACACAAACAGAGGAACACCATGAATTTGAATATCCAGCCTGTCACACATCATTTGCCCCCTCAAATGGCACACACATCACCCAGAGCCCTGCATGTACACTACCACCAACCCTACCCCCACCCAAATGACAAACTGCCAGCACACACACACCCATTTCCATGCAGCCTTGTCGCATGCAACGTCCCCATGGTGTACTCACCTGTTGGTCTGGAGGCCCATACAGCTGTCTATACAGGGGTAGGACTCCATCCACCAGGCGATCTAACTCCCCCAAAGTGAAGGCAGGGGCCCTTTCCCCTGTTGCACGGGCCATGGCAGGTTCTAGACACAGGTCACAGCAGCACACGCAGTGGAGGTGTTGTCCTGTAGAAAGTCAGGTAGCAAGTGAGGATATAGCCTGAAAATGGCAGTCACGTCTGCTGCGGTGTACAGAACTGGAGGTAGTTGGGTGTGTCGCCAATTGCACCTAGGCAGTGCATACTTCTACTGAGGTAGAGGTTGGTGGAGGTCTGAGATGAAAATATGGGAGCTGGTGGTGCTACCCCTGCCACATCCCTTGGATCAGGTTCAATAGGAAGAGTAATGTTGGACACCTCTGTGCCAGCTTCCACAATGGCTGACTCATTGTTGTCATCCTCCTCATCATCCCCTTCTATAATTCTAAGGCTTTCACAAGCTTTTCTTTTCCTTTGCCTCTCATGGCATGTCCTGGACTCAGTTGGGATCCACTCCATTTCTACATCATCACCATCAGAAGTGGTGCTTGAAGAAGATGGCAGAGTACATTTCCTTTTTCTTGCTGGAGATCCGGGAGCCAATGATTGCTCTGTAGGAAGCACAAACTCCTGTTCTGCTCCAACTTCAGGAACATATACTATTGCTAGCTGCAGCGTGTCCATTTTGCACTGTTTTCTGAAATGTTTAGGTACTACATTGCGAAAGGGACAATTCCAATTCAACATCACTGCTCGTCAGCTTTTCCATGATTGCAGTGTCTGTCTTGCTGACTGACATGGACTTGGTCTTAAGTTAGGGTGGTGCTGATGATGTGGGAATGCTGCTCCCAGGTTCTTCTTGGGAGGACGGTGTCGCCAGCACATATCTCCTGAAAAAGTTGTGGTCAGCACGCCAGGGGCGGAAGGGTGCTTCTTGTCACTGGCCATTTTCTAGGCAGCACCTTTCTTTGGGGCCATCGTAAAGCTCCCAGTTGGCAGTGGCAGTAAGCTGCACAAGCAGAAGAGATTGGAAGACCGATGTCACATGTATTTTGTACAGGCCTTCTCTTTGGCAGTGCTATGGGTGATGTCTCTTCTCTTGCACACCTAAGAGCAAACAAGCAATAAAAACATTTAGTGAAACGTGGCATTGTTGCAGTTTGAATTGGTAAGGACAAAGGGAATATAATTTAGTGTGGTTGGTTACTTAGGTAATAATTAACAATTTATCAAACCATTTTAAAGTCAAACCACACCACCATAACATATAATTTCATTTCCATTCAGGATGACACAGCATACATATATAGTGCTTTGCTTTATGTGCATCTATTCTAAAGGGGACACCTGTGACAGTCAGGGAAGTTCATGGGTAAATGGAAGTATCCTCAAAAAAATTAAGGTTACAGTGCTCATATAGCAGACAAGGTGGTCCAGGGGGTATTAAAATAATAATTTTAAAAAATTAATTATGTTGACGTGTCTGCGGTGGATATGGCAGGCTGGGTGTCCAGGAGAAAATGGAAATATACCTAACGAAATGGATGCTGTTGTGCAGCTGTGGGCCTGTGGGGGGTGGTTCATGGTAAAATGCAAAAAAGGGGAATAGAAAAAACAAAGCTTAAAATGAAAAAAATAAATAAAACTAAAAAAATAGTTTAAAAGCAATTAAAAAAGAATAAAATAAAATATTAAAATTAAAAAATTACAACTAAGAAAAATTAAATAAAAGATTAAAATAAAAATGATAATGATTTGCTGATGTTTACATGGAAGTATGATAAACCTTTTGTGAGGCAAGAAGGTGCAGATGAAAAATGCAAGAAAATGCATGTAATATAAATCACTGTTCATCATCATATTCATAAATACATGTACTTAAATAATGCTCAAGCATATTATTAAACTTACGAACCTATGGCAAAAGCACACTGGCTGGATGCTCAAAATGGCCGCCAGCCACATGGTCAAACAACAACAGCGAGCAAGGAGGCATGAAGAACTAAGAACACATGCAAGCCTATGGCAGCGGCACACTGGCTGGATTCACAAAATGATCTCAAGCCACATGGTCAAAAAACAACCATGAGCAGGAAGGCATGGAGAACCAAGAATACTGATAAGCCTATGGCAAAAGCACAATGGCTGGATGCACAAAATGGCCACCAGCCACATGGTCAAACAACAACAGCGAGCAAGGAGGCATGGACAACAAAGACACATTCAAGCCTATTGTAAAATACACAGGGTGGATGAATAAAATGGCAACCAGCCACATTGTCAAACAGTGAGCAAGAAGGCATGGAGAACAAAGAAACCTTGCAAACCTATGACAAAGGCACAATGGCTGACTACAAAAAATGGCCTCTGGCCACATGGTCAAACAACAACAATGAGCAAGGAGGAGTGGATAAAAAAATAACACAGTCAGTCCTATACGCACAGACTACACAAAATGGCCCCTTGGCACATGGAATAGAGAGCAAAGACAAATGGTGGTCAATGGCTAATACACTCACATATTGGCCAGAAAAATGAGGTATGATAAAAACTGAAGAAAACACTACCATTAAATCAACAATGCAAAACACGAAAATTAACTGAGCTATAAACATTTTACAACAACACACATCCTCCTATGTCATTAAATATTACCCAACGTATACACTTTTAGCAGAAACATACATGAAATACAAACAATAGGCAACATTTTTATTTAATCCTATGCCAATCCACTCAAAATGTATTTTTGAGTAGATTTAGCTGCTTCCCAAGTAGAGAATCTGCTCAAGGCGCCCTCACGAGCAACACTATAATAGCACTGTTGCAGCTAGAAGCCACACAAGCAGGTGCAAAATCTCACAGGTGTTCTATAGCAGCCTGAGAATATTGTGGCACCAAAAACAAATACTGTGCAAACAAATGGAAAAATGTACCACCCAGCCATACTCTTGACCTTCCTATGTGGCTCAATGTCACTGGAGTTCTTTTTTCTACATTCATTTGTTGACACACAACCCTTCTGTGTCATAATTCTTGAGTCATCACCCTAAATTTTGGGTTACGCCAATGTTGTCTAAATAGCATGGCCATGGCATCCCTTCAAATATGTGCTGGTCTATGGAAATGCCATTGAAGATAGCATGCTGTCTGGCAACACTGGTCCTCCATCTGCAAAAACCCAAATATCATCATTTCTCTTCACACATCCTGCTCTGATCCAGCCCTGCAGTTCGGCCTCTGACACTTCCTCCTGCAATCTCTTCACTTTCTCCCACGTATCAGTTGTTGACAACAAAGGTTCATAGTTGGTCTCACCTTCAGATTATTTAAATATTCACCACTGAATGTTCGTGACCCATGAGGACAGTATCATGCAGCTTCACCAGCATAATGGTCGCCTACTGTCACATTATCATCATGAATTCAATTGGTACACTTCACAACTGCAATCTGTGCAGGCAGGTATAGTGCTTTAAGCAACCTCATGACGTTCCCCATTGTGGATAGGGGATCCAGATGATATCATAAATCCTCTTTATGACCATAACTGTCCGAAGTTGTGAACAATACTGAATCCATACTCTTTATCTGTACATAAAGTCACTCTCAGCTGTTCAGAGACACAGCAAAATCTAGTAAGAGCTTTCAGTTCAGCCACTTGTGCAGAGGACACCTCTTGAAGCCAGGAGGCTTTTACTACTCCTAAAACTATACAGATTGCATAAGCAGTCCTCAAGATCCTTTACTGACTCTTAAACATGACCCATCCACAAACAGTATGTATTGTAATTGTACTAGTGGCTCATCTTCTACATCTGGTCTTGGCTTGGTGCACAGTTTAATGACATTAAGACAATCATGCTCAATATCGTATTATCATTTTCACTCTCAGGGAGGCGCATTAGGGTAGCAGCATTCAAAGTAGCATCTCTCTTAAGGGTCACAATTTCTGTGTACGGCACTGGCTTTCCGCCACCCTTTTCATGGCAGGGTCCTCGCAATGAAAAGGTTGGTAGAAGTGGGTTGTAGTCAGCCAGGTGGTGCTACGTTCAGCACCGCCATGGCTGGTTTAAAGACCGACTGTTGTCACCCTGTCAGTATCTATGACCCTGGAGGGGACAGCGGTCTTTAAGCGGGTCTGCCTGCCAAAGTTGTAATTGGGCAGTTTGACTACCTGGATTGTGGCAGTCTGACCGTCAACATGATTGTGGTGGTCCACGGACTGCTACACTCGTAATGAGGCCCTTTGTGTCTATTCTCAGCTTTGTGGTTCAACAATGCAATGGTGTCTCGTTTGCAAAGTTCTTGAATATCAGACACCACTAACAGATCGTCAACATACTGAATTAAGACAGAGTTACGGGACATGGTTAGAGCTTCAAGATTATTTTAGAGGATCTTATTAAAGATTGAGGGACTCTCTGTATATCATTGTGGGATTCGGTACCATGCCGAAATACAGTTCTGGAACTGAAAGGCTAAGAGGTACTGGCTGTCCTCATGTAAGGGAACAGAGAAAAATGCCTGACACAAATCGATGACATTGAACCACTCAGCCTCAAATGTAATTTGAAACAAAATCACAGCTGGAGTCACTGCCACAGGACAACAGGGAACAACAATACTGTTAATCCTTTTTCAGGTCCTGCACCATACTGAACTTACCGCTAGGCATCTGCAAGCCGATAATGGGTGAATTATATGCACTCCTTGTTATCTCCTTCAAACTGCCTTGTTGTATCATTGACTGAATCACTGGAGTTATCCCAGGAATTGTTTCAGGGGGGAGATTATACTGTGGGGTCCTTTATACTCTCTATGGAGTTTTACTTTTATGTGAACAGGCCCCGTTCCCTTTAGGAAACCACTATCTTTTCCAGAAAAGTACTCAGCCTTTAGTCTTCACTGTATCACTAAAGTCCAGTAGTAAATCCTCAGATCCTCATTACGGGATACAACCCAACCTCTGTCCCTTGACTCATCAGTTTTAAACCCACATCGTCATCATGGGCCTGGAACTCCACTCCTTCAGGGGTATATAGATAGGGAAGTTCAATTTGCACAATAGATAATGTTCTAGTTTGCTCATAGGACTCGAATCACACACCTCAAACTGGTGATTCTCCTCAAAGTACCCTATAACAGGTATTCCTTCTGTTACAGGGTTTGTCATTTGCTTGTTTACAACTCCTACAACCTGGACTCTTTTTCCCAAGAAAGGCAGGTTTGGAATTTCTACTACTCTAAAAGCAGAGCAGGTAGCACCAGTATCAATCAAACATGATACAAGTAGCCATTCACCTTACCTTCTATGAATAGACCACACTGGTCTACCTCTAAGACTGCGTGAAGCATGCAATCTTCATCCTCTCTCAGCCATTGTCATTGTAACTAATCAGACCAGTAGTACTCATAGCCTCAAGTTTAGGAAACTGCTGAAACAGATTCTGATTTTTGAAGGAACTCTGATTTTAATTTCAACTTGATTTGAAATAAATTGGGGACCAATTGCATTTTGCTTCTGCATCTAGGCTTGTGGAACCTCACTGGAGCTTGAGGGTGCATTACAATTTTGCATGCTCAGTCTCTGTTCATTCTGTGGCAGTACAGGTTAACTACTCTGGATCTGTGTAGACCCTGAAATCTGAACCTGGTTCTCATTCATCACTGTTTTGGGATTAAGATTATATTACTGCTTCCAGTGTACTACCTTGTTGCAATAATGACAATGATTCGACCTGTTGAAAGTTGCCACTTCAATACCAATACTCAGGCCAGTTGGAACACCATGACCTTTACCTTGTTGCAGGATCCCATTTCCACCTTGTGACATAGGAGCTCCCTGCTGATACACTCCTTGCATAGAAGCAACTACTCCCTACAAATGATTGAACCTGACTTCCTCTCTGTGCTGCTCTCATCAATGCCACCATCAATTTCTCCTTCAATCACTTCTGCTACATTTCCAATTCATCACTATAATATTTTGCATATCTTAAGATCTCATCAACCAATTTATTGTGTCAACAGGTCAAATGTTGATGAATCATCATGCGAATCTCAGGTCTCAATCCCGTCACAAATTGGGACCCACAATTTCCCATGTCTTTAGCTTTGAGAGTTTTGATTCCATCGCCTTAACACCTGCAACAATCTCCCAAACAAGCCATGCACTGATTCTTTGGGCTCTTGAGTCATCCTGTAAATCTTGTCTCAATCAATGTCTTTAACTAGTATTTTCCTTTAAAAAGGTAATCACCTGTTGATACTTTTTCATCACAAACGGTGATTGGGCATGGATATTCCATTTCTCTGAGGTTCCTTCTCTAGCCACTCTACATCTGCTTTACATTCTGCCTACAAATCACTTGGTATCATAATGTTGACAAGGGTATTCAAATCCACCCACAAGAAATCTTCACAAATCGCTCAACCTGTATATACCATTTTGCTGGCCATTCTCTCAATTTTGGGAAATCATTAGTGAATGATGAAAGATCACTCCTACTCCATGGCACATGAACATAACCTCCACAAGGCTTTTCCCTCAGTAGAAAATTTGAAGTTCCCTATCCATCCATTAAAGGAGGAGATGGCTCTCCCTTTGGTTTTGATCTTCCCTCTTTGCACATCTATTTTCCGACTTATCTAGCTCACTCCATTTTCTGATGCCAGTAATTAATTTCTTAATTTATATTTTCATTCCTGATGTTCTCATACTGTAAATGTTATTCTCAGCAAAAACATACACAATAGCTTTTCTGCAAAGACTTGATTCAGCCTAAATCTACATCATTGGTTTGGGTCAATTCAGAAAATGTATCATGATCTTGGTCTTTACACATGAAAACAAGTTTTCTCTCTTGGTAGGTATCTAATCAGGAAAGATCAAGGTTTCCTTGTATCATCTCATTTACTTTTAACTTTAGACTGACCACATCCACTGCATTTTCCCTCACTGCAGACTAAATTATTTCTCTGCCTGATCCTGAACCTTCATTTTCTTTTGGGGTCCCACTGAAAAACCTAATCAAATCATTTACTTCTCAGGAATTAGTACCATTCTCTACTACAGAGGTATTGAACACTATTCATTCTCTGGGACTACTGTTGTGAATTCCAATTAGACATGATAGAATGTTGCCATCTTGGAGTGGCCTCTCCTACAGGAGTATATCCTGTCTGATGTCTGATTCATGGTTGATGCTGGAGATGCAACATAAGGGGTATTCATCTGAGTCCAGACTAAATGGGTTCCTCTCATCCATGGGACCACAGGAACTTTAGTTGATATATCTTCTCTAGTATGGAGTGGCACAGTATATGTTATGGTTCCTGATGGCTCGAGGTTACAGAAAGGAACTGCAGAACCAAGAGTGACTGGAACATTGATTGCATATGGGGCATTGGTAACAGTGGAGTTAACAGGTACATTAATCCCTGAACTCTCTCCCATCATGTTCTAACTTGCATTTAGTGGTGCAGTGGCTGTTCCAGAGTTTCCCCTGGCAACTGCACCAATCATTCCCTTAGGTTGGGCCACATTATATGGAGGTCGATGAATTGATATCAACACATTTAGGAAATCATTGCTAGAATCACTATCACTGTCTTTACCTGTACTCTCTGGGTTTTCAGTCTTTTCCTTCTTCTTCTACACTTTCTTCTTTTTATTTTTCTCAAGTTCTTCACTCATCAATGCAAGGTACAGTCTAATTCTCTCTATCATATCAATTTTCCACTGACCTTGTTCTGCATCCCATCTAGTATCGGCACAGCTAGGCAGTGCTTTTTGGACTCCTCCCTGATATTTTTCACTTTCTCTAACATGAGTATGTTCTCCCACAAGCTTTTGTGTTTCAAACTGTGTGGGCCTGGAGGTGGCTTCCTTTAGTGCAATAACCTTTTAAAGTTTTCAATTATGCACCTCCTTTCTCTATGATCTTATGCTAGTGACTCAGCCAAATACATGTGTGAAGGCCAGGATTTATGGTTAAATAATGACCTTGCATGTCTTTGGGTGGCACAGTTCCCCCCTTTCAAACACGTATTCTCACATCTCCCCAATCAAATTTCGTATAGACTTAAAGAATTTCATTTTTTAACAATAATGTCAATAATAACAAATAGGATGCAAATTCAAACAAGAAATATATAATTTTTTGCTAGCAATTTTCATCCATTTTTAATGTCCAATAACATCTTGGCACTCTATGACTTAGTAAACCAATAACAGCGTGCCACTAACACCAATTGTCTATTCTAGTGCTGCATACTGTGACCTCCTTCTCGCAGCAGCTCACCTTCATTTACAATTCTTCGCAAACATTCTAATGCAAGCACAACAACAATGCTAACCAAATTTCAATAAACTTTGGGCCTCATTACGAGGCTGGCAGTCCAAGGACCGCCAGCCTCATGGTGATGGTCCGACCATTGCAACTGTGGCGGTCTGACTGCCACATTACAAATCCGGAGGGCAGACCTACCAGGGGACTGCCATCTCGACCTGAAACGTGATTCCTGATGGTCCAACGGCGGTCTGAGTTGTACTCAGCCAGGGCAATGCTGAGTTCAGGGCCACCTAGCTGATTACAACTCAGCTTTCCTCCAGCCTTCTCATGGTGGGGTCCCTGCCATGAGAAGGCTTGTGGAATGCCAGTGCTGGGATCCACAGGGGGCTGCAATGCCCATGCCATGCAAGGGCACCACTGCCCAGCAGTGTCGGAATGCAGACTGTCTTCATTCTGAGGGTGCTGTATGCTATGGTATTGGCCTCAGCTCCCTCAAGGGAGCTAAGACCAATGTCGTAGCACGGTTTCCATCGGGCAGCCCGGCGGGAACCTCATACTACAATATTCCCATCAGTCAGCCCAGATGTAACACTGTAATATGCTCCGCGGGGCCCTACGGCCATGGTGGTGGCATCCTCCCCACAAGTTTGCGGGGCCTGCGGTGGGACCTTCAAACTCATAATAAGGCCCTTAGTTTGCTCCTCTAAAGAATCAACAGTATTCAATCACACAAGAAACAGTCCAAAGCGACACCTTCTGGCCTAATCTGACTCACGCTTGAGTGAAACCTCGATCAGTGGGGCATCACACAGAGTAGCGTAGCTTCACCCCCACGCAAAAAAATCTACCACACCAACCACACCTTACTCTCACACAAAGGTGTTTGTCCCTATCTTGATTGTGTAGCTGACGGTAACTAACGACTAACACCACTAAACTCAGCAGACAATTACAACACAGTGTTTTCTACTCTTATAACAATTACTATTGCAAGATTTTAGCCTACATCAAGCCTGATAACCACTTTCACCTCTTTGCTTTAAGTGCTGCTACATCCACACAACAACCTAAAACATTACCGCATCGCTCTATGCAATCTCAGAAAAACACCGCAAGCTAGACATAATCAATTTCAACGTGCGACCCTATTAATACTCACTTCGTCGCTGTTACAACTTCATTCCAAATTTCTGGACTACTGCTGCTCCTCCGAATTTGGACATGGTCTTTGGGGTCTGGAATGGGCTTGGGCAAGTCTGGGCTCTCACATAGATATAGTAATTCCCTATGTCTCAATAACCAAACCATCTGACATGCTACCACCTGAGAGTGTGCAGGTGTGTGATTTGTAATTTCTCATCTGATGTAGCTTTTTAAGTTGATTGAGACACCAAGGGAGTTAGAAATAATAAAACAATTCAATTTTCATGAAGCCCATTTGTCACACAATAAGGACCAGGAATCTGTGATTAAAGTTAAGTAATTTTATTATTACTAACGAATAATTAGTCCAATATATATGCATGCCAGGAGAATATTAATACGATACAAGATTCTTGCTGGCAATCTGAAATATTGCAATAGGTTCAGTCTCAGTAGAATAACTTACAACATCATCAGAGCCACCACAATACAGTAACTGAGAAATAGAACTAGGTGTTTCTTAAGGAATCTCTGATTCTCTCCCCTAAACAAGAATAAGTTCTTAAGTCATCAAATCAAAATTCTAAATAAGGATTGTGAATGATTGAAATGAAGTCTTAGGGAAATTTGGAAATGCAAGAAAGTGTCAGCATAGAAAAGACTCCAGTAGAAATCTTCCATAATTTGAATAAGTGTTTCGCATGAAGCTTCACACTTACAAGAATAAAGGAAGTAGAGAGGTCTGTGCCCCTCAGAGTCTAAGGGAATCTGCTCTACCTTCTGACAGAGTGAAATTAATTAAAACAGATATTACCTTCAGTAACAATCACACCCCTTACCACCCCACAACAAAACCAATCATTTATTTTCTCTTGGTGTGCATTTGCAGCATCACCTGAATATTCCTTCCCACAGAGTTTGGATAGTTACTGCAATCTTGAGCATCCCCGTTCCTGCTCTGAGCTGGTGTTAAAAACACCGGAAAAAATTACACAAAAAAAATCTCTCAGATTTCTCTGAGCCACATTTTTTGGCCCCCTAATAGGGGAGCGCCCTCTTGAATACATTATGCCTGGGCGCAGGCATAATGTGGTACAAGGGGTTCCAAAGTGTTGCAAAGCGTGCATTGCGCCACTTTGTAAATAATGTGCAGCATTTTTGGCCATCTAATGCCACATTAGTGTTAACAAAATTACACTAATGTGTTGTTGGATGCCACTAGGCCCTCTTAAATCTGGGCCTAAATGTGCATTTCACATATATGGTTATACATGCACACAGATAACTTTCAAAATAAATGCAGAACATGAAGAAAAGAACAAGTTACTCCTGCAATACAACTTGAAGTGCAACTATGAACATGAATAATTAGTTCATGAAAGCAACTTAAATGAACATTAGTGCGCATGTTTATAAAGCAGTTTCTTAGTGATTACATTTCATTGATGTGTTTAAATGTTTACACGTTAATATTGTTAAGACACACAATAAATACAAGGTCAAAAGTAAATGCAAAATTGCACAATGGTAATGTGTAAAGGATGGAGCCTACATTATTCTACTCCAATTGCCACACACATATTCCTGAGAAACTTGAAAACTATATACAAGCCTTCAATAGAAACTAAGATTGTCATCAATATGGTATTTGATGCTTTCTTCAAAAGAATGACTACCACTACATTTTCAAAGTGCAAAGCAAAGAACAATATTTTCAAAAGGTCTGCATAAACACTTTAAATGTACATGATTAATCTGTAATAATTTACATTCATAATACGCCACTAATACTTTCAATTTTCTATTTAATCAGTTTTTCCAATTGCCAATTGCTGATTTAGTACTTCCCTTACTTTCTGATATGAATTACAGCGAACGAGCCTGCCTTCCTCAAGTGGGAACTGATCCAGTTCTCTCTGGGAACATTTTGATTAATAGGATCAGATCATTCATTTTACATACCTATTGTCACTTAGATTTGCTAAAAAGATATGGGCCTTGATTCTGAGTGCTCATTTAAATTCTGGCATCCGTGCACACCCATGTTTGCACGGTTGTCATAACAGTGAGGTTATTCAATTTCATTGATAAAATGTAGCAGTCAGATTGCCAAACAACCACTGACCCCGATAAATTTTACTTACTGAAGCTTGCCGAAATTAACCAAGTAAAAAAGGCTCAGTAAATATGGAGCAGCGCCTATTATGCCCCATTTCATTGGAGAATCATAACTGGCAATATATATCTCTTTTGATAAATAACAATCCCAGTGCATTATTATTTCTCTGAGCCAAAGTGGCGAAGGAGCGTCACCCCCCGTGGCTAAGCCAGCAGCTGAAAAAATAAAGCAATATTTCACTATCATTTTATTTTTTCAGCTGGTCACTTAGCTGAGCCAGTGTGTGAAGTGAGGGATGGGCTGGGCCATGTGAGAGGGATAGGGAAAAGGGAGTGGAATCTATGCACTTCACTGCACATGTGACTTGGGACGACCGTCTTAGGCTGGCCAAACACACATGCGCACCTAGGTTTCTCCAACCTGGCTGTTTACACAGCTGGGTTAGAGAAACTGCACAGATTCCCACACAATGTCTGAGCTGCAGAACATGCAGCTCAGACCAATCCTGGCACTGCTCTCATGCTAGGTTTTGCATAAGATCAGCACCAGGATTGTATGGGGCGCATTTGCTGGTGTCTGGGACACCAAAGAGAAGCAACAAGGCAGGCAGCATCGGCGTTGACAAGGTAAGATTTTTTTAATTTAAAAAAATAATAATTCCCCTGTTCCTCCCCCCCCGTCTGCTCCTTTCTTTTAGAGTTGCAGCGGCCGCCACTGTATCTGAGACTATAAATATGGCAGTAAAGCAAGGTTACTAATAACCAAGGACTTACAAATCCAATACTTTTTCATGATTCAAAAGTAAATTGAAATAGTGAAACGGTGAAGAACAGAGATGAGTGAATTGCCATTTTATCACTAAGCAACCATTGCATCTTCCTTATGGCACAGAATTCCACTATTGTGAACCAACCACAAAATGAAGGGCATACTTGTAAAGATTTTCATAGCTCCAAGGGGAGTTTACTTATTGCAACCCTGTGACGGAGCACCAATGCATGGGCCAAATGTGAAGTATCCCGGGGGCACTGCTAAGATAGCCAGAACCTACATCCAGCCCGCAGAGGCATGACAGGAGTGACGTGTAGAGCACAGAGACACCGAAACCAGGAAGTAAAAAAGTAAAGGGAAGAGCAAGGAGAACGCGCGTTCGAGGGGAGCTGACGTATTCAACCGGCGCGGAACCGGAGACGGTGGACACGGTCAGCGAAAGGAATCCAAGAGGGAGAGATACAGCGGAGGAAGCCAGCCACATTCCAGGAGGAGCGTGGCTCAACCAGGTACGGGGCGGGCAGGAGAAGGAGATTTGGGGATCGACAGGGAAGCAGACCGGGGAGGGGCAGAGATGTAATGGGCACAAATCACTTCCTGAAAAGACAAAATGAACGGAGCACCAACAGAAGCACGATAGCACGGGGTGAAGGAAAGAGGGTAAAAGAAAGAGGAAAGAATTAAGACACGCTGCACCATAACATTAGTGTTGTAAGGATACCACAAAGATGTGTTCTTTCAGTGGGTGTTACTTATTTGGTCCCAACTAGCCGCTTCCTCCTTCGCGTCGTCCTGTCAGCAGTCCCTCACCAACATTCAAAGCCAAGCTTCACCAAACCTGGGGCTATACCATTACAGCACGATGAGGAGGTAGTAAAGGCTGTACCATTAGAATTCTCCTGATACTAAACTAAAGTTTTAACCAAAATGCTACGAATAATAATAATAGAAATTATAAAACATCCCCTAAACTAAAAATAGTTGAACTGTATGGTGACAAAAGGTTACAATACAGTTCATCAACACATGGCAATGAATAGAAAGGATAATGTATCCGTAGTGAAGTCAACTCTAGCCCATCCCTTTATTGTCTGGGATATCTATTTCATGACATAGGCCCTCATTACAACCCTGGTGGTCGGTGTTAAAGTGGCAGTAATACAGCCAATAAGCTGGCAGTAAAAAAAATGGGATCGGAAACCGCCATCATAGACAGCCACTTTAACACTCCGACTGCCATGGCGGGTAGCAACTAGCACTGTGGCGGTCACCACCAACAGACAGGCGGAAGACAATGTACCGCCCACCCTCTCACAACCCGCCAATCCGCCAGCTTTTCCGGGGCAGTACCAACGCTATCAAAAGCACAGCGAAAACAGTGTTCTGAAGGGATACCACTCACCTTTTGACACTCAACGAAGAACAAGGATGCCATGGAGACTGAGCTGCAGGTCCTGCCATTGCTGGTGTATCTGCTAATACACCAGGAACACCAAAGATGGTGGCGACGAAGACCACTGTGAGTACTGCACCTATCACACAGGGGAGGGGGGAGAAAAGAGAGTGACACACACACGCAACACCCAACACCTCCAACCCCCACCCCCACCCTCACTCACAACACCATACACACAAACACATGCAGCAACAGTACATTTACACACCGTAACCCCCTGAAAGAATGCAAGGAAAAAAGGAATTGAGTTCAATCAGTGATGTATTAGAAATATGCACATAAAGTTAACGTTTGGAAAAAACAGTATATACAAATATTTACAATCTGTACAGAAGGCTGTACGCTGCCCTTTGCAAATGTTTATGGCCTAGTAGGCAAAAAAATCATGGACGAAGCCCACACTTGACTCCTGCCTCAAAACGGAGAGAACACTGCAGGGGCATCAAGTTGAATACACACAGGTACCTCAGGGGGGGCGGGGAATGGCGGGCACATCAGCCAGAAGATGGCTCTACACCACTGCTCCTGGAAGGGGCAACATGCCCACAGCGATCTCCTGGGGATTTGAAAGCCACAGTCTCTTAAGTAGGTGGTTTGCCCACTGCTTGGTCCTGGGGAGTGCAAAGCCGCAGTCTCTCAATCACTCCAGTGGGTGGGTTGCCCACTGCTTGGTCCTGGGAAGTGCATAGCCACAGTCTCTCAAGTCTCTCCAGTGGGTGGGTTGCTCACTGCTTGGTCCTGGGGCGTGCAAAGCCACAGTCTCTCAAGTCTCTCCAGTGGGTGGGTTGCCCACTGCTTGGTCCTGGGGAGTGCAAAGCCACAGTCCCTCAAGTCTCTCCAGTGGGTGGGTTGCCCACTGCATGGTCCTAGGGAGTGGAAAGCCACAGACTCTCAAGTGGGTGGTTGCCCACTGCTTGGTCCTGGAGAGTGCAAAGCCACAGTCTCTCCAGTGGGTGGTTTGCCCACTTGTTCTGGAGGGCGCCTTGTGCCCAGTGTGCTTCATCCTGCCAAGGATATGGTAAGTGGATGCATTTCTCCACTGGTTCTGGAAGGGGCCTTGTGCCCAGGGTGCTTCATCCTGCCAAGGATAGGGTGAGTGGATGCATTTCTCCACTGAGTCTGGAGGGGGCCCATGTGCTACGATGGTTCTTATCATTGCAGCCTTTAATGTTTCAGGTGAAACATTCCCTAGGATCCATGCTTTACAATGCGTATTACTTATCCCGGTACCCTATTGATTTTTGGCATCAGCAGCCACTTGCAAGGAGGAGCGGATGTAACAGAGCACCAAAGCTGGGTCTGAATGCGAAGTACCCCGGGGGCACTTTTAATATAGCCGGCCCGCACAGCATGACAGGAGTGACGTGTTGGTCACAGAGATGCCGAAAGCAGGAAGTAAAAAAGTAAAGGGAAGAGCGAGGAGGAGAACGCGCGTTCGAGGGGAGCTGCCGTATTCAACCAAAAGGGAACCGGAGATGGAGGACCCGTCAGTAGGAGGAATCCAAGAGGGAGAGATACAGCTGAGGAGGACAGCCACGTTCCAGGATGAGCGTTGCTCAACCAGATACGGGGTGGACAGGGGAAGGAGCTTTGGGTATCGACGGGGAAGCTGACCTGGGAGGGGAAGGGGCGGAGATGTAATGGGCACAAATCACTCCCAGAAAAGACAAAACGAACGGAGCACCAACATAAGCATGAGAGCACGGGGTGAAGGAAAGATGGTCAAAGAAAGAGGACAGATTTAAGACACGCTGCACCATAACATTAGGAAAAAGAAAAGAAAGAAAGAGAGAAACTAATCTATGCACATTTGAAAGAAAGAAAAAGAAGTGATGAAAGAAAGCGAAAGCCTTCCTTAAAGGGATAGGACCAGAATAGAGAAAATAAATAGAAATACTCACATATCTACCTAATAAAGGCCTCATTTATTTTTTTACTCTCTCCCTCTTCTGATCTGGACGTCATTCGGGAACCCAGGATCATCTCTATCTGGAATACGAAGTATAGGAAAAGACATTGAAGGACTATAAAAGAATAATGAATATCCTCAGAAACAAAAGAAAAATAAAGACTTAGGCCCTCATTATGACATTGGTGGTAAGTACCACTTACCGCCATGCTGACTGCTGCCAACACACTGCCGCCGCAGCGGATTACCGCTACCCATATTATGACACACACATAGCAATCCGTCACTATACAGCCGCACACGCAAGTCCGCAAGCCCAAAGGTTGGTGATAAACTGGCGGTATCCAAACCCACACTGTTACGCCAAAAGAACTAAACCCACAACTTTATGACCTATGAATCACCGCGGCGGGCATTCAATGGCGGAAAAACATTGGGGATACATGCTCAAAATACACACACACACAAAACAACACTACATTGGAGAATGCAAACTACACACAACGACACACATTCACACACTACACCCACACACCCACACACCCACACCACTATGAAACACACACTCACATTACTCACAACCCTTTATGACTACAAACAAGTGCCACAAGAGAGATAGCAGTACCACAGACAAGACCACAGCCACACACCACCATCACCTATACACCATCCACGCACCTTACATCACACACCCCAACACATCACCCCACATACCCTCACCCACACCACTCACACTACACCCATGGCACCACAATGACACCTCAGGTTCTCAGAGGAGGAGCTAAGGGTCATGGTGGAAGAAATCATCCGGGTAGAGCCACAGCTATTCTGATCACAGGTGCAGCAGACATCCATTGCTAGGAAGATGGAGCTATGGCGGAGAATCATCGTCAGGGTCAACGCCATGGGACAGCACCCAAGAAAAAGGGATGACATCAGGAAGAGGTGGAACGACCTACAGGGGAAGGTGCAGTCCGTGGCAGCAAGACACCAAATAGCTGTACAGAAGACTGGGGGTGGACCCCCACCTCCTCCCCGACAACTAACAACATGGGAGGAGCAAGTCTTAGCAATCATGCATCCTGAGGGCCTGGCAGGAGTAGGAGGAGGACTGGACTATGGTAAGTCAACTCTTTACTACTTTCACCCCCACCTGCATGCCATCACATACCCCCACCCTTACCCTCGCTCTCATCACTCTGACACCTCCCACGCACCCCACCCTCACAACCCACACATCCCAATACCAAGCCCTGCATGTAACACCAATGCATGGACACCCATCACAGACCTGCATTGACACCTCTCACTAAAGCATGCACTAGAGGGAAACAGCTAGCCCACCAAATAACTTCTAACACAAGGCAAAGCAGCCAGGGCAATAACAACCATAGAGGGCAACATACGCATGTACAAGATGTCACACGTAGAAACAATAACACTGAGTTTACATCCCCACAGATCCCCCAGCCAACGTCACCAGAGAGGAGGTGCCAGCAACATCCAGTCCCCCCCCAGAAGAGGCCCACAGTGATGACAGCAGCTCTGGACGCCTGGATCTGGATGACCAACCTGCCCATCAGGGATCTCCGAACAGTCGGTTACCCGGGCACAGTCCCTTACCACCACAGAGGTTCCCCCTTCAGGAAACACCAGCACAGTACCCACCCAACGGGCCCATACCTCTGTCCCCAGGACACGTCAATCAGCAGTGTGTCCACCACTACAGGGACCCCGGGCCACTACACAAACACAGGATGATCAGAGACCTGGGTCAGTGGCAGTGGGCACACGGGTCAGGGGACAGAGGCACAGGACAACAGGGAAGCTGAGAGGACTGCTTTGTGACAAGGGGAGGACAGGCCCAGAGAACCGACACTCCAGGAGCCACTCACCAACATCTTAGGAGCATACCACCATTATCAGGAGATGATAGGCCAGATACTGGACAAGATGCAGAAGAACCAGCGGGTGCAGGAGGGACAGTACCTGGGGATCAGGGAGGACTTGAAGGACATCAACACCACCCAGGTCACCATTGCAGGGGTGCTGGCAGACATGGCCAAAACTATGAGGGAGGTAGTGGCACACCACTGGGCCCCTACCACTAGCCAAACCGATGAACAGTCCTCCACCTCCACTGCCACTAGTGGACAGGAGGCCCTGCCACAGGAGCAACAGGCCACCAGCACCCCTCTCCCTGCAGAAAGAGAACCAACCCGCAAACGTTCCCTGTGATCCAGACAGAAGCCAGAGACTATTGCCAAGACCCCTGCCAGGAAATAAGACTCTCCTGATTGTCACCCTTGTGTCCCACCCTGTCACCCTATCCACCTTGAACTGCCATTGCTCCCCTTCCTATGCCCCCTTGGACAATGCACCTTTAATCCACATAGACTGGACTCTATTCTGGACTTTCCTCCACCATCATCCCAGCCCATTGCACACCCCCGCTACTTATTAGCACTTAAATAAACACCATTTGAAGAAATACAAGTATGGAGTCTGTCAAAAGATTGACTATGTATTTGTTTAACAAGCTTTAAACACTGCAAAACAACTGTACAGTAACGTATACATATGAATGACTGTAGTTGGCTGTAGCCAATATACCAGGAGCGATAGTGGGGCACAAATATCTGCAAATAGAGATGCCAAAGGGTACAGTAAGTGGCCATAGGAGAGGGAAAATCAGCCTGCCAGTGACAATGTCAAACACAAAACAGTCAATTAAATGTGAATTAACACTGTCTTACCTGTGTGTCATTGGAAGTATTGACAGATTATTGCACTTCTGTTTTCCTCATCCTCTGCCTCCTCATCTTCACTGTCCACAGGGTCCACTGCTGCTACCGGCCATCTCCAGCTTCATCCTCCTGCAGAAAAAGCACCTGGTGACGTAAGGCAAGGTTGTACAACTTACAGCATGCCACAATGATCTTGCAGACCTTCTTGGGTGAGTAGCACCTGTCAGATGGAGGCAACGAAACCTGGCCTTCAGGAGGCCAAAGGTCCTCTCTATAATCCTTATTGTTTGCCCATGTGCCTCATTGTAACGTTCCACTGCCCTTGTCCTGGCATTCCTCACAGGGGTCAGTAGCCATGAGAGATTGGGGTAATCAGAGTCGCCTGTAAATATCAGTAGACAACTGTTAGACACACACTAACCCTTAGGGCCCACACCATACCCATACACCAACATCCGCTGGGTGGGAACCAGGGATCACCTATTAGCCACACCTGGTGCCTCTGGAGTTGAGCCTTCACATATGGGATGCTGCTATTCCTCAGGATAAAGGCATTATGCACAGACCCAGGATACTTTGCATTGACATGGGAGATGTACCGGTCCGCCAGGCACACTATCTGCACATTCATTGAGTGAAAGCTCTTTCGATTTCTGAACACCTGTTCATTTCTCCGGGGGGGACACAAATGCAATATGTGTACCATCATTAGACCCAATAATGTTTGGGATATGTCCCATTGCACAGAAATCAGCTTTTACTGTGGCCAAATCCTCCACCTGGGGGAAAACGATGAGACTGCGCATGTTTTGAATCAGGGCAGGCAACACTCTGGTCTATTGAGAACATTGGCTGTGACATTTCTGCTGCCAAGCCCACTGTCACTTGGAAGGAACCAGTTGCCAGGAAATGGAGCACAGATACAACTTGCACAAGAGGGGGGATCCCGGTGGGGTGATGGATATCAGATATCAGATCAGGCTCCAAATGGGCACTCAGCTCTGTGATTGTGGCCCTGTCCAGTCTATAGATGAGGATAATGTAACTGTCCTCCATTGTTGCCAAGTCCACTATTCATCTGCAGCGGTTGCCATCTATGGGGCAAAATGGGGAGCAGCTGGTCAGCATCGCATATTTCCAAACACTACACTTCATTGCATGTTGTAATTGTAACAGTATATTGTTGGATAGGCCCAAATGGTGCTTATGTGTACTGTGACGCAGTTAGATGCCATGGCCTGCTCCCCTCCCTAAATGGCATCCACCTGTCCTGTTAGGTAGGACATGTCGAAATGAGGTAATTCCGCTAACATTGTGTGCCGTGGCGGGAGGCGGTCGAGAACCGCCGTGCAACTCCTCATTGGTTAACATTGGGACCTATGGGTTACAGTGGCCAATGGTGATGCACGCCGATGGTGACAGTATGCACCGCCACAGACATGACCACCATTTCCTATCTGTTCACTTACTTGCTACCTGATCTTCAACAGTAGAGGACCTACACTGCATGTGCTGCTGTGACCAGTGGTGTTGTTGCCACCATTGACCAAGTGTATCCTTTCTCTGTTTTGTCACCCTGTCCTTATGTGCATTAACATCATCTGGCGGAGGAGCAGAGGCACCGGCGACAGAGGGAGCTGTATCCCACAGGGCCCAGGAGGCCGAATCCACCGACGGTGAGGGCACCAGTGGGACAGAGGGAGAGGGGAGCACCACAGCAGAGACTGGAGGGGACAGTTCGGACAGTAATACTGCCTCCGATGGAAGCTCCCTGGTGGTGGCGAACACCTCTGTGCCCACCCCAACTACAGGTAGAGCTGCCACCCCCGTACAAGCACCGCCCTCCCAGCAGCCCCTCAGTGTGTTTCCCAGGAGGGTAGGCATCTCCTTCACCCCAAGCACCTCAGGCCCTGCCTCAGTTAGCCCTGCTGCCCTGAGTAAGGAGGCTATTGACCTCCTTCGATCCAACTCTGTTGGGCAGTCAACCATTGTGAATGCCATCCACGAGCTGGCAGCCCATTTGCAAAAGACAAATACATTCCTGGAGGGCATTCACTCTGGCATGGCAGCCAAACAGAGATCAATCCACGTTCTGGTCTCCTCTCTGATGGCAGCCATTGTTCCTGTTTCTAGCCTCCCCCCTCCAACTTCCTCTACCCAATCCCATTCCTCTCAACCCCAACCTATTCCAAGCACACAGGCAGGCCAGCATGAACACAAGACAACACACAGTAGTGGTTCACAAGCACCACACATCATCCCACAGGCACTCACACAAACTTCATCCAGATGCAGACATACCAACATCCACTGCCTGCACTGTGTCCCCCTCCTCGTCCACCGCCCTCCCAGTAGGGTCTACACTCATACCTGCATGCACTACATCCTCATCCACTACCACCATCACGCCAATCACTACACACCCCTCACTGGCAGTCACTACCTCCAGCTGCGTCTAGGTAGGGCGAGGAGGCACCCCTAGCAGCTACAGGGAAGGGCAAAGGGCAATCCCTGGCTGCTGACAGGAAGGGCAAGGGGCCTGCACCTGCAGGCAGGAAGGACAGGAGGCCTGGTGCTGGGACTCATTCGGAGCCCTCACCACCAACCATGGGGTTTCAGCCATCCGAGGCTGCAGGGGAAGGGCTGGAGCCTCCCCCCACCACTGCCAGCACTGCCACCAGCACCGCCACCAGAAACTACACCGGCAACTCTGCCAGCACCACTGACTGCATCAGCAGCCTCAGTGGGCAGACTTCTGAGGCTGCAGGGGATGGAGCCTCCCATCATTACTGCCAGCACCGCTACCAGCACCACCACCAGCACTGCCACCAGCACCACTGCCAGCATCAGCAACTCAAGTGGGTAGATGTCCAAGGCTGCAGGGGATGGGCTGGAGCCTCCCCCCGCCACTGCCAGCTCCGCCACCAGCAGCAGCAACCCCAGTGGGCAGCGGTCCGAGGCTGCAGGGATGGGCTGGAACCACCCCCCACTACTGCCAGCACCGCCACCAGCACCGTCACCAGTGCCGCCACCAGCACTACCGCCACCACCACTGCCAGCATCAGCAGCCCTAGATACACTACACCTTGAGATTGGGATTTTGCAGTAACCAACTAAGTCTACAAACAACAACTGCTGGATTCCTGGACCTTAAGACCTGCTAAAGAATGGGACCAAGTCCAGAAGTCGACAGAAGTTCCAGGAAGGGCAAGAGCCCCTGCCAGTCCAGAAGAGGGGCCAAAAGAAGAGTCCCCAGTTGAACGAGGACTGCAGGAATGCACCCTAGGAAGATGCCAGTAGGTTCCTGCATGATGCAGAGGATGTCCCACAAGGTGAAGATGGATGCATATGAGATTTCGTGTTGGAAGTCACAATAAGCTGTGGTTACGACATAAGTGTGTCTTACATCAAAATGGCACTGGCTGGACCCAGGAGGGACATGGGGCCTCCACTCCATGTGAGGAGGAAAAGGGGGGCTCGCAGCACTGTAGAGAGCCCTGAGGATACCAGACAGCACCCACGGTAGTCCCAGGACACAGGGAAAAAGTAAGTGCAAAACGCGGTTGGTGCAGCACAACAAAGGAAGATTCCACGTCTCCAGAGAACAACTCAGCAAATTGAGCATCGCAGAATGGAGTGCTGGGGACCTGGGCCAGGATGTGCATGAAGGGATTTTGCAACTAGTGCACAGAAGCCTGAGGAGGTGAAGAATACACAGCACACAGTGGTACCATCACTCTCAGGGAAGGCAAGGTCTTACCTCCTCCAAATTGCGTCAGCAGGACCTCAGGACAGTCTATGTCGATGGAGTCCACCCTCTGTGTCCTTAGGAGCACACTCATCACAGTGAGAGGAGTCCAAGGATACTGGTAGTTGTCTTGAGAGGTGCCTGTGGGAGCAGGGAAGTGACTCCGTCACCCCACAGGAGATTTCTTTGGTCCTTCTGGTGCAGGATGAAGGCAGGCAGTCCTCAGAGCATGCACTCCATGGAAACTGTTGCAGTTGCTGGCTGGAGCTGAAGTTACAGAGGAAAAGTATCCCTTCTGGATACTTTCTTGTTGTTACAGTGGTTCCTGGAGCAGGCTGTTGTTGATTCAAGTTTAGAGGATGAAGAAGTAGTTGCAGAGGATTCCTAGAGGAAACTTGCAAGCAGAATCTGAAGAGAACCCACGGGAGAGAACCTAAATATCCCTCAGAGAAGGATTGGCTACCTTATCAGGTAAGGACCTATCAGGAGAGGTCTCTGACATCACCTGCTGGCAGTGGCCACTCAGAGGCCCCCAGAGTGCCCTCACACCTTGCAAAGCAAGATGGCTGAAGTCTGGGACACACTGGAGGAGCTCTGGGCACTACCCCTAGGGCGGTGATGGATGGGGGATGGTCACTCCTCTTTCCTTTGTCCAGTTTTGCACCAGAGCAAGGGACAAGGGGTCCCTGAACCGGTGTAGACTGGCTTATGCAAGGAGGGCACCATCTGTGCCCTTAGAACCATTTCCAGCGGTTGTGGGCAGGTTATCCTCCCCAGCCTGTAACACCTATTTCCAAAGGGAGAGGGTGTAACACCCTGCTCTCCGAGGAAATGCTTTGTTCTGCCTGCCTTCCTAGGACTGAGCTGCTCAGACTCCAGGAGGGCAGAACCCTGTCTGTGAGGTGGCAGCAGCTGTACCTGCAGTGCAAGCCTCAGAGAGCTGGTTTGGCAGTACTGGGGGTCCAGGTTGGAGCCCCCAGGGTGCATGGAATTGGCTCCCCAATACCAGATTTGGAATGGGTGGACAATTCCATGATCTTAGACACATTACATGGCCATATTCGGAGTTACCATTATGAAGTTACATATAGGTATTGACCTATATGTAGTGCCCACGTGTAATGGCATCCCCGCACACACAAAGTCCCGGGAAATGGCCCTGAACTATGTGGGGGCACCTTTGCTAATGCAAAAGTAACTTTGCGCCTAACCTTCAGCAAGTGAAGGTTAGACATATAGGTGACTTATAAGTTACTTAAGTGCGGTGAAAATGGTTGTGAAATAGTGTGTGCACTATTTCAGGCAGGCTGGAATGGCAGGCCTATAGAAGGGTTCGTCTGAGCTCCTTATGGGTGGCAAAAGAACTTCTGCAGCCCATAAGGATCTCCTGGAACCCCAATGCCCTGGGTACCTAGGTACCATATACTAGGGATTTATAAGGGGGGGGGTCCAGTGTGCCAATTGAAATTGATAAATGAAGTCACTAGGCTATAGTGAAAAGCAGAGAAAGGATAAACACTGAGGTTCTGGTTAGAGGAGCCTCAGTGACACCATTTTACCATTTATTTAATTGTTATTAGCCTATCCGGCCTTAACAATAATCACACAATAGATATCAATCCATCAAACTCAATAAAAATCACATTGAATAAAACATCTCAGTAAAAAGAAAACTATGCTTGAATTTTTGATTTAACATGTACCAAAATGTGTCCAATTTACCATACATATCGTAAAACCTGAGTTGACCATAATTTACATAAAAACGTAACTTATTCTAGAAAAACGTTATACATCTAATATTTAAAATGTCTTATTCTGGAACTAATCATTTGGGACCTTGCAGTGCCTTCCAACCATTTAATAAAAGCCCGAGGCCTAACCCAGTTTTACACTACCCTGCACCGATTTCCCAAGCTAAATAGCTACGGGATAACATAGGCTATTGTGCCTATGCCAACTGTGGGTGCATTGATAGACGTAATTTCCATGCTTCCAAGATATAAGTTGAGACCTTTGTCACAATGTATTTCTCATCTGAACGCATACATAGCGCTTCCGCCTCCTTGCACTTCCTAACTCCGTAAGATCTGAAAAGTGGACGAAGGTACAGTTTACGGAGTTTGAGCGTAAAGTGGCATAATAAAAGGAAGTGGGAAAGTGTTTCCGGACCACCATGAAGGCATGGACAGCATTCTAATCTACCCGGAGGAGCGGATTGCCATCTGTTGACCACCGCTGTCACTGGTAGTGTCCCCATACGGAATTTAAAGTAGAGAGCCCTTTTTTCCTCCGGATAAATACTGTCTATGAATATTGCTGGTTTAAGCTCTTGGTTAAACAAAATATACCGCTTGAATAAAGGGCTAAATGACTCGCACATAATCTCAGTCTTTCTCTCCCAATATGCCTTTTTTATAACAGCTAGACTAGTCCTTCCGATTTTTTCTGGATGGAACCAAAAGTCATCCTGGCCGATAGCAGCCAGGATAGTTGAGATATGTTTGAACCAGGGCAGTTTCCGATGGTTTTGCAACTTCATGATGTCCTTAAGTACGTCTCTGAATGGTTTGAGAGCCTCTTTTGTCCAAATACGGATCCAGTATCTTACTGGAGCCAGAGCAATGTAGTCCTCAACCTTTCTCATCTGTATATCAATTCTTATTGCATTCATTGGTGTAGCATTACCTAGACAAAGTAATCGGCGTAATAATTTGTTCTCGGTTACTTGTATTGATGGAATCTTTCTGAATCCCCAGATCTCTGTGCTGTAAAGAGCTGCGGCTCTTGCTTTTGTTTTGTATGCAAGCAGTGCAGAGCTCACGGAGTGATTGCCTGTGGCTTTTGCAAATCTGAGTACTGCTCCGGCTTGTTGGGCCAAGGAAATTCTGCTTTTGTAGATTTGTGGTTTCCATGTCTGTTTTTCATCTAATCTGCAGCCCAGGTAATCATAGGTGGCCACTCGGGCCAAAGGCTTATTATTTGCCCTAAAAGTCGATTGCAACGTCTGTTTTTGGTTAAGAATCATAAACTTTGTTTTCCCCTCATTGATTACCATGCTCCTTGAGGTACAAAAAGATTCGAAGCCCCTAAGTAGTCCATGCATTGCTATCTCTGTTCTTGCCAGTAATACGGCGTCATCAGCAAAGAGCAAGATAGGTATACTTTCATTGGCTAGTTTTGGCACATCCAGATTTAATTCCTTCAAAACTTGACTTACTTTATTTATATAACAATTAAATAAGGTTGGGGCCAAAACGCAGCCTTGTTTTACACCTCGCTCAATTGGAATTTCAGCCGTATAATCATTTCTTGTAGTATATCTAACCCTGGCAGTGTTTCCTGTATGCAATAGAATTAGCAGCCTTAAGATTTTTCCCTGTATGCCCATGTCCGACAATAACTGCCATAATGTTTGGCGATTTACGCTGTCGAAGGCTGTTTGGAGATCCACAAAGACCAGGTATAATGGACAGTTTTTAAGGGTGGCGTATTTAGCACAGATCATGTTTAGCTTAAAAAGTTGATCTGTTGTACTTTGGCCTCTCCTAAAACCAGCTTGGTGTGTTGATATTAAATCTCCGTCCTCTAGCCATTGGTCTAGATGCGACTGAATCAATTTGGCAAAAATCTTTCCAACACTATCAAGCAGTGAGATAGGTCTATAATTGCTCACCATGTCCCGAGGCCCTTTTTTGTGAATTGGAACAATTATTGATTCCTTCCAAGAAGGAGGGATTACCTCGTAATGCCAAACACTGTTGAATAGACGGGCTAGAGCAGGTAACCATAACGTTAGCTGGTTGCGGTAAGCATCTGAAGGGATACCGTCTGGGCCTGCAGCCTTATGCGGCTTTTGGAGGAGGATAACTTGTTTAATCTCTTTTTCACTGAATTCCGATATTAACTTCATTGCACATGGAATGACTTGGGCTACTTGCGTGGAATTTGTACTGGAAAATTCGTTGGAGACTAGTACATTCTGGGTTCCGTTTACCAATCTAACAAGCCGATTTGAAGATACTGCGTGGGTCTTTTGAAGAGGAAATGCTTTACTTAATCTTTGATTTCTGCCTGCCAGCCCTTGAGTGAGGATGTTTGGGTTATTGGTCGTCTCTGGTGCTGTCTTTGCCACTTCCTGATACAAGGCAGTAAAATGCTTTACCCAAAGTTGAGGGTTGATATTCAGTTCTAGGTTTTTCGGGGGACCTTCGCATCCCCACCTGACTATCTCCCAAAACTTTTTGGAGTTCCCTGCCGTTATTGCTTGCAGTAAAGTTTTCCAAAGTTTATGTGGAAATATCTTCCTTTTGTATCTTAACAATTTTTTGTACTGTTGCCTACATCCATGAAAATGTTGCTCATTGGAATCATTCAAGTGCCGGTTCTTCAGTGCTTGTGATAAGGTCTTTTTTAGCTTTAAACACTCTTCATCGAACCAGCCCGCCATCATTTTAGGATTGATTTGAGGATGCTTGATCTTTTCCTTTTTTGTTTGCAATAGCAAATTATTAAAGTTATGCAGGAGGGGTATAGCGTCATTATCTGATGGATTTAAGAACGTGCTAAGTGATGACAACCAGGTTTGGCTGGGTACACTCATATAAGGTTCATCCTCATTTGACCTTAATATGTTTTTCCTGTTTGGTCTCATAGTTATTGTTAGGCTATTTCCGTTGAATGGAGACTCCGCCTTCCCTGGGCTCGTGTCCGGATGGACTATCTCCATTAGCAGTGGGTCGTGATCACTCTCGATTCTGTCCCTTATTTCCATATCGATGACATAATGCCAGGCTTCGATGTTTATTGCCATATAGTCAATTATGCTTTGCCTTTTTCCAGTTCGAAAGGTAGATTTAAAGGTTTTATCTGACTTTGTTCTCCCATTTAATGTGCGGATTCCTCCTTCTATTAATGCTTCAAAGATTAATTCTCCTTTCTTGGAGTCATTACAACGTTGGACAAGAGGCGTTGGGATATTCCAGGCATAATCTTCCTCAGTGACACAGTTTACTGACAACACATACAATAGGCCACAAACGATGAGCACTGGGTTCTTAGCTAGCAGGATCCCAATGAGACAGGCAAAACACACTGACACACACTCACAAACATGCCAAAAATGATGGTAACCATGCTAGAAAGAGTCTACTTTCTCACACAAGACTCTGGGGTGGGGTATTTTACGAACCTTTGATGTTTTATTACACTTCCAGTGCCCCTCTACGCACTACACTTGCCTAGGGGGCAATTCGTCATTCGCATTCCACTATTTTAGTATAAGGTTTGTGTTGCCCCTAGGCCTACTGCAACCTATTGTGTTTTTCACTATTTGCATTATTTTCTTACTGTGTACTTACCTGATTTACTTGTGTATATATTGTGTAATACTTACCTCCAGAAGGAGTATTGCCTCTAAGACATTTTTGGCTTTGTGTCACTAAAATAACATTCCTTTACTTTTGGTAACACTGAGTATTGTCTTTTATTGTGTATATGTAGTGTGCGACTATGGTGGTATTGCCAGAGCTTTGCATGTCTCCTAGTTCAGCCTTGGCTGCTCTGCCACAGCTACCCCTAGACAGCCTTAGCTGCTAGACACTGTCTACATTTCAATAATAAGGGATAACTGGACCTGGTATAAGGTGTAAGTACCTTAGGTACCCATTACAAACGAGGCCAGCATCCTACATTGGTGGCGCAGGGGTGGGATAAATTCTTGCAGTTGCTTTACTACTTTGTTACTGGTGCTTTTCACAAGAAAAGTGTACTCCAGTACTTAGAATTATATACAATTATACCTAGCAGTCACTTTTTCACTTCCAAATACTTTTTCCAAGCTTTTTTAAAGTTTTACAAAGTTCTGAAAAGTTTTTCTTTTCTTCAGAAAAAGTTAGGTGAAATAGTTTACTAACTTCTAACTCTTCTCTCTAAGTTATTCTATCACTATGGCCCTCATTACGACCCTGGAGGTGAGTGATAAAGTGGCGGTAATACCGCCAACAGGCTGGTGGTAATTACCGCCAAATCATGACCATGGTGGTGATAACCCGCAAAGACAGCCAATGTACCACACCAACCACCAGGGCAGAAACAACACTCACCGTGGCGGTAGCCGCCAACAGCCAGGCGGGAGACAAAGTACCACCCACCATATTAAGACACTGCAAACTGCCACTTTTTCCGCAGTGGTACCCACTCCATCGAAACCCTGGCAGAAACACATCACTGAAGATAAAAGACTCACCTTTGGAGACACAGTGAGTGACACACACGCACAACACACACCCAACACACACACACAATATACACAACCAGCTGCATGTGAAAAACAATTTGCACCCGATACACAGCAGAATAATGCAAGGACAACAGGAATGCATGAAAGTGATTGTATTCAAATCAACATCTAAAAAATTATTGATTTTTCAATGAAACAGATATATACACGTGTACACAAAGGGACACTGCCCAGTCCATTGTTCAAAGGGCCCACATGGCCACAGGGCACAGTCTAAGGCCCATCTCAAACCCTGACTTCATCCGGATAGAACTCCGCAGGGGCATCAGTTTGCAACTGGACAGGCTCCTCAGGGGGATGGGGGCAGGGGAGGCACCTCAGCCAGATGCAGGTACAAGCCCACTGGTTCTGGAGGGGGGGGGGGGTCCATGCCCTTTGGTCTGTCCTGGGGAGTGCAAGGCAACAGTCTCTCAGGTGGGTGACTTCCCCACTGGTTCTGGAAGGAGAAACATGCCCATTTCTCTATCCTGGGGAGTAAGAGGCCACAGTCTCTCAGGTGGGTGACTTGTCCATTGGTTCTGGAAGGAGCAACATGCCCATTGCTCTGTCCTGGGGAGTGCAAGGCCACAGTCTCTCAGGTGGGTGACTTCCCCACTGGTTCTGGAGAG
Organism: Pleurodeles waltl; assembly: GCF_031143425.1. Lineage (NCBI taxonomy): Eukaryota > Metazoa > Chordata > Amphibia > Caudata > Salamandridae > Pleurodeles > Pleurodeles waltl. The sequence goes on along the minus strand of NC_090450.1, from coordinate 214,685,579 downwards.
GGCACCTCGTACCGCAGCCCCTGGAGGGTGGCCTACATGGTGTCCCCTGGTGCTGATGGCTGCAGTGTGGTGGCGGATGGAGGTGCCTCCTGGGCAGCTTCTGCAGTTGGTGATGGCTGCAGTGTGGTGGTAGATGGAGGTTCCTCCTGGGCAGCCTCTGCAGTTATTGATGGCTGCAGTGTGGTGGTGGATGGAGGTGCCTCCTGGGCAGCCTCTGCAGTTGATGATGGCTGCAGTTTGTTGGCGGATGGAGGTGCCTCCTGGGCAGCCTCTGTAGTTGGTGATGGCTGCAGTGTGGTGGTGGATGGAGGTGCCTCCTGGGCAGCCTCTGCAGGTGGTGATGGCTGCACTTCCTTAGCTGGCGTTGGGGGCCTGTGACTGCTGGAGGTGGTGGAGGTGTCACCCTGACAGCCTCCACTGGAGTAGAGGGCATCATCTCTTCCATTTCATGAGGCGTGGATTTCTTACCCTTCCTGGAAGGGATGGATGGCATTTTTCCCTTCTTGGATGGAGGTGCAGACTCCTTTCTCTTCTTAGCTGGAGGTGCAGACTCCTTCCCCTTCTTGCCTGGAGGTGAAGGCTCCTTCCCCTTCTAGCCTGGAGGTGTGGTATCCTTACCACCACAAGCAGGTGGTGCCACCTCTGTCCCCGTGGACTGTTTGGCTGAGTTGCTGAGCTTGGTCTTTGATACCCTGCTCATACGGGCAGAATGGGGGGAGGGGGAGGGAAGAAGTCAAGTTGGGCAAGGAAGAGCTTGTTAGGGATGGTGGGGCAGGAGGAGGGAGGAGTGATGGGAGTGGAGGTAGAGGGAATAGTTGTGGGAGGTGTATGTCTGCTGGATTTGGGTGCAGGTGCATGGGCTGTATGCTGATGTGAGGTGAGGTTTACTGCCCTTGAATGTCCGCCGTGGTGATTCGTGGGTCATAATGTGATGGGCATTGTTTTTTTGGCATAACAGTATGGGTGTTGGGACCGCCACTTTTGCACTGACCTTTGGGCCAGCGGATTTGTGTTTGTGGCAGTATTCTGTCGGATTGGTGTGTGTGTGTGTCATAATATGGCGAATGGATATTCATCACTGTGGCGGTATGTTGGCGACCGTCACCATGGCGGTAAGCGGCCAATGACATAATAAAGGCCTATGTCTTCTATAGAGGCTACCCCCAGAGTTGCCAAGGCTACTTATGAAAATCTTAATTTAAAAAGTCTGAGGGGTCTCTGTTTAGAAAGAAGCTTAGGGATTGGGAAGAACCCTAATAAGGATTTCCTCTTGAATCTCCTCTTACAAGATGACAGGAGGCATCCTGATGGTCATGTACAAACAGAAGGGGAGGAAGAGGGAGATTCTGACCAGGTAGATTCAGGAGAGGGTCCTGAAGATCCAGGGGAGGGTACTTCCACAGATCTTTTTCTTAACAAACCTCTTAGTGTAGCTGGTAGTGGGAAGGGGTCACACACAGGTATGGCACTCTTCACATCTAGAGGCCAGGTCACTAGAGTAACACAAGTTAGGGAAAGGTCAGCCTCTACTCATTCCTCCCATGTAATGTCTGTGTCAGAAGTGTCCCACACATCCAACCCTCAGGATCAGTCCCTAGATAGGGACCTCTGAAACCTGAGGTTGGAGGAGGCCAGACTGAGGCTCCTCCAGCAGCAACAGTTGGCCTTAGATAGGGAATCCCTAGCTTTGGAAAGGGAAAGACAGGGGTTGGGGTTAGTTCCCCATGGTGGCAGCAGCAACACCAGTTTCAGAAGTTTTGATGTTAAAGAATACACATTTGACTCCAGAACCCTGCATATGATTTCCCCCCCTTACAAGGAGGGGGATGACATTTACAAGTGGTTTGCTGCACTTGAGAGGGCCTGTAAAGTTCAGAGGGTCCCTCAGGTACAGTGGGCTGCTATTCTGTGGTTGTCCTTCTCTGGCAAGGGGAGAGATAGACTCCTTACTGTCAGAGAAAATGACTCAGATAATACTGCACTCTTGGATGGATTTGGCTTAACCACTGAACAATATAGGATTAAGGTCAGAGAAACCAGAAAAGTGTCTTCACAAGATTGGACAGACTTTGTGGACTGTTCAGCGAAGGTCTTGGAGAGTTGGTTGCATGGCAGTAAGGTGGTGGATTATGAAAGCTATTATAATCTAATCTTGAGAGAGCATATTTTTAACAATTGTGTGTCTGATTTGTTACACCAGTATCTTGTGGACTCGGATCTGACTCCTCCCCAAGAATTTGGAAAGAAGGCAGACTAATGGGTCAGAACACTGGTGAGCAGAAAAGCTCATACAGGGGGTGACAAGGATAGCAAGAAGAAGGATAGCAAGTCATATGACAAGGGTGGGTACAAAGACAAAAATCAGAGTTGTCATCAGGCCCACAAAAATCCTCTGAAGGTGGTGGGCCCAAATCCTCTTCTAACCATCAGAAAAAGCCATGGTGTTACCTCTGTAAGCACAAAGACCACTGGGCAAGTGACCCCACTTGTCCCAAAAGGAACACCAAAGTGCCCCTATTAATAGCAGAGGTGGTGAGAACGACTCTACAAATAGTCATGTAATGTATTATAGTGGGAGTTAGTCTAATTAGGGAGACTACTGAGACTGTTTTAGTCTCTATTGGTGGCATTGACCTTGACACCTTAGTTGCTTGTCCCCTTAATATGGATAAGTACAAGCAACTACTCCTAATAAATGGTGTTCAGGTTGAGGCCTAGAGGGACACAGGTGCCAGTGTCACTATGGTGATGGAAAAACTGGTTGCCCCTGAGCAACACGTACTTGGTCATCAGTACCAAGTTACTGACACCCATAACACCACTGTTAGCCACCCCATGGCTGTTGTGAATCTCAACCGGAAGGGGGTACTGGTCCTAAAAAGGTTGTGGTATCCACTGACTTACCTGTTGAATGTCTATTGGGTAATGATTTGGAAACTTCAGCTTGGGCTAAAGTGGCGTTGGAGGCTCATGCAGCAATTCTGGGCATTCCAGGGCATATCCTTGCTCTTACCTGGGCTCAGGCCAAGAAGCAAAGAGTACAGGGAAACTTGGATCCTGGAACAAAGGACCAAGTGCTCCCAAAAACTAGGGGTAAAAAGGGCAAACCCTTGTCCACTATACCTCCATCTCCAGATGATTCCCCTTTTGATGAGGAGGAGTCAACTCCTTGTGCAGAACCTACACCAGAGGAGCTTCAGGCTGACACAGCTGAGCTCTTGGGTGCAGGTGGGCCTGCCAGGAAGGAACTGAGTGTGGCACAGAGGACCTGTCCCACATTAGAGGGTCTAAGACAGCAAGTTGTCAAACAGCAAAATGGGGATATCAGTGACTCACATAGAGTTTATTGGGAGAATAATCTTTATACTGAGGCAAGGACCCAAAACCTGGTGCTACCAAGAGACTGGTCATTTCCTTGCAGTATGGGGAATTCCTCCTAACTCTTGCACATTATATTCCCTTGGCTGGACATCTGGGGCAGCGTAAGGTCTGAGACAGACTTGTCCCTCACTTTCACTGGCTTCACATGTCAGAGGACACAAAAGAGTTTTGTTGCACTTGTGTCACTTGTCAAGCCAGTGGCAAAGCTGGTGGCACCTCACAGGCCCCCTTAATCCCAGTGCTTGTTGTTGGGGTGCCCTTTGAGAGGGTAGGGGTTGATATTGTTGGCCCCCTTGACCCTTCAACTGCTTCTGGAAACAGGTTCTTCTTGGTGGTAGTGGACCATGCCAGAAGATATCCATAAGCCATCCCCTAAAAGACCACTACAGCTCCTGCAGTGGCAAAGGCCCTCCTGGGAATGTTTTCCAGGGTGGGCTTTCCTAAAGAGGTAGTATCAGACAGGGGTAGTAACTTCATGTCTACATTCTTAAAAGCTATGTAGAAAAGAGTGTGGTGTAACCTATAAATTCCCCACCCCTATCATCCACAAACAAATGGACTTGTTAAGAGATTTAAAAAAAACTCTCAAAGGCATAGTCATGGGACTCTATGAAAAACTCAGAAGGAGAAGCCATGGCCTCCTGCCATGCCTCCTTTTTGCCTACAGGGAGGTACCACAGAAGGGAGTGGGTTACCGCCCCTTTGAGCTTTTTGGTCACGCTTTTAGGGGTCCCGTTGCTCCCGTTAAAGAGGGGTGGAAGCAACCCTTGAAGCCCCTTAAATAAGACATTGTGGACTATGTGTTTGGCCTTTGATCAAGGATGGCTGAGTACAAGAAAAAGGCCACTAAGAACCTTCAGGCCAGCCAAGAGCTTCAAAGGCAATGGCATGACCAGAAGGCTGTCCTGACAGAGTACCATCCAGGACAGAAGGTGTGGGTTTCGGGGCCTGTGGCCCCAAGAGCCCTCCAAGACAAATGGAGTGGACCACATCTTATTGTGGAAAAAAAGAGTCACCTATCTGGTAGACCTTGGCACTGCCAGAAGTCTCCTCTGGGTACTTCATGTTAACCACCTTAAACCTTATTATAATAGGGCAGATCTAACCCTACTCATGGCCACAGGTGAGGGGCAGAAGGAAGAGGGTGACCCTCGCCCTGACCTCTTCTCCAACACTGAAGCTGATGGCTTAGTGGAAGGAGTTGTACTTGCAGACTGCCTCACAGCAGAGCAGAGGAAGGACTGTAAGAATTGTAGGAAAGTACGATCTTTCCTGGCATGTTATCCCCGTTTTTACCTGTATGTCAGTTTGTTTTTGCCTGTCTCACTGGGATCCTGCTAGCCAGGACCCTAGTGCTCAGAGTTGTCGCCTGAATGTGTGTACCTGTGTAGTGACTAACAGTGTCAGTGAGGCTCTGCTAACCAGAACCTCAGTGCTTATGCTCTTTCTGCCTTTAAAATTGTCACTATAGGCTATTGACCATTTTCACCTATTCTAATTGGCACACTGGAACACCCTTAAAATTTCCTAGTATATGGTACTCAGGTACCCAGGGTGTTGGGTTTCAGGAGATCCCTATGGGCTGCAGCATTTCTTTTGCCACCCATATGGAGCTCAGACCAATATTATACAGGACTGCCACTGCAGCCTGAGTGAAATAACACACGTTATTTCACAGCCATTTTACACTGCACTTAAGTAACTTATAAGTCACCTATATGTCTAACCTTCATTTTGTGAAGGTTAGGTGCAAAGTTACTAAGTGTGAGGGCACCCTTGCACAAGCAAAGGTTCCCCACATATTTCAGGGCACTTTCCCCAGACTTTGTGATTGCGGGGACACCATTACACGCGTGCACTACATATGGGTCAGTACCTATATGTAGGTTCACACTGGTAACTCAGAATATGGTCATGTAACATGTCTAAGATCATGGAATTGTCCCCTCATGCCAAATCTGGTATTGGGGTGCCAATCCCATGCATCTCCGGGGTTCCACTATGGACGCCTGGTACTGCCAAACTAGCTCTCTGGGGTTTTCTCTGCAGCTACCGCTGCTGCCACCCCACAGACAGTGTTCTGCCCTCCTGGGGTCTGGGCATCCCAGTCCCAGGAAGGCAGAACAAAGGATTTCCTCTGAGAGAGGGTGTTACTCCCTCTCCCTTTGGAAATAGGTGTGAAAGGATGGGGAGGGGTAGCCTCTCCCAGCCTCTGGAAATTTTTTGAAGGCCATAGATGGTGCCGTCCTTGCATAAGTCAGTCTACACCAGTTCAGGTAACCCGCAGTCCCTGCTCTGGCATGAAACTGGACAAAGGAAAGAGGAGTGACCACTCCACTGTCCATCACCACCCCAGGGGTGATGTCCAGAGCTCCTCCAGTGTGTCCCAGACCTCCACCATCTTAAATCCAGAGGTGTGAGGGCACAATGGAGGCCTCTGAGTGGCCAGTGCCAGCAGGTGACGTCAAAGACCCCCTCCTGATAGGTGCTGACCTCATTAGGTGGCCAATCCTCCTCTGAGGGGTATTTAGGGTCTATCCTGTGGGCTTTTCCTTAGATAACGACTTGCAAGAATTCACCAGAGTTCCTCTGCACCTCTCTCTTTGACTTCTGCCAAGGATCGACCTCTGACTGCTCCAGGACGCCTGCAAAACTGCAACAAAGTAGAAAGAAGACTACCAGCAACATAGTAGCACCGAATCCTGCCAGCATTCTCAACTGTTTCCTGGTGGTGCATGCTCTGAGGGCTGTCTGCCTTCACCCTGCAGTGGAAGCCATGAAGAAATCTCCTGTGGGATGATGGAATCTTCCCCCTGCTCCAGAAGGCACCAAACTTCATCGTCACCAGGACTGTGGGACCCCTCTCATCCTGACGAGCAAGGCCCCTGGAACACAGGTGGCGGACCCAAGTGACCCTGACTGTCCAGTGGTCCAACTGTCCAAATTTGGAGGAGGTAAGTCCTCGCCTTCCTTCTCTAGACAGTAATCCTGTGCACCGCGTGAACTGCAGCTGCTAGGTCTTCTGTGCACTTCTGCAAGGAATCCTTAATGCACAGCCTAGCCCAGGCCCCCAGCACTCCGTCCTGCATTGCTCAACTCCCTGAGTTGACCTTCGGCTTTGTGGGACCCTCTTTGGTAGTGTTGAGACAACCGCTGTGTTCAGTCTTCTTGAACCCATGTTCAAGGACTCCTGCGAGTGCTACCCTCTTGTGCGTGGGCTCTCTGTATTGCTGAGGGCCCCCTCTGTCTCCTCTCCCAAGTGGCGAAATTCTGGTCCTTCCTGGGCCCGGGTAGCACCCTTTTTCTTCAATTGCGACCTTTACAGGTCCAAAGAAACAACTCTGCGCCCTCCAGCACTCCGTGGGACATCTGCAGAAAGAAGAAGTTCCTAGCACCTTTAGTTGTTGCAGAATCTTCAGCTTCTTCCATCCGCAGGCAGCCATTTTGCACTTCATCCGGGGTTTAGTGAGCTCCTGCCCTCCCCGGACACTTTCACGACTCTTGCACTTGGTCCCCTTCCTTTACTAGTCCTCAGGTCCAGGAATCTGTCTTCAGTGCTTTGCAGTCAGTTGTGGTCTTTGCAGAATCCTCTATCATGAGTTTAGTTTGTTTCTGGGGAAATAAGTACTTTACTACTACTTTTCAAGGTCTTGGGTTGGGGTATCTTGGACACCCTTAGTGTTTTCTTACCCTCCCAGTGATGCACTACACACTACACTAGCCTAGGGATCCATTCGTGGTTCGCATTCCACCTTCTTAGTATATGGTTTGTGCTGCCCCTAGGCCTATTGCATCCTATTGTATTCTACAGTGTTTGAACTACTTTCTGACTGTTTTACTTACCTGATTTTGGTTTGTGTGTATATTTTGTGTATTTTACTTACCTCCTAAGGGAGTATATCCTCTGAGATATTTTTGGCACGTTGTCACTAAAATAAAGTACCTTTATTTTTTGTAATCTTGAGTATTGCGTTTCTTATGATATAGTACGTATATGATCTAAGTGGTATAGCAGGATCTTTGCATGTCTCCTTGTTCAGCCTAAGCTGCTGTGCTATAGCTACCTCTATCAGCCTAAGCTGCTAGTACACTACTAATCTACTAATAAGGGATAACTGGACCTGGCACAAGGTGTAAGTACCATCAGCCCAGTGGTGCTTGTAACCAAACCTCATAGTAAAGATGGAAAGAGAGAAATTAGGTTTTGTGTAGACTGCAGAGGGCTCAATACAGTACCAAAACAGATGCTCACCCTATACCCAGGCCATATGAGCCCATAGATACAATGGCATTTGCCAAGTATCTAAGCACCTACAGGGTATTGGCAGATCAAGTTATCAGAGGACGCTAAGCCAAAAACTGCATGTTCAACCATTGGAGGGCATTATCAATTCACAGTTATGCCCTTTGGTCTGAAAAATGCACCTGCCACCTTTTCCAGAGACTGGTGAACACAGTCGTGCAAGGTCTGGAAGCATTCAGTGCAACATTTCTAGATGAGATTGCTGTAGTTAGCTCCACCTGGGATGACCACCTGTGGAAAGTTTTGGAGGTCCAGCAAAAGGCAGACCTCACTATCAAGGCTTCAAATGCCAGATAGGGCAGAGGAAGGTGGTTTATCTGGGCCACCTGTTAGGTGGAACCACTACAGAGGAAAATACAGATCATTTTAAACTGGGCTGCCCCCCACTACTCAAACCCAGGTCAGAGGCGTCCTTGGCCTCACTGGGGATTACAGGAGGTTCATTAAGAACTATGGCTCCACTGTTGCCCCTCTTAATGACCTCACCTCTAAAAAGATGCCTAAAAAGGTGTGATGGACAGCCAGCTGTCAAAAAGCTTTTGAGGGGCTTAAGCAGGCTATAAGTACTGCATCTGTCCCGAAAAGCCCAAATTACTCTAAAGAATTCATTTTCCAGACAGATGCTTCTGAACTAGGGGTTGGGGCAGTGCTTTCACAACTGAACTCAGAGGGCCAGGATTAACCTGTTGCTTTTATCAGTAGGAGGTTGCCCCCCATTGAAAAGCGTTGGTCAGCCATAAAGAGGGAGCCCTTTGCTGTGGTCTGGGCCCTGAAAAAGTTGAAACCATTCTTATTTGGGACTCACTTCATAGTTCAGACAAACCACAAACCTCTCTTATGGTTAAAACAGATGAAAGGAGAAAACCCACATTTTTTGAGGTGGTCCATTTCCCTATAGGAGATGCACTTTACAGTGGAACATAGATCTGGAGATTACCACCTAGACAATGAAGACTCATCTGGGCAAGGTTAGCCTTATTGTCCCTCATTTGGGGGGGGGGTTGTGTAGGAAAGTACCATCAATCTTGGCATGTTACTCCCAATTTCTGCCTGTTTGTCAGTGTGTTTTTACTGTCTCCTTGGGATCCTGCTAATCAGGACCCCAGTGTTCATAGTTTGTGGCCTATACGTGTTGTCAGTATGATTAACTGTGTCTCTAGAGTTCTGCTAACCAGAACTCCAGTGCTTATGTTCTCTGTACCAAACTTGTCATTATAGTTTAGTGACTCCATATTACAATTCTGATTGGCACACTGGACCCCCATTATAAGTCCCTAGTATATGGTACCTAAGTGCCCAGGGCATTAGGGTTCCAGGAGATCCTTATGGGCTGCAGCATTTCTTTTGCCACCCATAAGGAGCTCAGACAAACCTTTCTTCAAGACTGCCACTGCAGTCAGAGTGAAATAGTGTGCTCACTATTTCACAGCCATTTTCACTACACTAAAATAACTTATATGTCACCTATATGTCTAACCTCAATTTACTGAAGACTAGGTGCAAAGTTACTGTGTGTGAGGGCACCCTTGTCAAGGGCCAATTCCCCGGACTTCGTGAGTGCGGGCACACCATTCTAAGCGCACACTACAGATATGTCTATACATACCTGTAGCTTCACAATGGTAACTCCGAATATGGCCATGTGAGGTGTCTAAGATTGTGAAATTAAACCCCCAATCCAAATCTAGTAATGGGGGGGTCAATTCCATGCACCCTGGGGGCTCCGCCATGGACCTGCAGTACTGCAAAACCATGTATCTGAGATTTCCACTGCAGCCCCAGCTGCTGCCACCTCACAGACAGGGTTCTGCCCTCCTGGGGATTGAGCAGCTCAATCCCAGGAAGGCAGAACAATGCATTTCCTTTAGGAGAGGGGTGTTACACCCTATCTCATTGGAAATAGGTGTTCCAGGCATGTGAGGGGTAGCCTCCCAGAGCCGATGGACATGCTTTGAAGGTCACAAATGGTGTCCTTCTTTCATAATCCAGTCTACACTGGTTCAGAGACCCCCAGTCCCTGCTCTGGCGCACAACTGGACAAAGGAAAGGGGAGTGGCCACTCTCCTGTCCATCACCACCCCTGGGGTGGTGCCCAGAGCTCCTCCAGAGTGTCCCTAGCATTAGCCATCTTGGATTCCAAGATGTGGGGGCCCTCTGGGAGCACCTGAGTGGCCAGTGCCAGCAGGTGATGTCAAAGACCCCTCCTGATAGGTACATACTAGGGTAGGTTACCAATCCCCATCTCAGGGATATTTAGGGTGTCTCCTCTGGGTGTTTCCTCAGATTTGGTTTGCAAGATTCCTCCAGGACTTCTCTGCATCCTCTGCTTCAGCTTTAGACCGTCAGATCAACCGCATACTGCTCCAGGAACTTCTGGAACTGCAACAAAGTATCCAGGAAGTCTACTGTGACCTGCAACTTCAGCTCCAGTCAGCAATTGCAACAGTTTCCAAGGTGTGCATGCTCTGAGGACACCTGTCTTCACTCTGCACCAGAAGAACCAAAGGAATCTCCCATGGAGTGAAGGAGTCACTTCCCTGCTTCAGCAGTCACTTCTCTGCAATGACGACCGGTACTCTGGGACTCCTCTCCTGTTGACAAGTATGAACCCTGGAACACAGGTGGTGAAACAAATTGATCCTGACTGTCCAAAGGTCCAGCTGCCCAAATTTGGTGGAGGTAAGGGGTTGCCTCACCGTGCCAGACAGGACTCCTGTGCATCGTGTCCTCTGCAGCTCCTTGGGCTTCTGTGCACTTCTTCCTAAAGTCCTTTGTGCACAGCTTAGCCCAGGTCCCCAGCACTCAATCCTGTGATGCCCAGCGCCTAAATATGTTCTCTGGCAGGGTGGGATCCTTTTGTGTAGTGCTGCAATGACCACACTTTGCAACTCCTTTATCCTGTGTCTTGGGACTCCTGTGGGTGCTGCCTGGTCTTCTGAAGACTCTCTGAAATGCTGAGAGTCCCATCTGTCTCCTCAGTCTGAGTTGAGACTTCCAGGCGCCTCCTGAGTCCGGGCAGCTCCTCTTTGACGCAAAACACGTTCTTGAATGTACCAAGGCTTGTTGGCGGAATCCAGCGATGCAAACAGCCTGCATCCAACTACTCGACGAGGGAGATCTCCTACACCAAGCAGGAACCCACAGCTATCTTCTTTGGTGCATTTCTGTACTTTTCTTCCAACTGGAGAATCCACTATTGCACCTTTTTCTAGGTTGGCAGGGGCTCCTGTTCTTCCTGAACTCTTCATCAACTTCTGGACTTGGTCTCCTCTCTCTACAGGTCTTCAGGTCCAGGAATCCATCATCCATCATTGGTTGCTTGCACTCTTGCTTGGTTCTTGCATAATTCTTCATTACGACTTGAAGTGTGTCTTGAGGAAACTTCCTGTACTTTACTCCTGTTTTCCTGGGCTCTGGTATTTTACTTACTATTGGTATTTTGGTACACTCCCAGTGCCCCGCTACACACTACACTTGCCTAGGGGGGAATCCGTCATTCGTATTCCACTATTTTAGTATATGGTTTGTATTGCCTCTAGGCCTATTGCAACCTATTGTGTTTTTCACTATTTTCTTACTGTGTACTTACCTGATTTTAGTTACTTGTGCATTTATTATGTATAATACTTACCTCGAGAAGGAGTATTGCCTCTAAGATATGTTTGGCCTTGTGTCACTAAAATAAAGTACCTTTATTTCTGGTAACACCAAGTATTGTTTTTTATTGTGTATAAATACTGTACAACTATAGTGGTATTCAAGAGCTTTGCATGTCTCCAAGTTCAGCCTTGGCTGCTCTGCTACAGCTACTTCTAGACAGCCTACGCTGCTAGGCACTGCCTACATTTCACTAATAAGGGACCTTGTATAAGGTGTACGTACCTTAGGTACCCACTACAAACCAGGCTAGCCTCCTACAGATTCCTGAACCTGAAGACCTGTGGAAGAAGGGGACCAAGTCCAAGAAGCACTGAAGAGTCCAGGGTGAACAGAAGCCCCTGCTAACCCTGTTGAAGGTGCAAAAGAAGAACCACTGGTGAGAAGACAAAGTCAGCATTGCACCAAAGAAGACAGATGCGAGCTCCTAGTTAGTGCAGAAGATGTCCCACACCGAATGGATGAATACAGTCTGGTTTGCATTGCTGGAATACACCAACAAGCCTTGATACATGCAAAGCTTGCAGTTAGCAGAAAATTGTGCTGCTCAGGAAGAGGAGGGACCTCATGGCCTCTACCCAGGTGGGAGACAGAGGGGGCTCTCAGCAACTCAGAGAGCCCTCAGAAGACGAGGCGGCTCGCATAAGAGTCAGACAGCACATGATCAAAGAAGGTGCAAATGGAGGTCCATGCAGCATGACACAAAGGATTCCCACGCCACCAGAGACCCACCCAGGAAGCTGTGCATCGCAGTATTGAGTGCTGGGGGTCTAAGCTGTGCTGTGCACGAAGAACTTCTTGGAAGGTCGCATACAAGCTTTGAGAACTGCAAGTCATGTGATGCACGGGGGTACTGTCTTGCTTGGGGAGGCAAGCTCTTACATCCACCAAATTTGGGCGGCTGGACATTGTAACCGTCAGACTCCACCACCTGTGTCGCTGGATCCATGTCTGATGACTGGAGAAGGGACCTAAGCCACCAGTAGTCACTGCACAGAGGTGCCTGCTGAAGCACGGAAGTGACTCAGTCACTTCACAGGAGATTCCTTTGGTTCTTCTGGTGCAAGACAGGCAGTCCTCGGAGGATGCACAATATGGAAACTGCTGCAGTTACTGGCAGAAGCTGAAGTTGAAATGTTGCAGAAGTCATCATTGTTCTTTGTTGTAGTTTTGTAGACTTGCTGGAGCAGTCAGCGGAAGATCCATGTGGAGAAGATGAAGTAAAGGATAAAGAGGATTTCTGCCTGAGTCTTGCAATCCGAATCCTCAGAAACACCCAGAGGAGAGACCCTAAATAGCTCTGAGAGGGGACTGGTCACCTAACCAGGTAAGCACCTATCAGGAGGGGTCTCTGACGTCACCTGCTGGCACTGGCCACTCAGATGCTCCCGGAGTGCCCCACTACCTTGGAATCCAAGATGGCAAAACCCAGGGACATTCTGGAGGAGCTCTGGGCACCACCCCTGAGGTACTGATGGACAGGGGATGGTCACTCCTATTTCCTTTGTCCAGTTTTACACCAGAGCAGGGACTTGGGGTCCCTGAACCAGTGTAGATTGGATTATGCAAGGAGGGCACCATCTGTGCCCTTCAAAGCATTTCCAGAGGCTCTGGGAGGATACCCCTCCCACGCCTGAAACACCTATTTCCAAAAGGAGAGGGTGCTCCTAAAGGAAATACATTGTTCTGCCTTCTTGGGATTGAGCTGCTCAAGCCCCATTAGGGCAGAAGCCAGTCTGTAAGGTGGCAGAAGCTAGGGCTCAAGTGAAAACCTCAAAAGGATGGTATGGCAGTACTGGGGGTCCACTGTGGAGCCCCAGAGTGCATGGAATTGTGCAACTAATACTAGAATCAGTATTGGGGTAAAATTCCCAGTTGTTAGACACCTTACATGGCCATATTCAGAGTTACCATTGTGAAGCTGTGCATAGGTATTGACCTATGTAAGTGCACACTAAAAATGACATCCCTGCACTCACGAAGTCTGGGAAAATGGGCCTGGAGAATGTGGGGGCACCTCTGCTAGTGCAGGGGTGCCCTCAGACACAGGTACTTTTCACCCTGCCTTCAGGGTCTGAAGGCCTGGCATATAGGTGACTTATAAGTGACCTGGTGCAGTGAAAATGGCTGTGAAAAAATGCATGCACTATTTCACACAGGCTGCAATGGCAGTACTTTAGAAGCCTTTGTAAGGGCTCCTTATGGGTGGCAAAGGAAATGCAGCAGCCCATAAGGATCCCCTGGAACCCCAATGCCCTGAGTACCTAAGTACCATATACTAGGTACTGATAATGGGAGGTCAGTATGCCAATTTGGAGTGAAATACTGGGCTACCATTATGTAAGTATAGATTTGGAGCTAGAGAGAGTATAGGCACTGGAGTTCTGGTTAGCAGGACTCCAGTGACACAGTTAAGCATACTGACAAAAACAGTGAGACAGACTGACAAGTAAGCCACCATTCATGAGCATTGGGGTCCTGGCTAGCAGGATCCCAGTGACACAGTCAAAAACACTCTGACAAACAGCCCAAAAATCAGGGTAACCATGCTAGAAAGAAGCTACTTTCTTACACAACGCCCCCCCAAACGAAGGACAATAAGGCTAACCTTGGCCAATTGAGACTTTATTGTCTAAGTGGTGATAAGTGGTGAGTAGATCTGCAATAGATTGGTTACTCCCTTTATCATCCACTGTGTGGTTACTTCCCAGTGGGGAGGTAAATCGCCCTGTTTGGAGATTTTTACCTACAAAACAGTGCATGTGCGTACTGTGAGATTCCCCATTTGTAAGGTAATTAAAAAGTTTTAAAGTGGGCAGTGCAACTGTGCCTGTAATCCTCTGTCAAGACAGGGTTGCTAACCTAAGGACTGCAATGCTAGACAAGGATGCTGTCTCAGCAAGGCCAGAGCAGGGCAAAAAGTTTGACCCCATGGCTCTATGAGAGAACAGGGCTGCTGTTCCTCTTGGGATGGATCAGGACAGGGCTGCTGTCTTAAAGGCTCCACATAAAGACAGTGCTGCTGTCCTATGTTTTTAGAGACAGTGCAGGGCTGCTGCACTAAAGTTTCTCTGGGAGGGCTGGAGGGTTGCTCCAAATTTACTAAACCAGTGCAGTTCTCCTTATCTGTTTTAGTGGTTCCACAGAAAGGGAGTTTAGCTGTGGCAGCTTTGGGCTCCCTTGGTATAGGTTCACCTGAGTAGAGGAATTCCCACCACAGGAATGGTATCCTTAGTGGTAGGGTGGAAAAAGGGATATTTTGATGCCCTTTTTACCTGTGTGGTGAGGAGGATCCTGAGGCTTCAGGGCCCCTTCTATTCTTTGCTTTTTCATTTCACTTGAAATGAGAGGAAGCAATTCCTCAGGGATGCCCATCAAGGATGCATGGGTCCTAAACTCTACCTCAGCCCAACCTGAGGCCTCTAGGTCATTACTTAAGAGACAGTCTGCAGGTAAGCTAAGTTATACCACCACCTGCTTTGGGCCAGTAACTCCATCCCAACTAAGTTGCACTACAGCTAATGGGAGAGACTGAGTTGAGCTGTTTACATCAGTAACCTGGTACTTCTGTTCAAGGAGGTGTTGTGCAGGTGACACCAGATTTTCAGTCACCAAAGTGATACTGGCACCTGTGTCCCTGTAGGCCTGGGCCTCAACACCATTTATTTCAATTGACTGCTTGTACTTGTCCGTGTTAAGGAGACAAGCTGCCAAGGAAGCAAGGCCAATGCCACCAGGTGAGACAGAAACTGTCTTGGGGGTTTCTATACCTACCCCAGTTTCTATAATGGACCCAAAAGTGAACCCAACTACACCTTTAGTTTGACTACTGCCAGTAGTCCCACCACTATTACTACTACTACTAGGGGCACTAGAAGTTTAAGTGAATGTATTAGTGGTGGTAGACTCAGGGGCTTTACCTAGACAGGGCTTATCCCCTGGCCTATGGCCTTTACCTCTGCTAACATAGCACCACAGCTGTTTATTGTGTGTAAAGTGTGAAGAAGAAGAGGTTGTGCCCCCCCACCCCCCCTCAGAAGAGTGTTGTGGACCTAAAGAAGGATCTTTGGGCCGTATTTATACTTTTTTTTGCGCCGCATTTGCGCCGCTTTTTGACACAAAACGGCGCAAACCTACAAAATACAATGGTATTTTGCAAGCCTGCGCCGTTTTTTACGTCAAAAAACGACGCAAATGCGGCGCAAGAAAAGTATAAAAACGGGCCTTTATGTTTATGTTTGTCCCCATGCTTCTCCTGAGATTTGTCACCACCTTTCTTCTTTTCCTTCTCACCCCCTGTAGGAGCTTTTCTGATCACCCTTGTTCTGACACATTTGTCTGCCTTCTTACCCAATTCATGGGGCGAGGTCAAATCTGAGTCCACTAGGTATTGGTATAACAAATCTGACACACAACTATTCAATATATGCTATTTCAAAATCAGATTATATAGACCCTGGTAATCAGACACTTTGCTGCCATGTAACCAACCTTCTAAAGCTTTGACAGAACAGTCCACAAAGTCCACCCAATCTTGTGAAGATTCTTTTTTGGTTTCCCTGAACTTGGTTCTGTATTGCTCTGTGGTGAGCCCAAAACCATCGATGAGTGCATTTTTCAGAATGTCATAATTGTCTGAGTGCTCCTTCCTAACAGTGAGGAGTCTGTCCCTCCCTTTATCAGAGAAGAACAACCAAAGAATAGCAGCCCACTGCCTATGAGGGACTCTTTGAACTTTACAGGCCCTCTGAAGTGCAGCAAACCCCTTTTGGATATCATCCCCCACTTTCTATGGGGGAACAATTTTGTGTACGCTTCTAGAGTTAATGGTGTCCTCCTTGATCGCATAACTTCTGAAACTACTGTTGTTGCTGCCACCATGGGGAACTTATCCCAACCCCTGTCTTTTCCTTTCCACAACTAGGGCTTCCTTATCTAAGGCCAACTGTTGCTGTTTCAGCCTCTGTCTGGCCTCCTCCATCCTCAGCTTTCTGAGTTGCCTATCTAGGGAGTTGTCCTCAGGATTGGATGTGTGGGACACTTCTGAGACTGAATGGAAATGGGAATGAGCAGAGGCAGATCTTTCCCTGGCTTGTGTAACCCTAGTAACCTGGCCTTAGGTATGAAGGGAGCTCTACTTGTGTGTGACCCCCTCCCACTCCCAGCTACACTAGATGGTTTACCAAGGGGAAGATTTTGGGAAGGACCCTCCCCTGCATCCACAGGACCCTCTCCTGATTCTAACTGGTTAGAATCCCCCTCTACCTCCTCTACCTGGTGACCAGACTGCTCTAGGTCATCCTGTCACGTACTGCGCTGGACTTCTCACCTCTGGATTTCGGATTGGCGAATACACCAAGTCTTCTACAGGTCCTGGATACTCCAAGATAAGGGCGACCCCTTCTAGTAGCCACGGTGCCGCTTGAAAGGCTACGCCAAAGCAGACCGTACCCTCCAGAAGGAGTCCCAGAGGGAAAAAACCCCAACACTGGGGAAAAAACCTCTAACAGGAACTCCTGAAGGAAAAACAAGAAAAAACAGGACTTGACAACAGGAAACAAAAATAGGCAATATCCAGGGTAAAAGGCAGGAAAAAAGGAACAGGTAAAAATATCCCAAGGCAAAAGTAGGAACAAAGAACAGGCAAAAATCTCCCAAGGCAAAAGCAGGAACAAAGAACAGGCAAAAATCTCCCAAGGCAAAAAAGCAGGAACAAAGAACAGGAGCGAACAACACAACCAGAAGGAAGTGTTTGCAATGCAAGGAGGAACAAGACTGACTGACTTATATACTGAGAAAAGGGAAGTGACATCACAGGAAAGGGAAGTAACACCATCTTGGATTGGGAAAAGCCCATAGACCAGTATAGGAAAAAGGAAGTAATATAAAAGAAAAACAGAGCATGCTGGGACAAAAACACGAAGAAGACAAAATGGACACAACATGGATAGAGACAGGCAAAAGTACCAACAAAAAACCCACCACCAGCAACAAAAGAAGAAAAAAGGCAACAAGTGTAGTGCGACCGGAAGCAAAATATATGCTTACCAGAAAGCATAGGCAAAAAACACGGGGAACGGCGCTCCGAATATTGGTAGCACGTTCCACCCGTGAGGACAGAAAGAGACGCCGCGTCAGAGCGCAGCGTTACAGTAGGTCCCCTCCCCGAGGCACCAGGTTTGTCAGGATGATTGTCAAAAAACAGGCGAACCAAACGGGGAGCATGGACGGAGGAAGCATCCTCCCAAGAACAGTCACTGAGGGGGTATCCTTTCCAATGGACCAAAAACTGTAGCTTGCGTCGAAAAATTCTGGAATCACAGATCTCCTGAACTTCATACTCAGGCTGTCCGTTGATAGAAAGAGGAGGTGGACGTTGGAACTGACGATGGTAAGGATCAGGAACAAAGGGTTTTAACTGGGACACATGGAAAACAGGATGAACCCTCCAGGTATGAGGTAAGCGGAGACGCACAACTACAGGATTCAGGATGTGCGAAATTCGAAAGGGGCCATAAAAACGTGGTTTGAACTTATTGGTGGAAAACCGGGATGGTAGAAAACTGGAAGAAAGCCATACCTTGTGGCCTACTTGATACAAAGGTGCGGCTTGCCGATAACGATCCGCCTTTCACTTCATAGCTAGTTTCGAAGCTAGGAGAGTTGTGTGAAGTAGGCCCTGGATTTGACGGATCTGTCGTGAAAAAGAAGTGACTGCAGGCACAGAAGAGGATGTTCGAGAAACAGTAGTGAAAGTCCTCGGATGATATCCATAAGTACAATAAAAGGGTGTGGTCTTGGTCACACTATGTATTGTGTTGTTATAGGAGAACTCGGCAAGAGCAAGATATTCCAACCAATTGCTTTGTGTGGCATTAAGGTAACATCTCAGATACTGCTGAAGTTCTTGATTCACTCGTTCAGTTTGCCCATTCGTTTGTGGATGGAAACTCGAGGATAAAGAAATCTCAATGTTAAAGAAGGCACAAAAGGCTCTCCAGAAACGTGATACATATTGAGGCTCTCTGTCCGAAATGACCTCTTGAGGAAGACCATGGAGGCGAAAAATATCCCGTAAAAAAAATGCGACTCATTTCTGGGGCCGTTGGTAGTTTCTTCAAGGCTGAAAAATGGGCCATCTTGGTGAATGAATCTACGGTCACCATGATTACTTGGTTACCAGAGGAGGTAGGTAGAGAGTATATGAAATCCATGGATAGAGTACACCAAGGAGCAGAAGGAACCGGTAAAGGTCTTAATAAACCTGCCACCTTAGTTCGGGGTGTCTTACTCTGGGCACAGACTGGGCATGCTGACACATAGGTTTCAGTGTCTGTCTTTAGCGAAGGCCACCAAAAAGATCGCTGCAGCAGCTCCTGGGTCTTCCTGATACCTCAATGACCGGCTATAGGAGAATCATGGCACATTTGCAGGGCTTCTGTCTGCACTTTCTTGGTAGGTAGGAAAAGAGCATGTTGATGATAGAAGTAGTTGTCCTTCTTCTGCAAAAAAGGAGTCACTTCATCCCATTCTGAAGCAGAGAGAAACTGGTACTCGGATTGAATGCGTTCTTGAAAAGATTGAGTAGCTCCGATGATCCTGCTAGCCTCAATAAGATGTGGAGAGGAGTTCTGGGCTATGTCAGGATATCTGCGGGATAAGGCATCTGCCACTAAATTCTGGGAACCAGGTATGTACATGATCACAAAATCGTACTGGCTAAAGAAGAAAGCCTAGCGAGCCTGATGACTGTTGCGACACTGAAAGCTCCGAAGACACTGGAGATTACGGTGATCAGTCCTAGCTTCAAAAGGCTCTCTGGAACCCATCAGGAAATGCATCCATTCCTTACAAGCTACTTTGAGAGCGAGTAGTTCACGTTCCAGTACAGAATAATTTCATTCAGCCTCTGATAGAATATGAGACAGATAAAAGATAGGATGTTCCAATCCATCATTGTCTTGCTTCTGCAGCAGAACTGCTCCAATAGCTCTGTCTGAGGCATCAGTCACAATGGTAAATTTCTTGGTATTGTCAGGATGACGCAACACAGGTGCTTGGGTAAAGGCTGTCTTTAATTCTTGAAATGGGCGTTCAGTCTCCTTGGTCCAAATGAAACCCTTCTTCAGGTTCTCTTTCTTAATTGTTTGTGTTATGAAACTTTGCAGGTGGGCAAAGTTCTGAATAAACTGACGATAAAAGTTTGATAAACCAAGAAAACATTGCGTTTCTTTAATGGATGTTGGAGAAGGCCAATGTAATATGGCACTGACCTTGTCAGGATCCATGGATATTCCGTGTTGATTAATACAAAACCCGAGATTCCTTACTTCAGATTTATGGAACTCACACTTCTCAGGTTTACAAAACAATTGGTTCTTCTTGAGTCTTTCCAGGACTTGCAGGACATGATCTACATGGTGCTCAGGATCACGGGAATATATCAAGATATCATCCAAATAAACGACTACATATTGATTGAGTACATCAGAGAAAACTGAATCCATAAATCGTTGAAAAACAGAAGGGGCATTGGTCAGTCCAAAAGGCATAACACGATACTCATAGTGCCCAAAAGGGGTACGGAAAGCAGTCTTCCATTCATCTCCTTCCTTGATCCGAAGGAGATGTTAGGCACCCCGTAAGTCTAATTTAGTAAATATCTTGGCTCCTTGAATGGCATCCAATATATCTCTGATTAAAGGCAGTGGATATCGATCCTTAATCGTTATTCTGTTGAGTTCACGAAAGTCCACACAAGGACGCAGATCCTTAGTCTTCTTTGGGACGAAGAAGAGAGGAGCCCCAGCGGGGGATGTGGAAGGAGCAATCAAACCGTTGTGTAAGTTGTCGTCTAAATATTCCCTTAGCACCTTCTTTTCTTGGTCTGTCAGAGAATACATTCGACCGAAGGGGACGACTTCATCAGGAATTAAAGGAATAGCACAGTCATAACTGCGATGAGGTGGCAAAATATGATTACTAGGTTTCTGAAAAATCCTGATATATTCCTGATAACAACCTGGAATCCCCTGGATAATATTGATAGAGTTAGTGTTATCCTTAGTTGACTGACAGGACCTTTTTGGAGTCCAATAAGAAGTAGTGGAATAACAATTCTGTCGACAAAATGAAGACGTTAGGGAAATAGTTTGTGTTTCCCAATTGATATAGGGGTTGTGTCGGGCTAACCAGGGAATTCCCAAAATCATGATGTGATTTGGTGAGGCTATGAGATCAAAGGCAATGTGTTCTTGATGCCCCCCAAATGTCAAACAAAGAGTAGGAGTTGAGGCCACCACAGGTCCTGAGGTTACCGGAGAGCCATCCACCGTGTGAACCTGCTCAGGAGTTTCTTTAGGAATGCGGGGAATTCCTTTACTCGTAGCCCAGGTCTCATCCAGATAGAGTCCACTTGCTCCACAATCAAGGAGAGCCAGAAGATTTTCTTTTTGATCTTGTGAACTTTGTAACTTGACCGAGAGGATAAACAGGGTGGACATGCTTTCTTTGGAGGAACATATTGATGGTACTTCCGCTCCTCCCGTCTCCTTCCTCCTTACAGGGGACGGGAGCTGGGGTTTCCCGCAGACCTTGAGGGACATACCGGACAACTACGGATCAGGTGGCCAGGCTTTCCACAGTATAGGCAAAGTCCCCTTCATCGTCGTTCCTCCCTTTCTGACTCCGTCAATGGCCCACGAACCAGATCTATCTGCATGGGCTCTTCATGGGGAGGTGGAGAGGCTTCAGATGGACTATCTTCCGTTCGCGGACTGCTAGCACGGAAGGTACCGGACTGGTATGGAGCTCTAGTTCTTCGTCTTTCCATCTTGCGCTTTTGAAGTCTATACTCGATGTTCATAGATTGATCCATTAATTCTTTCAAAGAACAAGCTGGAGAAGAGTGTACAAGCTCATCTTTAATTTCTTCACGCAGGCCTCGGCGGAAAAGGGTTACGAAGATACGTTCTACCCAGGAGGTTTCAGCTGCCAGCTGTTTGAAGCGGGTTATATACTGAAGTACATCCTGATTACCCTGCTGAATGTCACATAAGGCTTCTTCAGCTGCTGCTTCTACCCCAGGTCTCTCAAACATTTGTTTGAAAACAGTCAGGGAAAGCGGAATAGTTAGCCAGGACTGGGTCATCTGCAGAAACCAGAGGAGTCACCCAAGCAAGCGCTGGACCAGACAAGGCGCTGATCAGATAGCCCACCTTAGCCTTATCTGAAGAAAACTGGAGTGGACGAAAGGCAAAGAAAACCGTCAGGGTGTCTAAAAATTCCTTCATCTTTAAAGGATCACCGGAATATCGAGGAATAGTAGCAGATACAGGTGGTATGTCCATTGATCGGGAAGACAAGACCTATCGTAGCGCAGTGTTCTCTGCCCGTAACTGTTGTAACTCTTGGGCTTGTTGTTGGACAGTCTGTAACATGGCTTGAGCATTTTCTGACGCCTCTCCCTGTGGATCTTCCATGGCGCTTTCGCAACGCAGAATCTTTTGGCGTTGCAATCTGTCACGTACTGCGCTGGACTTCTCACCTCTGGATTTCGTATTGGCAAATACACCAAGTCTTCTACAGGTCCTGGATACTCCAAGATAAGGGCGAGCCCTTCTAGTAGCCACGGTGCCGCTTGACAGGCTACGCCAAAGCAGACCGTACCCTCCAGAAGGAGTCCCAGAGGGAAAAAAAACCAACACTGGGGAAAAAACCTCTAACAGGAACTCCTGAAGGAAAAACAAGAAAAAACAGGACTAGACAACAGGAAACAAAAATAGGCAATATCCAGGGTAAAAGGCAGTAAAAAAGGAACAGGTAAAAATATCCCAAGGCAAAAGCAGGAACAAAGAACAGGCAAAAATCTCCCAAGGCAAAGCAGGAACAAAGAACAGGCAAAAATCTCCCAAGGCAAAAAAGCAGGAACAAAGAACAGGAGCGAACAGCACAACCAGAAGGAAGTGTTTGCAACGCAAGGAGGAACAAGACTGACTGACATATATACTGAGAAAAGGGAAGTGACATCACAGGAAAGGGAAGTAACACCATCTTGGATTGGGAAAAGCCCATAGACCAGTATAGGAAAAAGGAAGTAGTATAAAATAAAAACAGAGCATGCTGGGACAAAAACACGAAGAAGACAAAATGGACACAACATGGATAGAGACAGGCAAAAGGACCAACAAAAAACCCACCACCAACAACAAAAGAAGAAAAAAGGCTACAAGTAAGTGTAGAGTGACCGGAAGCGAAATATATGCTTCCCAGAAAGCATAGGCAAAAAACGCGGGGAACGGCGCTCCGAATATCGGTAGTGCGTTCCACCCGTGAGGACAGAAAGAGACGCTGCGTCAGAGCGCGGCGTTACACATCCTGGAAAAGGAGATTTAAAAGGAAATCTTTGTTATGGTTCTCCCCAATCCCTAGAATTCTCTCTATGCAAACCCCCTCAAACTTTTAAAGTTTACGTTCTCATAAGTGATTTTGATAACCACAGGGGTGGCCTCAGAGGAAGACACAGTGATAGAAAAGTTAGAAAAAAGTGAAAGGAAATAAAAGACCTACTTTATCTAACTTTTAGATTTTTAGAATGCAACTGAAAGACTAGGTATACTTTTTGTATAGCTCCAAGTACATAGTACACTTTCCAGTGGAAATTACCGGTGACAGAGTGATAAGGCAATTGCAAGTACTTATCCTACCGCTGTGCCACCAATGTAGTAGGCTGGCCTGGTTTGTAGTGGGTACCAAAGGTACTTACACCGGGTCTAGTGATCCCTTATTAGTGCAACATAGTCAGCCTCTAGAAGCCAGGCTGTCTATAGGTAGCTGTAGGCAGAGCAGCCAAGGCTGAACTAGGAGACATGCAAAGCTCTTGCAATACCACTGTAGTCACACAGTATTTACACACATGAAAGACAATACTCAGTGTTACAAAAATAAAGGTACTTTATTTTAGTCACACAATGCCAAAAATACTTTGGAGACTGTACTCTCTTAGGAGGTAAGTGAAGTACACAATATATACTCTTGTAACCAAGGAAAAGGTAAGTACACAGTAGAAAAACAGTGCAAATAGTGAAAATCACAATAGGTTGCATTGGGCCTAGGGGGAACACAAACCATATAGTAAAATAGTGGAATGCGAAAGTCAGTTTCCCACCTAGGCAAGTGTAGTGTATAGAGGGCTGCTGGGAGTGTAAGAAAACACCAAAGGTATATTCAAATACCCCAACTGAGAGCCCAGGAAAGCAGGAGTAAAACAGAGCAAGTTTCCTAAAATACTCCAGAAGTCGTGATAGAAGATAATGCAAGAACCAGAAGAGACTGGAAGAAACCTACAATGGATTCCCGGACCAGAAGACCTGTAGAGGAAGGGGACGCAGTCCAAGAAGCACTGAAGAGTCAAGGGAGAACAGGAGCCCCTGCTAATCCCGTTGAAGGTGCAAAAGACAAAGTCAATATTGCACCAAAGAAGACAGATGTGGGTTTCTGGTCGGTGCAGAACATGTCCCACATCAGGTGGATGAATGCAGTATGGTTTGCATTGCTGGATTCTGCCAACAAGCCTTGGCACACGCAAAGCTCGTGGTTAGTGGAAAATGGTGCTGCCCAGGACCAGGAGGGACCTGGTGGCCTCAACCCAGGAGGGGGAGACAGAAGGGGTGTAGTGCTTTTGCTCTTATCTAGTTTTTAGCACTTACATAACAAACCAGAAATGCACTGCTGAGTTCAAAGAAGACTTTTATTGTTGTTAATTCTTCCCCAACCGCAATTTTTATGAATGACGGATTAGTAGATTTCAAGCACACGTCAATGCACAGTTTGCAACATACACAGCAGGTTATATTTATAAGATATTGAATGCAAAGCAAAACAAATACTTCACCGTGTGAGAAACTATTTACAGCTTCATCTTTCTAGGGTCTGCAAGCTGATGACTCCCTGTCAGCTGCGAGAAAGAGATTTATCTACCCACACGGGATGCTGGCAACTGGCGCCTAGTTCCAGCACGAAGTCAGGCAGATTCGAATCTGAATCTCTGCAGCCTGTGACATTCGTTACAATGGTGTGCCCCATCCTCTCAGACTCGGGAAAACTAGGCAAGCCTTTGGAGACTGGCCAGGTCTCCGAGACTGCTCCTCTTCCCAGGTTCAAGCGGAGAAAAACAACCAATGTACCCTCTCTTATCAGGTCTAGTCTACTGTGAGAAAAACATCTTGGTTCATCTTGTGCAAAAACACAGCTTGGAAAAATACAGCTTGGATTCTCAACTGCAATGTCTAACTTCACTTTAAAGGCAATAGGCAGCTAACCTAAATATCAAATGCAATGTCTAGTGTCATGTCAAAGCCAACAGGCAGCTGAGCTGCATACAAAATGCAATGTATAATATCATGTCAAAGCCAATAGGCAGCTAAACTGAATACATCATGTCAAAGCCAATAGGCAGCTAGACTGAATACAGCATGTCAAAGCCAATAGGCAGAATACAGAACGTAATGGCTAATGCAATGTCAAAGCCCATAGGCGGCTAAACTGAATACAGAAAGTAATGGCTAATGCAATGTCAAAGTCCATAGGCGGCTAAACTGAATACAGAAAGTAATGGCTAATGCAATGTCAAAGCCCATAGGCGGCTAAACTGAACAAAACATACCATGTGCTACTGGTGAACATTGAGCAGCTAATATGCGCAGTGGTGAAACACTAAGTCATTGGTCAAACAAAACTAATCAAATGGCAGAACAGGGGGCTCACAGCAACTCAGAGAACCCTCAGAAGGCCAGGCTGTGTGCACAGGTGTCCCACAGCATGGGGATAAATGAAGGTGCAAATGGAGGCCACTCCCCTGTCCATCATCACCCTAGGGGTGGTGCCCAGAGCTCCTCCATTGTGTTCCAGAATTCAGCCATCTTGCTTTGCAAGGTGTGGGGGCACTCTGGGGGCCTCCTAGTGGCCAGTGCCAGCAGGTGATGTGAGGGACACCTCCTGATAGGTCCATGCCTGATAAGGGTCTCTCCTGTGGGTTCTCTTCAGATTCTGCTTGCAAGTTTCCTTCAGGAATCCTCTGCAACTACTTCATCATCCTCTGATCTCGGATCAACCGCATCCTGCTCCAGGAACAGCTGTAACTGCAACAAAGTATCCACAAGGGATACTTGTTTTCTGCAACCTCAGCTCCAAGTCAGCAACTGCAACAGTTTCCACTGTGTGCACACTCTGAGGACTCCCTGTCTTCATTCTGCAGCAGAAGGACCGAAGAAATTTCCCGTGCGGTGACAGAGTCACTTCCCTGCTCCAGCAGGCACCTTCCAAGACGATGACTGGTACCCTTGGACTCCTCTCACAGCAACGAGCGTGCTCCTAAGGACACAGAGGGTGGACAGCATCGACATAGACTGTCCTGAGGTCCTCCTGACGCAATTTGGAGGAGGTTAGACCTTGCCTTCCCTGAGAGCAACAGTACCCCTGTGTACTGTGTCTTTTTCACCTTCTGAGGCCTCTGTGCACTATTTGTAAAATTCCTTCAGGCACCACCAGGCCCAGGTCCCCAGCACTCCATCCTGTGATGCTCAACTCTCTGAGTTGTTCTCCGCCGGCATGGGACCTTCCTTTGTTGTGCTGCATCAACTGTGTTTTGCACCTCCTTTGTCCCCATGCCCTGGGACTCCCGGGGGTGCTGGCTGGCATCCTGACGCTCTCTAAAGTGCTGACAGCCCCCTCTTCCTCCTCACACTGAGTGAGGCCCCAAGGTCCCTCCTGGGTCCAACCAATGCCATTTTAATGCAAAACACACTTTTGTCGTAACCAGGGCTTGTTGGCGACTTCCAACACGAAATCAGGTCTGCAATGATCTTCACGTCATGGGACATCCTTTGCATTATGCAGAAACCCACTGGCATCTTCCTAGGGTGCATTTATGCAGTCATCTACTAACCTGGGACTCTTCTTTTGCACCCTCTTTTAGGTTGGCAGGGGCTCCTGTCCTTCCTGGAACTTCGTTCGACTTCTGGACTTGGTCCTCTTCCTTTGCAGGTCTTCAGGTCCAGGAATCCAGCCGTTGTTGTTCACAGACTTGGTTGGTTGCTGCAAAATCCCAATCACGAGGTGTAGTCTGGCCTAAGGAAACTTGCAGTACTTTACTCCTGCTTTTCTGGGCTCCAAGGTGGGGTAATTTACTTACCTTTACTGTATTCTTAGTCTCCCAGCGATTCTACACACACTACACTTGTCTAGGGGGGAATTTGTGATTCGCATTCCATTTTCTTAGTATATGGTTTGTGTTGCCCCTAGACCTATTTTCTTCCTTTGCATTCCATAGCATTTCCTATTGTTTACATTGTTCCATGACTATTTACTTGTCTAATTTTGGTGTCTAGTGTATCTTTTTGGTACTGTGCCACCCAAATAAATACCTTTATTTTTGGTAACACTGAGTATTGTCTTTACTTGTGTATAAGTACTGTGTAACTATGAGTGTATGGCATGAGCTTTGCATGTCTCCTAGTTGAGCCTAAGCTGCTCTGCTATAGCTACCTCTATTAGCCTAAGCTGCTAGAACATTACTACTTCACTAATAAGGGATAACTGGACCTGGATTAAGGTGTAAGTACCCAAGGTACCCACTGCAAACCAGGCTCGCCTCCTACACCATGCTAGAAAGAGGCTACTTTCTCACATCCACAAGACCCGATTCCCCTCCTGGGACCACTGAACGGGATTTGTTGCTGTGGGGAAAGTCGTGGCAGGAGCTGCTGTATAGTCAGGCCATCCAGAGATGTACCCTGGGCAGATAGATGAGCAGGCTGGTCCCGGTCTCGTCTCAGTTCCCTGGGTGATTTGTAGCCAAAAGTTCTGAAGTACCAAGTTTTGGAGTTTAGCTATTTGGGTTACTTTAGCACCACTCAACAGGGTCAGGGCTGGAGAGGCACCACTTGGGCATTTAATATTCACTCAGGTTGGGTCCAGGTGTGGGCTCAAGTTTGTTGGAGCCTTTTCTGTCCTTGAGACTCTGATCAGGAGATCAGCCAACTAGCCCTTGGAGGCACTCTCATAGTCCTCGGTTCAAGAGATGGGACTGGGCTCAGGCACCTGTGCAGGCCTCTAAGGGTTCAAGGCAGATGTTCGGTAGCAAAGCAGTGCTTCCAGGTGCAACAAAGCAGTCCTCCAAATTACACAGCAGGCTACAGCAGAAGCCGATCCTCTGAGAGTCCTCTTACATGTCCAGAAAGTAGACTTGAGAGTGCCTCCCCTGCCATACTCTAAGCTGGCTGCATGAACAGCGCAGTGGTGACAAGTCCTTTGTGTAAAGATAGGGCCCTGCCTATTCAGTTGCAAGTGGGGGTTGAGGCCAGCTCTGCCCCCCATCCTGCCAGTTATGGCACATCTAAGGACATCTAATTACTCTATTATGTGGCTGTCAAAGAGGAATAAACAAAGTATAGTTGCCAACTACACCAAGTCATGTGACAAGGAATGGGCTGCAGGCACCAAATAGCTAGAGTAGGAAAATGCCAACTGTCTAAAAGTGACATTTTCTAAATTGTTATTTAAAAACTTTACCACTTAAGAAGATTTTGATTTGCAATCTCTCAAACAACAAACAGTAAATCTTTACCTGTTCTCAATACAAAGTTTGCATTTATTAAATGTAATGGGGAAACCCAATGTTATCCTATGAGAGAAGTAAGCCTCATAGTAGTGAAAATCGAACTTCGGAGATTTCCACTACCAGGAAATGTAAAACCAAAAGTATATGTCCGACATTTTAATCACAATTCTCTAAGTAATAAAAGGGGAGTTTAGGGATTATCAAGGGTGTTTCATTTTGCCAAGACAAATTGGCATTTTGAAACTGTAATCAGGCTGCAATGAAAGACCTTTGACATGTGTTAAGGGGTTACTTAAGTGAGTGGCACAATAAATGTTGCAGGCCCACTAGTAGCTTTACTTTCAGGCCCTCGGTATATGGTACACTACTTTATTAGGGACTTACAAATAAGTTAAATATGTCAATCAGGTGTAAACCAGTTTTACAATGTTTTAGAAAGTGAGCACAATCACTTTACCACCGGTTAGTGGTGGTAAAGTGCACAAAGTCCTAAGGCCAACAAAAACAAATTCAGCAAATATAGGAGGAGCAAAGACAGAAGGTTTGGGAGTGGCCCTGCTGCAAGAGCCAGGTAAAAACATACAGTTCACATTTTGTCTTCAGACAGATACAAAAAAGTAGCTCAATGCAGTTAATGTTGCAAAAAAGGCATGTCCCCAGATTAGTATGCAGTTTATCTACTAAATTATTATTTAGGTATCACCTCTAGTGTATGGTGGATGAATAAAGAATGGATGCAAACTCGTCAAAATTTATGTTATGAAAGTTTCACAAAAAGACGATATTTCATAGCTTTCCAGTGGCACCATGTCCTAAGGGTAACTTTTAAGTCAGTCCTGATTTTTCAGCCAGCAACACAAATCATTCTGAAAAAAGTACCCGTACGATCATAATGCTAAACGTTAAACTTCAATTTGTAGGGTCTGATTACAAGTGATCCATTAAATTGTGATTCCAAGACTCTTAGCGCATGATACAATTACCTCCAGAGTCTTGAAACTTTGGGGTGCACTGCACACCATTCCTTCATCCCTTCTTGAAGATGATCTTCATTCATGGGGCACTTTATTCTTAACCTGTAGGCATTCTTTCGAATTCAAACCTATGGGACACTCTTTCTATGGTGTTTCCTGAATGCAGAGCCAGATTGCTGTTCACTTATTCCTGGTTAAAACTAAGGGGGTCATTATGTCCCCAACGGTCAGCGGTAATATGGAGGAAAGTACTGCCAACAGGCTGGTGGTACTTTCCTCCATATTATGATATTGGCTGTTTGGCTGAAGCCAATGTACCACACCGACCACCACATCGGTAACAGCCGCCGGGCTGGAAACATCATTCTTCAGCCCGGTGACCATCAATTTACCGTCTGTGGGATTATGACCCCGCCCACCGCCATGGTTTTTGTGGCTTCCTTACCGCCACAAAAACCATGGCAGAAGACACTATCAGTGACAGGGAATCACTTCCCTGTCACTGATAGGGGTCTTAACCACTCCCCTCCCCCACCACAGGTTCCCCCCACCCCACTTCCTCTCCATACTCCCCATTCATACACGCCCCTCCCTGCACACACGCATGCACACTCTCATTCCCACATTCAACCAGGCATGCATACATCCATTTACACACATATCTGCACACATCTTCATACATACATGCACACACGCAGTCACACAACTCAACATACATGCACTCACACCCCAGACATGCAAACACATACAGCATGCAACACACCCACATACACACATGCACAGACATACACACACACCCCTACACACACACAACACCCCCACCTCCCTCCCCTATTAGAGCACCCACTTACCTGTGTCCAGCGGGTTCTTGGTCAGGAGACGGGACAATGGTGGAAATCCGGCTGTGGTCATATTATGGCGGACGGCTGGTAGCCGCGGCGACGGTCTTTTGATGACCATCGCTACGGCGGTAGGAGGTTTTTACCACCAGGGTCCAAATGAGGGCCTAAGTGTAACGGCCATACTAAAGCACCTCTGGATTTGCCTTTTGTTGTTGCTGACCTTGCCTCTATTGAAGCCCATGGCCAGCCCAAGGGGACTGGAAATTTTGACAAGAGCTTGTAGCCCACCGTTCTCCTCTGCACAAGAAAAAAGGCAGGTTGTTGAATTAAAATAATATGTAATAGCAAAGCACACATTCACCTCTTTTGACTGAATAACAAATGTTTATTGTCATTTGAGTCAGTGGTACTCAAACATTCTATCAACTTCAGATGGATGAAAAGCTTAGTGAACCTTCCAGAATTTCAACCTGCGACAGTGAAGTCTTATAGAGAACCATGGAGTCCACTCATCCATCAGACCCTTGTTGACCATTGATGTTTGTGAACTGTTGAGCTCTTTGCACCCCTCAATGGAGTTGGAGGGGGGCTGTTTACTAGATATATTGCCACAACATTCAGGTGATGTGGAAGGCGACTCAATGTAGCAAACACAAAAAATTAGCTGATACTTTTGTTTTAGTCTTTTTTGCTCAGTTTAGCAGAATAAATGTATAAGTATGCTACAGATACGATTGATAGTATGATATAATATGAACAAACAGAATGCAAACAATATGAAAGCAGGCAACACAGTACATTTAAATGATCTTTATGCATATAACTCTAGTGAATAAAACAAGTCTGCCAAAGCAACGAAGGTATAATTTTTAGATGTTTGTTAGTCACATACCTCAACTTCACATATTTTCCAGTCCTCAGCCTGTCTGCAGCACAAGTTTACATCGTGTTTATGTAGACACATTTGTAATCAGATGACGGCCTTGGAAAATACACAGAAGGAACTTCTCTGCTCCGTCTAGCATCCGAAGTCCCTTGGTCTCTCATGGAAAGGGTTGTGAACAGTCATTTTATATTCTTCATTATATTAATTTTAGGGAAACCTGCCCTTGTGATTCAGGATGTAAGGTGGGAAGAAAAGCGCATAAATGCATTCACATATTCAAATTAAAGCCACAATGCCTTTCTCTAAGCATCAAACTTTCAAATTATGTGCCTTTGCAGTTTTATAGTGCACAAACATGGCTCAAGGACATCAAAGTATTTCATATGAAAAACAGATTATTTACATGAGAATGTTACACATTTTGAAGACATGGGGAGGTTAAGTGATATGTCCAGAATCACAGGATGTTTAGTTGATGCTTGGATTTGAACATGTTTCTTAGTTCTAAAGTCGTCAGTTTAGCCGCTAGACCACATCTTCTTCAAGTATACTACCAGATTGTACAACACACACATTACACATCTTTGCACAATAATAATCATGAATGCATAAATGCGTATGAGCCAATCAAAGTTTACATATAAATATTGACATGTAGGACCCAAGACCACAAAGAGCAAATTAGAAAATAACAACATATGGGGATTATTAATGGGCATGTAAGACAAATCTTATGACACCTACGGAATGAGAGTAAAATCAGGGCTGGCTCCTCCATTAGGGCAGAGGAGCGTTGCCCCCCTGCGATCAGCGACAGCTGCAAAGCCTTTAAAAGAAAAGGATAATAATAAACTTTGTTTATTATCCTTTTCTTTGAAAGGGATCGGGCCACGGGGTGATGAGCAGTGCAGCACTCCCCTACACTGCGCATGTATGTTTGGCCGGCTGTCTCGAGCCGGCCGAACATATATGCGCAGTGTGCTTTCTTCAGCCCGGCAACACAGTTACAGGGCTGGAGGTAGCCTGAATAGGGTCCCAGTCTGCCTGGGAGAGCCCTGGTCGGGCGCTCTCAGCCAGTCCTGATGCTGCTTTGAGCAGCGTCAGGATTGGCTTTAGGGCAGGCTGGGAGCCTGTGCCTGAAGCGAGACAGAGGAGAGGAGCGAGGTAAGTGTTTTTTTTAAATTTCATTTATTTTAATGTTTATTTCCCCCTGACCCTCCCGCGCGCCACCCCACCCCTTCCATGCCCCTCCGCCGCTCCTGAGTTATATGTGAATATATATAATCAAACTAAAGTGTAACATCTCAATATATGTGAATGCACTTGTATATATGATTAAGCAAGGCAACAGCTCTATGCTAATTTGACTACGCAGCAGGTTACGAAACTAAGTACAGAACTCAAAGCAAAGCTTTGTTTTACATGAAACAGAAGCTGCAGCTGCACAATATTCTCTTTTTAAATTGAGTTTAGTGTCATAGACAGACTTCAAACCTCCAGATTTGAAGTCTCAAACGTAGATTTAATTATCAGTGGTGATGGTGAAAAACAAACCATACAGTTTATTGGAGGTGCCATAGATGCATCAGGCTGTACATTTGTGGAAGTCAGTAGAAGATGACTGAAGATGTGGGCTGAAGATGCTGCCAGCGTGTGCGGCATCAAATTAGGTAAAAATTAGCAGATAGTTGGTGTCACAAAGAAAACAATAGGAGCTGGAATGCCTGCAACTGCTGAATGATGAGATGTTAAAGGCATAGCATACGTTGGTGGCACGTGAGGCAGCAGCAATAATGAACCTTTAGTGACAGAGTCTATACTGGGTAGAGGCAAAGCCCCACAGAAGAGAACAATAAAGAACCAGCACCAGGATTAATTCCTATCGATCCATAGGAAGCACAGCTACATGTGTCAATGAAATGTTTGGAACCATCTTTTAAAAGCATGTGCAGCATTGAATGAGATGTCTTTGGATTGGGGGTAAAACACATGAAAAGTCAGAGATCAGCGCTCATCCAGACAGGAGAGTAACTCCTCTCCAAAGTAGAAAGTGATGGCATGACAACAGTGCTGCTCAGATGGGCTTAAGATTCTTAGGCCCAGATTTATCAAAGGATTGTGTTGCCTTTGTGTCATGCAGGGTGACAGAAGGGCAACACAATCCTTAAATCAGATTTACCAAGCCATGCAAAAGGCACCTTGCATGGCCCTGCATTGGTGGTTAAATCTGGAGTAACGAAAGGCAGCGCAAGTCACAGCCTTGTGTTACTCGTCACTGGGAAAGCCTCACATGGGTGGAAAACAGGTGTTCACACACATCCACCCATGTATTTTGGTGCATTCCCAGACTTAGCAAGACAGGTAAACATTGGAATTTATAAACATTGTATGCATTACTGATAAAGGTGTGAAGAGGAGAAATAGCTTTATTTCTCCTCGTATTTTCCTCTTTCTACATGTGCTGCATTCTGCATCACACATAGAAAGAGGAAACTGCCTCTAATCATTTTATTGTACAGGAACAAAAACAATCTTGCCTGCAGCGCAGATACCCTTACACCATATTGCATATGGTAGTACATATAGCGCATCCTTGCCCTCTCCAATTGATGAAGCCCAGCCATGGGTGTATATTCACCAAAATGCTAGGGGTAGTGGAAGTGACATCAGACACCCTTGGACCTCAATGATATCATAAAGTGATGTCATATTACCTTTAACCCTTACGGTAAGAACTCTGTAGAAAGTTGACAGTTACTATACCACAGCCGTTACTAACACAATTACATGTTTATTTTATATAAAGGTGCATTCTAATCAGGAAGGTGACATGATATGTCAGGGAACCTTTGCACATTTCTTATCTTTTGAGTGGAAGAATATTGTGCTACAGTACAAAAATGATATTCAATTACTGTACTTTTAGGATTGTTAATGGCTTGCACTGGGAAGAGCGTGAAGGATCCTCTGGTGCTTGCACCAGAGGATTGCTTTTCTAAAAACAAATGTCGTGGGGAAGACAGTATCACTTGCACCTCAACTACTGACCTCCATTTCACCCATTTGTGACATCAGAATGCAGGACAGGTAGAAAAGGCTTAGACTAGGTTAGCTTTCACAGG
The DNA here is from genome assembly GCF_031143425.1 of Pleurodeles waltl. Taxonomy (NCBI): domain Eukaryota; kingdom Metazoa; phylum Chordata; class Amphibia; order Caudata; family Salamandridae; genus Pleurodeles; species Pleurodeles waltl. Next base: position 214,651,796 of record NC_090450.1, on the reverse strand, counting down.
ATATCACATTGGTAAAAGGAAGATAGTCAAGGTAGCACTGATACACATCCCATCACTTCATCTTCACCAACAGACTCAACCCCATCTGCTCTGCACTCACACTGATACTGAATAACTCCCTCTCTCACCTAAGCAGATGTCTCCAAGCCATACACAACAGAACAGGCACCCTTCTCCCTCAACCTCCCACCACATGAACACTCTGCTCCATAAACAGTACACTAGGTCCCTACCCACCGCTTTTTTTCAAACTCTTGACACCCATGTACAAAGCCTTATACAGCACTAGAACAGTATACATAAAAACCACCTCAGATTTCAAAAACCTTCCGGACACCTTTGCTCATTCAGACTCATGCTGACAAACACACGATGTATATATGTAGCACCAGAACAGGGAGATGTAACTTCTCCTAATTTACTCAGAAAGTGTGGAATGACCTGTCTCTACACATCTTTCCTGACTCTAAAATATTTTTGCTTAGGTGCCGGCTAAACAAGGGCCCAAAATCCACAGCTACCCACATTGCAAAAAAAAGTGCTTCTTTAGTGCAAACATGTGATATGCCCATATTGCTTTTTGGCCCATATCCTATTGTGGAAATTATACCCACTCACACAAGTGAAGCACCATTATTTTTAGGAGACTTAAGGAAATTCTAGGTGGAAGGACGTTTGTGGCTCCCCACAGACTCCAGAAATTTCCTTCACAAATGTGAGGAAAATGTGTATTTTTAGTCAAACTTTGAGATCTGCAAGGGATTCTGGGTTACAAAAAAAGATGAGACCCACCCAAGTCACCCCACTGTGGATTCCTCCAGGTGCCTAGTTTTGAAAAATATTCAGGTTTGTTGGTTTTCCTATGTGCCACCTGAGCTAGGGCAGAAAATCCACAGTTACCTAGTTTGGAAAAAAGGGTTGGTTTCCATCAGAAAATTGTGACACGTCCATGTTGCGTTTTAGCCCAATTCCTGTCCTCAGCACTAGACCTACCCACACAAGTGAGATACCATTTTTATCGGAAGACTAGTGGGAACATAGAATTTGTCATTACTCATTGGATATCACTGCTTTTGTGCTGTCCAAATAAGGCAGTGTGAAAGAAAGAAAACTTTTAGAAAAATAGCCTCTAAATCATATGCTAATAAGTAACCACACTAAAACCTAAAGTACATATCTTGTGTCTATTTCAGAAATACATAGGTTTCTTTGATACCCATTTTTCAATCAAATCATTTCACCATATGAATTGGCCTATACTCAATGCATAATAAAAGAAAATTGTACAGTGCAGCTCAGTTGTTGGATGTGGGTACTTCGGATTCTTGGAGAACTTTCAAAGCCTATATAGCTCTGCAACCAGAAGGGTCTAGGAGACATAATGGCGTATTGGTTTTGTAAATCAGCCATCAATACATAAAGTTACAACTGCAAACAATGTCACAAATGGAAGTTTGTTCCTACACTTTTTCAATATTTCTTTATTGCAGCAATCAGTTTCATTGGGAATTCCGTGAAGGAGTACCACATGACCCCTTGCTGAAAACAAAAATGGATCTTCTTTTCAGAAATCTATACATGAGTTTGACAGTGGTTTTCATCACAAACTGGAAGTAGTTTGAAAGCACAAAAAGTAGGAAAATGGACTAGCTCTTCGAAAAATGCCAAAAGTGTGGTAAATAAATTAGACTTTTTGATTCAGATCCGCATGTTCATGAAAGCTGTGAAGATGGTGACTTTTGCACAGAAAACCGTGAGTTGATGTCATTTCTAGAAAAAGAAAAACACTTTTATCCGGAGCACTTATTTCCCATCTTTCTCCAAAAACTCAAATGCAGCTATATTTAGCCTATTTTCTCAGTTTCCTCCAGGGTAATCTATAAACCCTGGGTACTTTTAGAATTACCAGAGTGTTGGAAAAGAACAACACATATTTGACATGAATACCTAATGTGAACAAAATGTTATGGAAGCTTAACTGCAAACTATCCCAAATAGCCAGAAAACAGTTCTGCCCTGGGGAGGAAATCATGCAGCAATTAAGGTCTTCACATGTTTTCATTCATGATGACTTAATGACTGATTCTAACATATTATTTCATGCATTAATGTGAAAGCTGTTCATCAATGCGTGTTTTTATTTCACTTTTTTGTTTATTTAGAATAGTGGCATTCCTTTGCTGAATCTACTTATTTTACAGAATTAGATCCCATGTGGGAGCAGCAGAACATAATCAGTGCTCATAGAGAGAGTGTTTACCTTTTTTGGGGGACTCCTTTTCTCACCTCTGGGGCCAGGGTTGCAAAAGAAGTGGCAGTGGCAGCAGGGAGAAAGCTAGGGTTCACAGCTGCAACCCTTGGCAACCCCTAGATGAAGTCCATCAGCAAGCTGTTTTGCAGGGCTATGCTGCACAAATCTTGAAAAATCTGTCCCTCATTGTCTCAAGAGAAGGATTAAAATGGCAATGCCTACAATAACAGAACTGGTGAGAATCCATGAACCAGGTTTGAAGTGAGTGTGCCCAGAAATGCAGGTATGTTTCTGAACACGATTTTAAATACAGTAAATAATGCAAATGACCATCTTGTTAACCCCTTCCGCTTCCAGGCCTTTTCCCCCCTCCTGTGTGAAGCATTTATTTGTCTTTTTGGAATAGTTCACATTTAGGCCCCCATAACTTTTTCTCCACTTAAGCTATCCACACCAAATGTGCATCCTTTTTTCCCAATATTCTGGGAATTCTAAAGGTATCCAGGGTCTGTGGATTCCCCTGGTGGGGGCCGAGAAATTAGCCAAAATACAGCTAAACGTTTGTTTGGAAAAAAGTGTTGCTGAAAAAAGCATCAGGTAGTTTGTCCCTGCAAATGGCATCAATGAAGGGTCTGCTGTGCTAAAATCATCATCTTCCCAGTTTCCAGAAACAACAGAATAGATTAAAAAAAACAAAATTTTCAACACAGTTTTGGCATTTTACTGGGATGTACCCTATTTTCCCTATTTGTTGTGCTTCAACCTCCATCCAAATGGGTGTAAAACCAAGGGTGAATCTTGGAAAACTATACATTTCTGAAAAGTAGAGAACATTTTAAATTCAGCAAAGGATCATTTATGTAGATCCTTCATGGTTTTCATATATAAAACAATAGTTGAAATTAAAATAAATATTGAAATTGAGTTGAGAAAAACAGCCTTTTATGTGTACATTTTCATCTGTGACTTTTTCCAGCCATGTCAGATTTTCAAAAGCAATGTACTATTATGTCTGCCGGACCCTTCTGGTTACGGGGATATATTGGGCTGTAGGTTTACCAAGAACCCACGGACCCAGAGCCAATAAATGAGCTGCACCTTTCACTGAATTTTCATTGTGTACCAGGTATACAGCAATTTATTTGGTAAAATGTAAAGGGGGAAAAATAGATATAAAGGAAACCTTTGTATTTCTGAAATGGACTCAATGGGCAAGGTTTACAAGCAGTGGTTATGCAGCATTCAAAGCAGAAGCAAATACTTATTTCAACTCATGATTGCAGGAAAAATGGTTGTTGCCATCAAGAGACTGGTAGACCTAATCAAGCTCATCAAAAAAGTTAAACCCAAGAACTTCTTCAACTCTTCCAGATTTGTAGGAGCCCACTGGTTAGCTCTAGAGTGGGACCCAAGTCTGGCACTGTGGTCCCTCAAATACTGTTCAGCATACACATTTGTCTGCTAAACAATCTCACCCAAAAATATATCATCCATAAACAAAGACATTTACAGGCATTTTCAGTATTCACTCTACACCCTGGGAGAGTAAAGGCAGACCTGTGGCACCATGTTTGGCGCAACCCAGAGTTCAGATCTGCCAATGAGAAGCCTTACAGCCCCAGCCTGCTGCACTATTGGACAGCAGGTGTCTCCTCTAAAACAGGCACTTCATCTGCTCTGAGTGGCTTCATCATCAGATGATTCCTCTTCAACTGAAAATTCACTGCCAGAATCTTGCACTTCCTCCTTTGCCTCAGATGCACAGTAAGTCTTGTAATTATGGTCAGAATAAGCCTCAAAAAGCATAGCAACAACCCGCTGAGCGGTCATCCTGCAGCTATTCATTATCCTTTGTAATAAAAGTAACTTGAAAAATATGTCAACAACAACTAACACTGTGTAAAATAAGTAATAAATAAAGTGTGGCTTTATTACAAACACCTATATAACTCGAAAACAATATCACTCACTTTTCCTGAGACAGCTAGATTCACCAGCACCTACTCAGCACAGACACAGTAAGCACCAATGATATCCCACTAAAAAGGAAAAAAACAAAAAATTACACATAAGGCAACACAAGTCTCATCGTGCACAAATCTAAGGAGAATTTCACACACAATAAAACATAAGTTAAATATGCTGCTGTTATTACACCATTTACAAAAAACTCATTCATGCATGGCAACGATGCTCATTTCTATTGAATAGTACAAAAAGTTTTTCTTAACAAACACATGTAACCACTCAACCTGCAGGTCTACCACTGCCAAAACCTCAAACAGGAGCCACAGCAAAGGAATCAAATGCTTTGAACGAGAACAAAAAGGAGAAATAAAACAGTATAACCACAAATGCAAATAATGCGCCAGTCCACAAACACCCCACCACCAAGCATTCAGAAACTTTCCCTGTTGGCTAATGGTTTTCTGCACCCCTTGGGGGAAGATGGGCATAAGAAATGGCCGATCTACCCCTAAAGAGGGTAGAAACTGCCAAACAGAATGCCCACCCAAAAGGGAAGCGACTCAGGCCCACGGGCCCACTCCCAAATAAAAAATATATATGCCACAAATTATCACTGGTGCCTAGTGCTTTCTGCCCACCTTGGGGGCAAATTGACCAAACATGAAGAAGCTGGTCTTCCCCCAATGGGGCAGAAATGGGCAAAATAAATGCCCCGAAGGGGAGTGGCCATTGCCCAAGCGACCACCCTCCCAAACAAAAAAAAACGTAGAAAAAAAAAATCCTTGTGCCTTGTGGTTTCTGCCCACTTGGGGGCAGATGGGCAACACATACGGAAACCAATCTTCCCCCAAGGGGGCATAAATTGCCAAATTTAATCCCCCTCAAAGTGGAGCTACCCTTGCCCAAGGGCCGCCTCCCAACCAAAAATAAACTTAGAATACCTAATCCCTGGTGCCTAGTGATTTCTGCCCCCCTTGCGGGCAGATGGGCTTAAAGTAAACCTGTTGATCTGCCCCTCCAGGGGCAGAAAAATCCTACATACATGGCCCCCAAAGGTGAGTGACCCTTGCCCAAGGGACCACCCCCAAACACAAAAAAGTCACTTTTATAAACAAATCCCTTGTGTCTAGTGGTTTCTGTCCCCATCAGGGCAGATCAGCAAAAAAATGGCCAATCTGCGCACAAGGGGGGATGAGAATGCCAACATAATGCTCCCCAAAGTGGAGCGACCCTTTCCCAAGGGGCAGTTCCCCAACAAAGTCAAGAAAATATTTTTTAAAAACCAAATCCCTCTTGTCTATTGGACATTCCAGCTACACATTCGCTGTGAGTTGAGCGGGAGGCCTCGGTCAAAGTTTACCTTTGGACTTAATTGTTTTTCTGGATCTTTTTCTCTCTTCGTTGGGTGAGTCTGGGATTCAATGCAACGTCCTCTTGCCGACTGGTCTGTCACCTAATGGAGCTTGTTTAAAGTTGCTCCAAGCTTCTGCCAACATCTGGATCTCCTTCCAGAAGCCTTCCTTTGGATCTCCCGAGGCCCACAGAACCAATCCAAGGGTCTAGAAGCTCTGAGATGGTCCTTGAGATGTTGAGACTTTGGCGGTCATTCTGACCCTGGCGGTCAAAGACCGCCAGGGCGGAGGACCGCGGGAGCACCGCCGACAGGCCGGCGGTGCTCCAATGGGGATTCCGACCGCGGCGGTAAAGCCGCGGTCGGACCGGCAACACTGGCGGTCTCCCGCCAGTGTACCGCCGCCCCATTGAATCCTCCAAGGCGGCGCAGCTTGCTGCGCCGCCGAGGGGATTCCGACCCCCCCTACCGCCATCCAGATCCCGGCGGTCCGACCGCCGGGAACCGGATGGCGGTAGGGGGGGGTCGCGGGGCCCCTGGGGGCCCCTGCAGTGCCCATGCCACTGGCATGGGCATTGCAGGGGCTCCCGTAAGAGGGCCCCTACAAGTATTTCACTGTCTGCTTGGCAGACAGTGAAATACGCGACGGGTGCAACTGCACCCGTCGCACAGCTTCCACTCCGCCGGCTCGATTCCGAGCCGGCTTCATCGTGGAAGCCTCTTTCCCGCTGGGCTGGAGGGCGGCCTGAAGGCGGCCGCCCGCCAGCCCAGCGGGAATGTCTGAATTACCGCCGCGGTCTTTCGACCGCGGAACGGTAACCTGACGGCGGGACTTTGGCGGGCGGCCTCCGCCGCCCGCCAAGGTCAGAATGAGGGCCTATGTCTCTCATTACAACCCTGGCTGTCGGTGTTAAAGCGGCGGTAAAACCGCCAACAGGCAGGCGGTTAAAAAAATGGAATCACAACCATGGCAGAAACCGTCAACACAGACAGCCACTTTACCACTCCGACCGGCACGGTGGTGGAAACCAACACTGCGGCGGTAACCGCGAACAGACAGGTGGAAGACAAGGTTCCCCCCACTGTATTACAAGAGGCCTATCCACTACCTTTTCCGGGGCGGTACCAACGACATCAAAAGCACGCCGGAAACAGTCTGTGGAACGGAAATAACTCACCTTTCAACACCCAACGATGACCCAGGACACCATGGAGCCCGAGTTGCAGGTCCTGCCCATGTTGCTTTACCTCCTCTTGTATCAGGAGCAGCAAAGATGCTGGCGATGAATACAGTGAGTACTGCACCTAGCACACAGGGGAGGGGGGAGAGAAAAGAGAATGACACACACACACGCAACACACAACAACCCCACCCTCACCCACAACACCAGACACACAAATACATGCAGCAACATTACATATACACCCCGTCACCCCCTGGAAGAACGCAAGGACAAAAGGAAATGATTGTAACAAGTGTAAACACTGAAAAATCAGATAGTCCAAATGAAAATATCATTATATACAAATATGTACACCAACTACACAAGTCCGGATATGAATGATATAATTGACCGTGGATCTGTGTCCCAAAATGCATCGGTGCAGCCCACACAAGATACCTGACTCGAAACGGAGAGAACACTGCAGGGGCATCAGATGGAAAATACACAGGCACCTCAGAGGGAGGGGGAGTGGGGGCACCTCACCTGGATGAAAGGACGATGCCACTGCTCCACGAGGGGGCTCCATGCCCACAGTTTGGTCCTGGGGAGCACAAAGCCACAGTCTCTCAAGTCTCTCCAGTGGGTGGTTTGCCAACTGCTTTATCCTGGGGAGTGCAAAGCCACAGCCTCTCAAGTCTTTCTAGTGGGTGGGTTGCCCTCTGCTTTATCCTGGGGAGTGCAAAGCCACAGTATCTCAAGTGGATGTGATTCTCCACTGGTTCTGGAGGGGGCATTGTGCCCAGAGTGCTTCATCCTGCCAAGGACAGAGGTAGTGGATGTGATTCTCCACTGGTTCTGGAGGGGGCATTGTGCCCAGAGTGCTTCACATGCAGTGTGGCAGGTCCCATTCCCTCACCTGGGTGTGTGTGCCATGAGATTGTCTGGGAACAGGTAGCATGATACTCCATGGTGGCAGACTTCACCCTGCTGCGACTTCGCCTGCCACCTGCAGGTACAAACAGTGCTGGGTGTCGTGCCTCACGTACACTGTGCAGGGTCCAGGATGTCTCCTGCAGCCTTGGATGGCTGCCCACTGGGGATGATAGCCATGTCAGCTGTGGTGGCACTGTTTGAGCATGTCGTGGGGCTGGTGGCGGTGGTTGCGGTGGTGTCTGTGGCAGAGGTGCTGGCAGTGGGGCATGTGCCGGCACCTATGGAGGGACACAGCAGGACATCTCCTGCAGCCTCGGATGGCTGCCCACTGGGGATGATGCTGGGGACTGTTGCTGAGGCAGCAGACATGCAGGTGGCAGTGCAGGTGGTGGTGCTGGTGGCAGTGTTCACCGCCGTACAGGTTGATGTTCTGGTTGACAGAAGGGGTGTCTCTGGTTGGTCCCTCAGCCGGAGCCTCCGTGCCCTTTCCTGACCTTGTGTCCCATCCCCACTTTTGATGTCGCTGCTGGTCCCTTGGCACTGTCCTCTTTTGGCTTGGAGGAGCCCTTGCATGGTGGTTGGTGCAGCTTCTCCCTCCGGCATGTGGGCACCTTCTTCACCTTGGCAGGTGGCGGATTTGTCTGCTCCTTGGCCTCGCTAGGTGGCACACTGGCAGCCCTGATGGGTGCCGCCTGCGATGAGACTGGACTTGCTGAGACCACTGTACTGGATGATGTGGTGGCTGAGGTGCTGGGCTGGGACCTGGACAGCCTGGCCCTAGGGGAAGGACGGGGGGATGTGTAGGGAAGAGGTTAATGTTAGCCAGGAAGAGTTTCTTAGACACACTGGGACAGGAAGATGGAGGGGGTTTGGGAGTGGAGGAAGAGGTAGTGATTGTAGGAGGTGTACGTCTGCTGAATTTGGTTGAAGGTGCATGGACAGCAGGCTGTTGTGAGGTGGATGGCTGTTGGGTAGGTGTGTGCCTGCGTTTGTGTACTTTGGGAGGAGGGCTCACAGACACACTGGGAGAGGACACAGGGGATGTGTGCATGGTAGTGGGGGTGGCGATTGCAGGTGAGCGGTGTGTGGTGATGGGCGTGCTGGTGATGGAGGTAGTGGATGAAGATGTAGAGCATGCAGGTGTGAGTGTAGGCGAGACAGGTAGGGAGGAGGAGGACATGGAGGAGGGGGACACAGTGGAGCAGGGGATGTTGGTGTGTCTGCATGGGGATGTTGTTTGTGTGAGTGCCTGTGGGATGTGTGGTGCTTATGTTTGCCATGTCCACTCTTGTGTGTTGAGGAGTGTGCATTCTGGTCTGATGGTGTGCTTGGGATAGGTTGAGGTACAGGGGATTGGGTCTGGGTAGAGGAAGTTGGAGGGGGAGGCTGGACACAGGTACAATGGCTGCCATCAGTGCTGAGGCCAGAGCCTGAAATGATCTCTATTGGGCCACCACGCCAGAATGAATGCCCTCTAGGTATGCATTTGTTTGCTGCAAATGCCTCTCAACACCCTGGATGGCATTCAAAATGGTTGATTGCCCAACAGTGAGGGATCTCAGGATGTCAATAGCCTCCTCACTGAGGGCAGCAGGGCTGACTGGGGCAGGGCCTGAGGTGCCTGGGACGAAGGAGATGCCCATCCTCCTGGGTGAGCGGGCACGGGAAACTCGATGAGGGGCTGCTGGGACGGCGGTGCTGGTAGGGGGTGGTGGCTGTACCTGTTGATGCGGTGGGCACAGAGGTGCCCGCCACCACAAGGGAGCTCCCATCAGAGGAGGAGGAGTCGCTGTCGCTGGTGTCTCCTCCTGTCCCCATCGTGGAGCTCCCCTTGCCCTCCGTCCCACTGGTGCCTTCAGACTCCGTTACTTCACCCTCCAGGGCCATGTGGGATGCAGCTCCCCCCTGCTCCGGTGCCTCTCCTCCGCTGCCAGATGATGCTAATGCACACAAGGATAGGGTGACAAAACAAAAAGGGGGAAAAGACAGAGGAGACAGATTGGCCAATGCCCACAACACCACTACAGTTGGTGGACACAACACAGAGGGAGCAGCCCTATGCACTAAGCCATGCACTAACAGGGCAGGGGAAAAGCACATGGCCATGGGGGACTCTGTCTAGACCCACTTCATGCACAGCTGGAACCCATAGGAGCCTGACTAGGTGTAGAGGGCAAATACCACCTTTGGGGTTGGAGTGGGACAGAGCCTGCAAATCAATCGATTTACCTCTGCGCATCTGCCCTGGCCTAGGGGAACCCACAGCCCACCTCCCCCACCCAGACATCTTGTCAGCTGAATGAGAGTGTACTCACCCCCTTGTGGCTGCTGTGATGCCCTCAAGTGCCCATCCAACTCAGGATATGCCACCATCCGGATCTGGTACATCAGTGGGTCATGGTGCGACGGGCACCCCTTCCACGTTGGGAGGCCATCCCCAGCTGGGGCTCCGCCGTCTTCTTGCTCCAGCGGTGCAGGTCCTCCCATCTTTTCTGGCAGTGGGTGCTCCGTCTATGGTAGACCCCCAGGGTCCGCACTTCCTTGGTAATGACACCCCAAATACCCTTCTTGTGGTGGGCGCTGATCTAGAGGAATAGTGAAGAAAAAAGTGGATGTAACTCCCCCGTGCAGTTCTTCTCACACGTTGCCTACAAACCTCCCACCCTGGCCCAGAAAAACATACACACACCATCCTCACATGCTGGCCGGTCCCCCCCTCTGTCTCTTCCATCCACGACACTCCATACAATCATGTGCCATCCACCATGCACACAGTTTACTCACCTGTTTGTCTGGAGGACCATAGAGTTGCGTGTACTGGGGAGGATCCCATCCACCAGTTTCTCCAACTCCTCCACAGTGAAGGCAGGGGCCCTTTCCCCAGACACTGTAGCCATTGTTGCTTCCAGACGCAGGTCACAGCAGCACTTGCAGTGTAGGTCCTCTCCTGTTGAAGGTCAGTTATCAAGTGAGGGAACACATAGAAAATGGCGGTCACGTCCGTGGCGGTGGGTACTGTCACCATCTGCATACATCGTCATTGGCTCCTGGAGCCCATAGGGCCCAATGATAACCAATGCTGAACTGCGCAGTGGTCTTTGACCGCCTACCGCGACGCTGCACAACGCCAGAGCAGTTACCTCATTTCCCCTTGTCCCACCTTACAGGTCAGGCAGCTGCCATTTCAGGGGGCCACATGGGAGACCAACTAACCACGTCACACCTATTTAGGCCAGGAATACAGGCATACAAAGGCACATAGAGAAAATTTAACGATTGTGCTAAACAGCCTTGTGAAACCAATGTGGTGTCTGACCCTCTGCTCACCGTTCTCCTCCATAGGGCACGTCCGCTGGGGCAGGTGATGAGAGGGTGGTGTCCTCCGGTTTACAGACCCCTTGTGGACCTGGCGACAATGGAAGACAGACACATCATTATCACTTACAGACTTGATCTTGCAACAATCCAGGAACTGGGTGCCCAGTTGGAGCCAGACCTAATATCAGCTATCCGCCATCTCACAGGAATCCCCCTCTAGTGCAGGTCCTGTCAGTGCTCCATTTCTTGGCAAGTTGGTCTTTTCAAATAACAGTAGCCATGGCATCAGGGATGTCACAGCCAATGTTCTCTAACGTGTTGTCCAGAGTGTTAACTGCCCTGCTGAAACACATGCACAGCCACATCGTTTTCCCTCAGGTGGAGGATCTGCCCACAGTGAAAGGTGACTTTTATACCCTGGGACATATCCCAACATAATTGGTGCCATTGATGGTGCACATGTGGCATGTGTCCCCCTCCCCACTGGAATGAACAGGTGTACAGAAACCGGAAAAGTTACCATTCAATGAATGTACAGATGATGTGTTTAGCAGACCAGTATATCTCCCATGTGAATGCCAAGTATCCAGGTTCAGTGCATGATGCTTACCTTTGGAGGAATAGTAGCATCCTTTATGTGATGGGGCAACTCCAGAGGCACCGTGTGTGGCTCATAGGTGAGCCCAAGGTCCCCACACAGTTTCATTTGGTGTCTGGGTATGGGAGATTCCCTAATGTGTGGAGGATGTCTAACAGTTGTCCCTCGGTATTTGCAGGTGACTCTGGTTACCCCAACCTGTCATGGCTACTGACCCCATTGAGGAATCCCAGGATAAGGGCTGAGGAACGCTACAATGAGGCACATGGGAGAACTAGGAGGAAAATAGAGCGCACCTTCAGCCTCCTGAAGGCCAGATTCCGGTGCCTCCATCTGACAGGTGGATCCCTAAACTACTCACCAAAGAAGGTGTGCCAGATCATCGTGGCATGCTGTATGTTGCACAACCTGGCTTTGCAACGCCAGGTGCCTTTTCTGCAGGAAGATGGGCCTGATGGTGGTCTTGTGGCAGCTGTGGAGCCTGTGGACAGTGAAGAAGAGGAGGCAAAAGAAGAAGATGTAGGCAACCGTAACAACATCATCATGCAATACTTCCAGTGAGACACAGGTAAGAGAATGGCACTGCTTCCCACATCTCATACACTTGTGGGACCTAACATAAATGTGCCTTTTTACCTCTGTGTATGGACCCTGACTTGTCACTTTGGCTTTCCATTTCACAGATCTGGGTCCCACTTTGTACTTTCTGCTATTTTACTGCTGGCCAACAACTGTGTAACATAGGTATGTGAACAAGTACATTGACATTACTATATTTCAGAGAGGTTGCAATTACACATTTGTGAAAGCACAGACTGACTCCAGATTGATTTGTGATTCAAGGGTGTTTATTTCTGTGCTAATAAGTGGAGGGGGTGTGCAATGGGCTGGGGTGATGGTGGAGGAATGTCCACGGTTGAGTCCAGTCTCTTGGTCTCACAGGTGCATTGTCCAATGGGGCATAGGAAGGGGAGCAATGGCAGTTTAAGGTTGACAGGGTGACAAATTGGGACAGAAGGGTGACATTCAGGATGGTCTTACTTCCTGGTGGGGGTCTTGGCAATGTTCTCTGTCTTGTACCTGGATCTCAGGGACCGTTTGCGGGATGGTTCTCCTTCTGCAGGGGCTGGGGTGCTGGTGGCCTGTTGTTCATGTGGTGGTGCCTCCTGTACACTAGCGCTGGCGGAGGTAGAGGGCTGTTCATCTTCCAGGCTAGTGTCAGGGGCCCGTTTGTGTGCCACTGTGTCCCTCATGGTGTTGACAGAGTCTGCCAGCACCCCTACAATGGTGACCAGGGTGGTGTTAATGGACTTCAAGTCCTCCCTGATCCCAAGGTAGTGTTCCTCCTGCAGCTGCTGGGCCTTCTGAAACTTGGGCAGTACCAGGCCCATGGTCTCCTGGGAATGGTGGTATGCTCCCAGGATTTTGGAGAGCGCCTCTTGGAGGGTCGTTCACTGGGCCTGTCCTCCCCCTGTCGCACAGCAGTCCTCCCATCTTCCCTGTTATCCTGTGCCTCTATCCCCTAAACCGTGTGCCCACTGCCACGGACCACAGGTCCCTGATTGTCTTGGGTTGGTGGGTCTTCCTGGGGTCCTCGTAGTGGTGGACACACTGCTGATTGACGTGTCCTGGGGACAGAGGGATGGCCCGCTGGGTGGGTGCTGTGGTGGTGTTTCCTGAGGGGGCAGGGTCTGTGGTGGCTTGTGACAGTGGCAGGGGAACTGACTGTCCAGAGGTCCCTGATGGGCTGGGCTAGTTATCTTGATCCAGGCGTGCAGAGCTGCTGTCATCACTTTGGGCCTCTTCTGTGGGGGGACTGGATATGTCTGGCACTTCCTGTCCGGTGACATTGTGTGTGGTTCCTGTTGGGGTGTGAATGCATAGTTTTAGTATCTGTGTGTGCCATCTTGTGCATTGGGTGAGGTACCCTCTACTCCTGTGATTGCATTATTGTGTTTGCCCTTTTGTGATAGTTGTTTTGGGGTCTGTGTGGGTATCTGTACTAGACATGCTTTAGTGATGGGGGTCCATGCATAGGTGTTGCATGCAGGGCCTTGGCATTGGGATGTGTGGTTGTGATAGTGGCGCATATGTGAGGTGTTGGAGTGATGGGGGTGAGGGAGAGGGTGGAGGTATGTGATGGCATGCAGGTGTGTGGGGGATATGGTAAATAAGATATGACTTACTAGAGTCCAGTCCTCCTGCTACTCCTGCCAGGCCCTCAGGATACAGTATTGCCAAGACTTGCTCCTCCCTTGTTGTTAGTTGTGGGGGAGGAGGTGGGGTTCCACCGCCAGTCCTCTGTACCTCAATCTGGTGTCTGGATACCACGGAATGCACCTTCCCCCGTAGGTCGTTCCACCTCTTCCTGATGTCATCCCGTGTTCTTGGAAGCTGTCCCACTGTGTTGACCCTGTCGACGATTCTACGCCATAGCTCCATCTTCCTCGCAATGGAGGTGTGCTGCACCTGTGATCCGAAAAAGCTGTGGCTGTACCCGGATGATTTTCTCCACCATGACCCTGAGCTCCTCCTCTGAAAACCTGGGGTGTCTTTGAGGTCCAATGATGTTATGTGGGTGATGTGTGAGGTGTTGTTTATTGTGCTGTGTGATGTGTTGTGTTGGTGTGTGTTCTTAGAGGTGCGTGGATGTTGTATGAGTGATGATGTTGTGTGTCTATGGGTGCTGGTGCTGTTTCCTATTCTCTCTCTCTCTCAGCTTTTTCAAAACATGTCGTTGTAAGGGTTTGTGGATAATGTGGGTGTGTGTTTTATGGTGGTGTGAGTGTGTGGGTGTGGTGTGTGTATGTGTATCAGGTGTGTGTATTTGAATTGTCCAATGTGGTTGTGTTTTGTAAATGTGTGTGTATTTTCCTGCAGCGGTGTGTACTGCCAATGGATTACCGCAGTTGAAAGACCGCCGCATTGATTCGTGGGTCGGATTAGTGTGGGCGTATTCATGTTGGTATGACGGTGTAGGTTTCGGTATCGCCAGTTTATCACTGACCTTTGGTGTGGCAGACTTGTGTGGGTGTCTGTATTGTGGCGGATTCCGAGATGTGGGTCATAATACCTGTAGCTGAGTTCCGCCGCTGCCATGGTATGTTGGTGGCCTACAGCACGGCAGAAAGCGGGATTTACCGCCAGGGTTGTAATGAGGGGCTATGTTTCCCAAAATGCACCTGGCAAATCACAAAACTCCAGCTGAAAGTGGTCAGCTGGGTTTCTCTTATTATGGAGATGCAGGTGAAGCTTTTTAATCTGTTGCTTTTGGAGAGTCCACTCCTTCACTTCTGGAAGCCAGGGAACGTCCTTAGTGCTGTAGTTCCTCAGTGTGCAGCAGGTGCAATCATTCAGAATGCTGGCCTTTGGGGTGCACATTAAGGTTTCAGCGAGGCAGTCCTTCTTCTCCTTGTAGTTTCAGACAGTGATTTGAGTTTCTGGGAAAATCTCCCATATGTATTCAGTGTTCCTGGGCTGCCAAGCAGGGGGTACCCCTGACAAATGGGTACGGAAGTGCCCACCTCTTCTATCCTTAACTTTTCTAGGGCAAAACCCATCTTACCCACAGAGGTTACCCAATACTTAAGCAACCCCACCGTGAACAACAGGGTCAGGAAGGCTAACATACTTTTGGCTATGTGGGCTTCCTCCCATGCCAAGCACATTATTGCCACGAAGGTCAGCACTGAGCTGAGGCTACTGACAGCTGGCAGAATCCAGAACCGTACCCTAAGCTCTTCACTGATATTTGGGTGAGCTGCTTTCGGGGCTACTGTGGGTTCTTGAAACCTCTCTTGCTAGTTGAAGTGGGGGGCTACCACATCCTGTGGCAGACACCCTTCTTCCACTCTCACCTCTGTCAGCGCAGGGACAACCCCTGCTGCTGAACAGCTGCCTGTCTGCCCAGGACATCTTTGTGGTCAGTTGAAGCTTTACCAGTGCCAACTTTGGGTTTCTCCCTTACTGGGCCAGGAGACCCCTTGCTCTCTCTTTAAGAGCGGCTTACCTTTCCTCTTCTTTTTCCCTTTCTTTTGAGACCAGAGTCTCCTAACTGTGGAGACGGGTCCCCAGGATTTTTTGGGTGTGGGGGGAGGCTCTGGGGGACCACTCATCTGGGATCAGACCAAACTCTTGGCGGTCATTGCCTAGGATACAATCTAAGGGGAGGTCAGAACTGACAACCACTTTATACCATCTAAGGGTACCATCCCTCTCCAGGGGCACTATAGCTTCAGGTTTGGTTGTGACCTCACCTTCGGATACCCATACTCTTCTTGTCTCTCATGGTATATACTGATCTGGGGACACCAACCTGTCACATAACATGGTGTGACTGACACAGGTGTCTCTCAGGCCAGTGATAGGGATCGCTTTCACCTAAATGGGGTGGAAGTGCTTACTTCCACCATAAGGGATAACCAGATTATCATCTGGAGCTGTCTCCCAGCACAATGCTATGAGGACCTCCTTTATGTCTACACTGGCCAGCCCAGTGCTAACTACCTTCTTGGAACAGGTGGGGTCACCCTTGAAGTGACCTTCCTGCTGCCAGTCAAAACACACCCTAATGTCCAAGTACTTTTTAAACCCTAGGTTCCCCTACTTCTGTGAATCAGAACTGGGATGGGGTCTACTCTTATCGTTTTTAGGGTGCTCAGGTACTGAGGGAGTCTCTGTGGTAGGCCTATCACCTCCTTCCTAAGTTATTGTGGGCCTACCCCCTCTTCTTGGAGTCTCCCCCTGGTGCTGATTGGAAACCCAGGTTTTCACCCACTCATCAGTAGTCTCCCCTAGTTTCCTGGGACTAGGCAACTTTGAGTCCACTGGATATTGGTGTAACTTCTTTTGTACCCAATGACTTAGGATGTGCTCTCTAAAAATCAAGTTATACAGCCCCTCATAAGTATTCACCTTGTCACCTTTAATCCAGCCCTCTTGTACCTTCACTGAGACCACTAAAAAGTCCACCCAGGACTGTGTGTGTACCCTCTTGGTGTCCCTGAACTTCACCCTGTACTGTTCTGTGGTGAGACCACATTTTCTGACTAGACATTTCCTCGTGTGTAGGGAGGATTCTGCCTCATCACCATCTAGGGTCAGGAGCCTATTTCTCCCAGGTACTGGGATCAACTGCCACAGGAGTGAACCCTGTTATCTAGAGTGGACCCTCTTCTTCCTAAGGGCCCTTTCAAATGCAGTCAGCTATTACTCAATGTCATCCCCATCTACATACATGGGAATTACTCCATTGGAAAGTCTGGGATCTAACCTACAACTCCTGGATATCTCAGCATCTTCTTCATTGTCACTGCCAACATTTCTTCTCTCTTCCTCCTTTACCCACTTCCTCTTGACTAGTCCTGTTTCTCTCTCTTTATAGCTCGTGCTGCTAACTGAGCCTCAAACCATCCCTTGGGCATGGCCATTGGGTACAGTGGCATGTAAGGGGGGTCCAAGTTAGGCCCTCCCTATGCCATTTAAAAAACAAAATTATACTTACCTGCACTTTCCTGCACTCACCATGGATGGGTCCTCCCATCCATGGGTGTCCTCCAGGGGTGGGCTAGGGTTGCAGGGGGTGTCCCTGGGTGCAGGGAAGGGCACCTGTGGACTGCTTCCATGGTCCTCCACCATAGAAATGAGCCCACAGGTCCCTTAACGCCTGTCCTGACCCAAGCATTAAAAAATGGCGCAAATCAGGTTGGGCACCTTGTTTTAAGGCTGCCTCCTCCTGTGCGTCATTTTGATACCGGAGGATAAGTAAGGCGCACATACCTTTAAGTCATTTTTTGCACGGGAACGCCTACCTTGCATGTCATTAGCGCAAGTTAGATTTTCACGTACAGAAAATGACTCAAACTCCATATCTTTGGTGCTGGACGTGTCTACTGCCAAAGTATAAATATGGAGTTAAGTTTGCGCCAAATTTGCGTAAAAAAAATGACGCAAATCCAGTGCAAACAGGGTAAAAATACTGCCATTTGTCTTTTTTCTGGAGCTTTTTCTTTCATCATTGGATGGATGTGATTCGATATTATCTCATCAGCTTGGCTCAGCATGAGCCCCCGGTCAACTCCTAGAAGTCTCATCAATCGGGGAAAGCTCCTGAGGTTCAGCAGGATGAACCAGAAATTCAGGCTTGGTCACGGATCAACGTCAGTGGCTTGACTCTCATTGACAGGTCTGTCACCTTATGGAGCTTTTTTCCAAAGTTGCTCACAACTTCTCCAAACTTCTGTATCTTCTTCCTTTGGGGTCTCCAGTGGTCAACAACACCAACCCAAGGGTCTAGAAGCTCTGACCCTTGGAATGGTGTAAAATATGTACAATTATCTCTCAAAGCTATTGGAATTGGAAAAACATTAAGGGAGTCAAAGCAAAGGTATAGATTTTATTGAACAATTTAATAAGCACTATGAATTAATAGATCTGCCTTCTGAAGGGCTAACCGAAGGGCATGACTCTCCTCTATCAGTGCAGTATTAATCACCTATTGTTTTGAGTGTGTCAGTAGTAGCTTGAAGTTGCTGTCTAAAAGGAACTCACTTCTCTGCAACATAAGCCCCAGAATATTGTTACTCAGGGCCATATGTACGAATGCTTTTTCCCATAGACACAGAATGGGTAAAAACCTTTGCTACATCTGGCACTCAGTGCCAACCACAAGCTGTGCAGAGCCCTCTGTATAGGAATGTTTTTACACCAGACTAGATGTGTCATAAGTCTAGTAATGTGAGTATTCTGCACTTCATATGTACGTGTTTTAGAATTTAAATTAATGCTATCCAACACCAAACAGTTTGGCAATTAGTTTACCAACCAAAAAAAAGAGAAAAAATCATCATCAAGAGAGAGTATTGTCATTTCTTGATATTGCAAATCTGGTAGGAATGCTTCTCATTTCACATTTGGCTCCATTTGATATTGGGCTTGAACCTGTGACACACTTCAAAAATGAATCACAATTGGCATATAATTGTTGTCCCACCATCATTGATTTGCATACAGTGCTGGAGTTTGTTTGAAAGCCCAGTATACTGATACCAACTAGCTACTTTATTTTGTCACATTCACTCAAATTATATACTCCACCAGGTTCCTGATATCGTGAAGATTTAGATCATGTTGTCTCTTTACCTTTTGGTTACTTTTCATGTCTACAGCCTTTTTTCTCAGTGTTCCTTCTATCTCAGCCTTTCTTTTGATTTTTGTTTTGACAAACCATCGCCTAAAGTATCTCGTCCTCTGGGGGAATATGTATGCACAAGGATTTCTTCAATTCACATTCCTGCTCATGTAGCCTTACCGCAACATTTTGCTAACATATGGTCAATAAAGTCACATCACCTGAATGTTGCAAATAACTATTGAGAAGACCACAGCATAGTGTTTTGGTAGTTCCTTTACCGCCATTGAGAGAGTATGATTGGTAATGGTGACATACTAGCAAAAATGCTTTCCAGTGTACAACAATCCTCGATAGGTGGTACCACTTCGAAGGGAAGACAGAGAGCAGCTTGTGCTTGTCATGGAGCAATGCATGAGGATATACCACATCTAAATGGTCAGTTTTGTAAGCAATCCAAATTTGAACTTTATTTTGGTTTGAGGCCACTTTGTCCATTATAGCGTTTATATTCAGTTGACTCTTTGTCTGTGGGGGAGGTCCATATGAAACAATCTGAATGTTATCATTAATTCCTGCCGTCTGTAATAAGTAATGCATGGTTTGTTTTTTTGGGATGATGTATGGCTCACCAGGACTGGCCACGTGGCCCCTGAAGGCTTAAGTGTCCTATTCCAATTGACTCCACTACATGTAGTAATTCCCCATTGAACCATAAAGCAAG
This sequence comes from Pleurodeles waltl, assembly GCF_031143425.1. NCBI lineage: Eukaryota > Metazoa > Chordata > Amphibia > Caudata > Salamandridae > Pleurodeles > Pleurodeles waltl. The sequence goes on along the minus strand of NC_090450.1, from coordinate 214,632,358 downwards.
GGACGGGGTTCTCCTGATCACCCACACACTTTCAAATCATTAAATCCCTACCGCTGGCCTTCACTAACAAATATTTTTGCACCCCGCTAATATCCTCCGACAACACTGGTTTTGAAAGGGTAACGTAGAAATGTACACATTATTAGTAAATCAACGGAAATGTTGAAATGCTGAAAAAGTTAACCTTCGTCTTGCTTGACTTCTCACGACTCTACTACCATGCATTACGCTTGCAGGATATGCGGTTGACCTGCCCCAGACCGTCTTGCTTTTGTATTACACCAGCCTAGTAATAGGCCCTCTATTTCTCACATTCGTGAATTGTTCTTCTTTGAAGTCCACGAAGCACCATCTTGGTTGGCTTTTAGGCATCCTTTGTGCCAAAGCCAGAGTTCGTTTCAGGGTCAGGCTTCATCTACTGGGCCGCTTCAACCTTTGTAGCCAGGGGCAGGGCAGGACCCTTATCCTGTTCTGTCCATAAGTAATTACTTCCTAGAAGAAACGCATAACAGATGAATCGATGTTTATTGAGTTTCTCTACTTCAATCCGAACTGTTCTTAGCCTGCAGGCAGAATTTTAATAACTCTCATTTTCATTTGGTTCGTGTAATTGGTTTTGAATATCTGGTAATGCAATCTTCAATTTGTGTCAAACTCAGGAGACATTTTGTCTCCTAGCATATAACTGGAAAGCGAAAAAATGTACGAAGCTCGTGACCTTTAACGGGTTTTCAATGGCACTACACTCCGATGGAGATCTTCGATTACTGTTCACCACATTTTGCTTAGGATGTTCTGTATTTAGCGCCTGTTTTGTAGTGTGAATTCTGTGAGGAACCTGAGTGGCATTTAAAACGTTTTGAAGTTATTTAAGTGAGACTGATTTTCAGTGATTTAAAAGGATAAGTTACCCAAAATAGAAAATAGAACTTTTTGATGATTTATGTTCTGCAAATCAACGCTCCATGATTGATTAAATTGTTAAAACGACATGAGCCGTACATGATCCAATTTTCTGCTCCACAGATGGTGGAGAAGGAGTTCTGTGCGTTTCTTTTTTCGCGGCTTCAGGGCATCCACTGACTTGAACAATCTCCAATGAGAGCATATTTTGCCGACATCAAATCTCGGACACAAACATTCCTTCATTGCAATTCCTATAACTGCACATTTCACGAATAGGGGTTTTGTGATAGATATCTGCAGGTCAAACCTGATGATATTTGTCGAGAAAAACCCCGAGGGGCATATTTACGAGAAGGTTGCGCCATGTTTGCACCACGCAAAATGGTACGTGCGTGGCGCAAACCTGTACCTGTAAGTCATATTTGTGAGACTTTGCGTGGCTTCGAAAGGCTGCAGATTTTTGGATTAATGGAAAGGAGCTCGAATCGCTTTTCTGAATTAGTCTGTACAAAGTGAAGTATTCCATGGGCGTTGCGTGGGTATTCCCAAGCAACTCCAATGGTTTTTGAGGAATTTCCAGATTTACAGAACCAGGTAAGCCTCGGAATGCGCCAAACAGATAACACCTCTCCAGGAGAGGCGCAACTAAAAGAAATATCTTTATTTCTTTTTGTTTATTTCCTCTGTCTATGTGTGTTGCATTCCGCAGCACACATAGAAAGAGGAAAATGCCTCTCAGGAATTTTTTTATGCTGGAAGGTGCCCCTTCCTGCGCAAGACCATTTCTGTATGCAACAAAGGCACCCTTGCACCATAGTGCAAAGGAGTCCTGCATTGGCGCTAGGCTGACAAAAGGGTGCCTGAACAGGGGGAAAGGACAGGAATTCACCCTATTCGGTAAATACGGCACATTCCTGCCCTTTCCTTGTGACGCAGGGCAATGCAACAAGGTGACTTGCTGAGCTGCCCTGTGCCACAGAACTCATAAATAGGCCCCCCAGTATTCACCTGAACATGTGGATTCTGGTGCGCTAATCACTAAAAAAACACAGGGCATATTTATGGGATTGTTTTGCATTGCAGTAGAGCAAGTCACCTTGCTTCTCTGCACTGCAACACGGACAAGGGCAGAAATGCACAGTATTTAAGGCATAAGGTGCACTTCTGACTTTTCCCCTTTGCTGGTGCCCTCTTGGCAATTTAGCACCAATGCAGGCACCTTTGTACCATGGTGCCAATTGATTGCTGGTGCCAAGCACTGGTAACCAACAGCTCGAATTAAGAACTGAAACCACTCCCATTTTATAACAAGTATTCCCCATTTTCCAGCCCCACCCCTTCGTCCTTTCCACATTTACTACTAAAATAAAAACTTAGGAGTGTGGAGTTCTTCGCAAAGGGCAAAGATCTCCTCCACCATCATGAAGATCTCCAAACAGAAAAGATATGGGAGCTGGAGGTGGAAGCCTCCACTTCTAGGTTAGTGAGTAGCATTTTACAGTGTAAGTAGTATTATTGTACCACTGCTTCACATAGTAAAACATGCAGTTTGTATTTAATTTTTAGCAGAGTCACAACTCGATGCATTATTTTATCACCATATTTACCTTTCATGTACTGCCCTGTATAGCAGTTCACCAACAAACTTCTAATATGGAGGTGTGATATAGCAGCATCTTTTAACAGCAACTGGTTAGTTGTCTCTGTCCCAGTTGGTAAGTTGTTTATATCATTAGCATGCATGAAGGTCTTTGGATCAAGTGGGAGCCCTGATTGTCACAATCTCTCCCAACAACTAGTCTGCCTAATTTCCCTGCCCCATTTGCCATGTTTTTATACCCTTTCTTGTAATTAAGGTCTATAGGGCTAGTGCAGGTCTTATTTCACTGGAAGCCGACATTTCTTACACTGTACAAAAAGCATTTTTTATACTAGTTTCTTAGGAAGCCTACCCATTCTATTGTGTCGTATCATTTAGATTCTGCTGGCATGGTACTCAAACAATATCTATATGCTAGCAAATGTCTTGCTTTGGTTGATCATAGAATGCAAACATCCTTTTCTGGCATTATTCTCAAGAGATGCAGAAGATGTGCAAAACGACTTGACTATTTAGCATATGACAACTCTGCTTTCCAACACTTGACATTTTGTTATTTTGCTCACGTTAACAGAAGTTAGCCATACACTCAGCAGTTCCACAACTACTAATTCATACACTCCACCCCTTTCAGTATATAAACAATGACTTATGTTAACATGTAACAAGGCTTGTAACACATGTGGCATTGTCAAACACGGATGAAAATCATGCATACATGAAAAAGTAGCACTTTTGAGGGAGATAGCAAGTAGGTATTAATGGTGTTACTGCAGTGATGTGGTGAGCATTGGATGCTGCTGTACTGTGGTGCTGTGAGGTGGCAGCTTTATTGGGTTGGTGGTGTAAAGAATAGTAAATTCTATCACTAAAGTGTGTGTTTTGGTGATGGAATGCAGTGTGGTGATTTGGGTGTAATTCGGCCCTGGAACAGGCTAGTTTTGAGGAGGAGGTACTGTAGAAAAGAGGTGATAGCTCAGTTATGATGTCATATCACAAGGATTTGGTCGGCAATCTGGTGGTGTGCATTGGTGGGCTGGTCCTGTGGAGATTGAGCAGTGCTGAGTGCTAATATAATGCTGGGTTTTGGTCATATGCTGTTGCAAACATAATGATGTAGGGTCAGTGAAGTGCAAGGTTGGTATTGTGGTGATTACTGTGTGAGGATATGGTGTTGTGGGGGTTGCAATGTGTGGGTAGAATACAAGTGAGTTATGTAGGTGGCAGTAGAGTGTTGGAGTCGTTATATAATGCTAGGGATGGTATTGTGATCACATGGTACAAACACACCCTCTAGAGAGTGATGGTAGTATGAGAAAAGAATGGCTATGCTTATATAGAGGGTAGTCATAAGGTCCTTGGAGGTGTATTTTAATTGTTGTGCTGGGTCGTATTAGTACTGTGTCATGTGACAATTAAATGGTGAATTCTAGTAGCAGGACATTTAGTGGAGTGGGTTTGAGTGTACCTCAAAATGTTGGTAATGTGAGAGAAACAGTTGTATGATAGTTGTGGGTGGAAATGCAGTAGGGGCTGTTATGCAGTGGTGAGGTGATTGTACAGTCCTAACTGCAGAACCATGGCTCTTTTAATTAATTTTGCAATGCTGGTGGAGGTAGGTCAGCGATTAGAGGTGATAATGCAGGGATGCAGGTAGAAGTAGGTGATGTCATGTTCAAAGGTGGAAGTTCTGTGAATGTACGGTGTACTCAGTAGGGAGGGTAGCAAAGCAGTTTTGGATAGCAGTGATGTCATGAATGAGTGAAGTTGTCATAACAGAGAGACAATGTACAGTGTTACATGTGATAGTGTGCTGCTGCAGTGGCAGTGCGTTGGTGGGTGGTGGTAATGTGCTGCTGTGGATTGAAAATCTGTAGTGGTGTCAGATTAATGCAGCATCTGGCAGTGGTAGTCACAGCATTAGGAGGGTGGAATTGTGGTTATGATCTTGATAGTGTGATGCTACAAATTACTAGAGTGGTGATAAGGTGGATGCATGGTGGGTAGAGAGGTCAGTGGTGAGGGAAATCCGAGAAGGCAGGGTGGTTGTAGCAGATGCCAGTAAGACAGCTGGAGGCAGCACGTTGATGAAGGTGACTGTGTGATCGGACATGGAGGTGTGGTGCTGTAAGTTCATATTGCAGCTGTGGAAGTATGTTGGCACAACTGTGTGTGGTGAAAGTGCATTATTTACAGTGGAAGTCCTGTAGTGTGTGTGAGAGAAGAATTATGGAGGGTGGTAGTGTTGTAGTGTATGGTGGTACTGTAATATTTCATGTTAGTAGTGTAGTGCTGGAGTTTAATTGAAGTGGTGGTAGTGCAACACTGTGAAATGTGTAGAGTGGAGGTGGGATGGGTGATGTACATCTGATGCATTACTTTAGTTTGAAGACCTCCAATGGCTTATTAGTGAAGTTCATTAGTTTGGTTGAGTTAGTGCAGTGAGGTGATAACAGTGGTAGTGCACTGCTAGTGAAAGATAGTGAGTTCAGGGAGTTGATAGTGCAGTTTTAGCAATAGCATTACAGTTCTGTGCATCAGTAGTCTGGTGGTGATATATGCTAGTGAAGTTGTGGTAGAGGATGTGAAAATTGAAGGTGTGAGGTGGTAGTGTAAATCAGCGGTTCCCAACCTGTAGTCCGCGTACCCCCAGGTCTGTGACACTTTCACGGGGGATTCGCAAACCTGAGCCGGCAGGAAGGCACTTCTGCAGCTCGGGCCTCTCGAAAGAAACACATGCATGTTTTTACATTTGTTACTTCATTTGTGCAACTTCTTTGAAAGCACTGCACAGTCTCTTGTACATCCAGCAGGTTTTGAACAGGAATAAGAGTCAAGATAACTCTTGTGATTAATGTACCTGCTGGAGAGAGATGGGAGTTTTGTCTAGTGGAAGGTTTGACTCTTCTAAGGTAGCAAATATGTTTAATAAGCCTGCTGCAAATAACATGTATAATGCAAAGAACAATATTTTTTGTGCATATCACAGTGGGTTACTGCTTTTATCATAGAGATTGTTTTGCTACTGTGCAGTTCATAAATTACAATCATAATCTAGCACAGTGAGCTATGAACTGCCATCAAAGAGCTGCATGACACAAATTAGATCGTTATGTTTTCAGTCTTTCATTATTCTTATGCTGCTAGAGAAAGGTTTGCTTGCAAAGAAGTACATTCTTATTATTAAAGTCAACACTAACCACTAAGCTATGTTCTAAATTCTCGGTTTATGCTTCTGCATACCAAACATTCTTACAAAACCCTTATCACTATGGAGGACATGTTAATCCTACACCTTGTAGTCCCCTGTAAAGTGCTCCAACACCCTTCACAGGAATGAGAGGTGCTATAAAACAAATGAAATACATATGACGGAGAGACTATGCAGAGATAAGTGTCCCTTATGGTTTTACTTCCTTTCCCCACCACATGTTTATGTGAAATTTTTTTCTCAGATCTTACTATCGTCACGATGGCAGTAGTAAAATGGTTGTCACTGATATTGCTTTTGTAGGAGCATATACTGTGAGGGTGGGCACATGGATTGTGCAATATCCTAGGGGAACAGTGGGATGATACTAAGTGGGGAGGTCTTTATAAGCTGATTTGAGGAGTGCAAATGTGATGAGGGTCAATAGTTCTGTAGGAATTAAACGGTGTTGTGGGTTGTATTGTAGTGATTGAGTTAGAAATGCATAACTGGATGGTGCCATAGGGTGGTTGTTATACAATGATGGCTTTGAAGTCAATGGTATGGGTTGACAGTGCAATTGTTGTGCGTGATAGGGTTGTGGTGTGGTAGGGACAATGTTGTATTGAGAGGTAGAAGAGCAGTGGTAGTGTGGTAGTACAGTGTAGGGAAGTGGTTGTGTTGCTCCTGTGGTCGAAAAATTATCCTGCAGTGTGCTAACACAGACCTGGGAATGGTATGGTCTCCTAATCTTGGTAGTGCTGTCCTGAGGGTGGTAATGTAGACATGGAGGTGGTAGGATAGCGACAGGAGATGGCAGTGCTAAGCAGGGAGGTACAGGAAGAGGAGATGGCAGTGTTAAGCAGAGAGGCGGGAGTCCATAGTCCATTAGATCAGAAATGGTAATGTGATGGTGAGCTGTAAGAATGTGGTGCAGTGTATATAAAGTATGATTGTCCAGGGAAACTTGGGGGCATATTTATACTCCGACTGCGCCGATTGTACGTCAAAATATTTGATGCACAATCAGTGCAAACGTTGCCCCGTATTTAAACTTTGATGCCCGAGCCCGCGGACGACAAAATTCCGCCATGTGCGTCATTTTTTGGATGCGGCAACCCACCTTGCGTTAATTATATGCAAGGTAGGCGTTCCCATCCAAAAAATGGCTTAAAGGGCCGTGCGTCGTATTTATGCTTTCGGGCAAAAATGACGCACGGCCGGGAGGCGGAGCCAGAAAATGACACACAGCCTGATTTGCGTCAAAAATTAACACCTGGGTCAGGGCAGGAGTTAAAATGGGGGCAAACACACCTGTATTTAATCCGAACACACAGAACAAACAGCAGAGCAGCAGATCAGCAACAGGGAGCCATGGAGGTGATACTAATCCAGCGTGCACGCAGACGCAGAGCCCTGCAGCAACAACAGCAGCTACAACAACACCAGCAGGGACCCCAAAGGCAGCGCAGAAGGCAGGAGATGATATTCCGCCCAAGAACAACCCTTCAGGGCCTCATGGAACACAACATCATACAGAGGTACCTGTTGAACTGTCAGGCCATTCAGCAGCTGCGAAACAGCAGTTGGCCCCCACTTTGGTGACACCCCGCACCATCCCAACAGAAACAAAGCTGCTTGCCGTACTTCATATGCTGGCAAGTGGCTCTTTTCAAACAACTGGTGCCCTGGTTGGTGGAATATCACAACCATCATTCTCCGCCTTTTTGCCCAAAGTACTGGACGCCATCATTCGACTGACACCCCGCCACTTCTGCTTCCCTAACACACTGCAGAAGCAGCAGGAAACTAAACAGGCATTCTACGCAATCAGTGGCTTCCCACACGTCCTTGGTGCAATCGACTGCACACATGTACGCTGTGTGCCACCTGCTGCAACTGAACACCTCTACCGCAACAGGAAGCAAAGACATTCCATCAACGTGCAGGCCATTGTCGATCACCAGGGATTGATCACCAACATCGTGGCTAAATATCCTGGGAGTGTACATGACTCATACATCTTCCGTCACTGCACCATCAATGAACACTTCCAGGATGGACGGTATGGCAATGGACTACTTGTTGGTAAGTACAAAAACCTACTTGTATACACACTGCACAGCAACCCTCTAGGACACACAACACATACACCACAACAGCAACATGTCGACAGGATCACACTGAGGTCGTGACATCGCTAGCCATGTTTCTTAAGTCACCATTAAACCTGTCACACATCGGAATTTACTGTACAGCCTAATGTTAAGACGTCAAAGAGTGTGGTTGCCGAAATGTCACCTTGCAAATTGTAAGTGTCCCAATGACCTTTTACATTAATACATTGCATAAGTCTAAAGGTATGGGATGTCCAGGGTACTTTGATATGAACGTGGTAACAACACTTTCAATTTTAACTGTGCATGGAACTATCATCTCACCCCCAGTGAAGACACACGGACACCTGTATCACAAGTCACAATGCTAGGGATGGCACACTGTACTGCAAATCCCAAAACATACTGCTGACAAACGGTTAGCAGACAAACACTTGGTTCAGCCAAGGAAACAACACAATGCAGATGGTACAGCCTACAAGCATAGGATGTCTCATTAGTACACAAAAGAGTCACAGACAACACAAGACAACTACTGCCATTAAAGGTCTATTCAATAGTGCCATCTACATCAACATGATCTCATTCATTTTCTCTTGCAGCTGATCAGGGGTATGGCATCCAGCCATGGATTATGACACCATTTGGCAATCCAAGTACAGCTGCAGAGCGTGCATACAACGAGGCCCATAGGAGGACACGCAGCATTGTTGAGCGGACCTTCGGCATCCTCAAGTCAAGGTTCCGCTGCCTCGACATCACTGGTGGTAGCCTCCTATATTCCCCCGAGATGGTCTTTAGGATCATCCTCACATGTGCAATATTGCACAACATTTGCATCAGAAGAAACATTCCCCTCCTGGAACCAGAGCCACACATGCCTGAAGAGGAGGCAGAGGAGGATGCTGGCCTGCAACAGGAGGGGGAACTACAGAACACAGCTGCTGGTATACGCAGGCTGCAACAGATTGTAAATAATTTCTTCTGAATATGTTCACCTTCACCACTTTAGTTAACTAATTTTAATAAACACCTATTATAATCACCATATCATGGTCTGGCTATTCCTTTTTACACATCTTCATCTCTACTTATCAGAATAAGAGTGTTGCCTCATGGAACATTGCTGAGATACTGAGTAGGACACGGAACATCCCAGAGCTTATGGGATGCCTAACATACAATGGTCACATACACACACACTCTTAATGACATATATCATGTACATATCTCCTTTGAAGGCCAATAGCAGAGGACCACAACTATTTCACACATACATGTTGAAAGCAAGGTCCAACGCAGCATATGGCACACAACTATGACACCGTCACTCAATAAGGGGAAAACAAGCCTCATACATGAGGCAGTCAATGTGCTTTGGCATCACTAACAGGAATGTCTGACAAGACCCTTGACAGCAGTTAGTCCAACTGCATCCAATATTTGCAAGGAATATCTGTGACTAGAGTTCCATAGAAGCAGAACATAGACAGCACAAGTGCCACACATATGACATGCATTGCGCACATGACATTCCATGCACATGTCAGCCCATTTCCTAACTCCTGACACACCCATGCACCTGGTCACAACCCACCTGTTGAAAGAGGTCCCTGGAATACTAAGAAGTGTACCCTGATAATACCTCCTCTACACACACAGACCAACATTAGCAAACCAGTGTGCTACACCCTTTCCTAAGGTATGCCATTGTCATAGAACATCTGACTGCATGGACGTCAGGTCAATTTATACACTGACTTCTAGTTTCAAAGCCCTGTTAGCACACGTAGATTGCTTCCCCTTGTGAACATGTCTGTTGGCCCTTAGAATGCAAGTCACACCTACAGGACTGGTGCGAAACAGATGCAGCCCACACCTGTGATCACCTCCATGCACACCACCCATTTCAAAAAGCACTGCCCCTGATGATGCCTGGAACAGCAAAGGAGTCGCCATTATGTCAAATACACCGTCAATCATTGAGACTAATTAAGCTGTGTAACACAGCCCTTGGGTTCATTGTTCACCTTCAAAAACACAGGACGTACACAGATTGACATGTCAACTGTCTAGTTTGTCCTCCAAACAGTCTCAGTCAGACCACTGATTATGTAACTTGTCCAGTAGCTGGCTCCTGAATCCTCTTGCATTCTGTCAGCCTGACTGGCAACTGTCTGTGCGTCACACTAAAGTATCCCTGTGTCTACATATGTGCCACACTTGCGTTAGCAAACCTGCCATTCATCTGGGGGCATTGGGCATGGGCTTCTTCCATGCATACCCAAATACATTGTATAGCATCATCTGCCTTTTAACTGTACCATTTGAGTTACATCCTCTTGGAAATGCAAAATTCATGGCCCATCCCTTGTCTGGGTTGCATATATTCATGAATGACAAAGTGTGACAGTGTCCCAGGGTCATAGGCAGGGATTGGGTACGGGGCCTTCAGCACAACCAGCAACCTCTGATAATGTACATGACTAATACACAAATGTCAGAACCATGACAGTTCACACACAGCATCACCGTGCACACAACATAGTGATAGGCCGTGTGTGGTGAATAGCTGCGAGAATAAACAGCACAGAGGCTATGATGTTCACAGATGCAGTGGGAAGTGCAGAGGCCAACCTGTGTACAAATGTTGTAATGACACCTGCCAGAACATGACAATTGAGACATTATCTCACTCAGCACACCAAGGTTGCCCTGTTGACTGTCTCATTACACGTCTTTAGTGACAGGGTGGGACCATCCACATGTTGGTTCACATGTCCACATCTACTTTACTCACATTGATCAACAAAGGATACTCAGTAGTTACAGGAAAAGCTGCCACTGACTCATGATGAGTCCTGGTCCGAACTGTGACAAATTACACCCCAAACAATCTACCGGATGATCATTGGACCACACACATGAACAAGACACCTATGTGCAATTGATCACTGGAAATATGTGGACATGTGCTGTCTTGGATGCTGGTCCACAACAGCCACTTGATAGTTGGGCCTTACTTCTATGGCCTCAACTGTGGTGTCATCATACATATGAGATTGACCCTTGTCTGTCTGTGCAAACAACATGGTACCCACTTCCTCAATGCATGTGTATGACTCACTGTGGGATTCATCAACTAGTGCCTAGGAAGCTCTTACCAATACTCTAGGACATAGGATGTAGAAATTGTGGACCTTTGACATGAACATGCATCTGCCATCCATCTGGTGCATGCTATGTCACATGGTGTGTCTACGTGACCTTAAAACTTAGAAGTATACTTTCCGGGTGTTGTTACATGTATGACTAACACATGCCCTTGCTCATTCCAATTTTTACTTGCATCTTAGGGTTGGACACATGGACCTCACATTCATACAACCAAATGTACAATAATGCTTCATGTGATGTACACACACACTTCGTCAACCAACAAATTAGTTGTCAAAGCACACACTTTGAGCCAAAGGCAAATAGGTATTGTACATATGTGCGTCACATTGCTATCCTCTGGCAAACATGCACAATTTGTGCCACACATATATATAGGGCACACTTATGACCATCTATGACGTCAGCCAACTGTGAACATACTGTGAAGGGTGTAGTGGATGATGTTCTGCTGCAGTATGATGTCACACATGTGAACATACACCATCAACACCATACTGTCTTCAATTAGCCAATCTCTGATGTGTTCCAAATGTAAAATAACCAAAAAAGAAGTAAAAATGCCCCAAACCAGTTAATGCAATGTAATTTTGACGTCCCTCGCGGTGTGCGTCATTTTTTGTTTACCAAAACTGTATTTGCATCATTTTTTTGGACGCACAGGAGTGAAATTTAGCCCGCATCCAGATATTTGTACAGTCCATGTATCAGTATGTGGATGCGGGCTAATATTCACGTCTGTGCGTCAAAAACAAATGACGCAAATTCAGTTTTGTGCAACAAAAAATGATGCATAATGTGAAAAAGGCGGAACTTTTCATACAGGAAGTGATGTAATAGGATATCCTGTTTACAGATCATGTACAGTGGGTGTACTTTCACTTTCACTTTGCAGTCTATGATCCTTCTAGACTGTGTGGCTGTGTAGAGAGTGTTGTCCAGAGATTTTGTGCTGTATTTGTCCTGTGTGCTATCTGTAAAGTCCTTTTGTGAAATAAATATTGTTTGTGTATACTGTAGTACTGTGTTTTGTCTACATTTGTCCATTTATCTTGTGTATTTCTTGTTTGTGGGAGTCTGTTGTGGGTAGTGTTAGTTTGGGGATAGTTGGGCTCTTTTAGTGTTTAGGTTCACTCTTTTCCTGTCTTTTTACCCCTACTTTCACCCATTTCCCCTTTCTATTTCTTTTACCCCTATCCCTTCTCTTCAATTATAAGTATGTCTGGTAGGCCACGTCTTGGCAGGATGGGGGAAGAGGAGTTGGGGGGCTTCATCTGGCTGGTGACACATTTCTTGCCGCTCATGATCCAGGCAGGGGGCAGGGTCATACAGGGGTACTCAACAGAGGCGCACAGAGTCCGGTGGGGAAAGGTGCTGCATCACCTGCAGCGTGTGTATGCCAGCCAGAGGAGTGACCACCAGCTGAAGCACCGGTGGGCTGACCTCATCACCAGGGAGCAGGATCTCTTGGACCACCTGGGAATCATGATTGGTGGCATTGTTGGTGAGTACTACTATTGTTATTGTGCACGATTAAATGCTCTGCAGTGACATCAGTGGATTAGTGCAATGTCTGCCAGCTAACTTGACGACTGTGTGTAATTTGGGGGAAATATAAGGGGATCATTGATGCACTATGACAAGGATTACAATTGCTAGCTGTCATGTAGCACGTGCTCAGCAAACGTACAGGTAACTTTACCATGAAGGAAATTGGTGCGGCCTTTTTGTCAGCACAGCTAACAAAATAGGAGCCAATCATGTCTATATAGGGTATTATTGACAGAGAAGTACAGATGTACCAACGTTTAGGCCAACAATGTTGCCGCAATTGCTAGTCTGACTTTAGAATCACTACATGATGCTGAAAATGAGTGCTGCCTTCACGTCAATTGATAATAGCAAAGTGGCTCAAACATTGGTCTCATTTTAGTCTGGTGAGTGTGGAAGGAAAGCGTTCACAGAAGTACTATGAATGTGTGGGATTATTGTGTTTCTTGATCTTTTTGGATACATGTCAGTTAAGGATTTGAAAACATCGTGAAAAGGTGTAAGGTGCCCTCAGCTAACATCGTAAGATGTTTGTTGGAATCGGTTGAGCCACAATCCAAATATGGATGGCAGTCCAAGTGTATGCACATGGCTTCACATCTCCATGGTTGGTGCAAATCACCATAGCTGGGCCACATCAATTGACTATACTGTAACAACAGGATGGCTTACAGGAGTCCCTGCCCCTCCCTCTGTACATTGGGCCTATGTGCACTAAATGTGTCATGGCCACAAGGCATGTTTGACTGGTAATGCAGTCCTCAAGTAACCAGGCGTTGGATGTTTCTCTTGGATGCACATGATGAGACGATTACACTCCATATTTTGTAGTGCTCACCAATTATGGGGCAAGTTTGCAACCACATGATAGTTAGAGCCAATGTATGTGTGCAGATATGTGTGTAACTGTCACAGGAGACCCATGCTATGTACAAGTTGGCTGTGAAATGTCAGATGCAGTACCATCATGTCTGAATGGCTGCCATCTCCTTATTCAGCCTACACATTGTAAATGATACTGAAAATGTTGCACTGTGCACAGATTTTGAGCACATTTCTTCCTTCCATACCTTACAGGTGGACCGGCGCCCTACACTGCGGGAGAGGTGGCGACATTTGAGGACCCCGACCACTACAGTAAGTGTTGATATGTCTGTTATGTGTTGTGTTTGCTGGTTATGGACTCGTGTGAGTTGGATGCATAGCAAGGTGTGATGGTTGGGCAAGTTTTTCACTTGTTCCATGAGTGGGAATGCAGTTCTCACATGTTTTGAGTTAGCCAATGTGTATCCAATGGTATCATGTAGGGATTGTAGGACATCCCTGTAGGCCCCACTGTGAGTACAGGGGATAGTCATGTCTCTGACACCTCTTTAACCAGGATTTCCTGCTCCTCTGCACTAAAGCAACACTTTCTTTTCTTCTTAAAAGTGTCCTGGTTCTTGTGTGGGTCCTCCTGGCTGGTTCCTGGTCTGCTGTCATCTTCCTGGGGTCTGTAGTGGCATCTGGGATCCATTTTGGCTCTCCTCTGATGAAATGGCAGTTCGCTGTGTTTTTTGACGCTATTGTTTAAAAAAAAACGGCGCATATCCGGTTTGCGGTGTCGTAAATCGACCTACAGTCATTTCCGCCGCATTAAACTTGTTTTCCTTTACGACTTGACGCTGCGGTGTGCGTCAAAAATAATGACTCCCACCTGTTGTTTGCGCTGCAAAGTGTGTCCAAGTATAAATCTGACGCCCGCACGGCGCACCAAAAAGGCGTTAGCCGGCGGTAATATTCTTGACGCAAAACTGCACTGGCGCAGTTTTGCGTCAAAAAGTATAAATATGGGCCTTGGTGTTAGTGAATTGGTGGGCTGGAAATTGTGTGACTGGGAGGAGGTACAAGGTTGGAATTTGTGAGTGGGTATGGGGTTGTAGCATAATGATGGGCCTGATCATGCAGTGATTTAGCCATAGTGAGTTTGTCTGGCAGTATGAGGTATAGCATGGTAGGATAGTGCTATTGAACCATGGTATTGTGCTATGTTTGACAGATTGATGCTCATGGGGAGTAATGTGGTGCTCTGGTTTGGTATTGTGGTGATTGAGGTATATTGCACAGGTGAGGGAAAATGCAGTGCTGGGGATGGTGTTTGTGCCTGTATAGTTCTCTCTCTATGGTGATATCAGTCACAATGACTTCCCATAAAATCACCTCCTCATTGTTAGTAATCTCAAACTTTGACATTAATTTTGCTTGGGTACCCGCAAAGGATTTGTCATGTTTCTTGATGCTCTTTCTGCCCAATATCCAATACCATCAATCAGTGGAGGGATTAAATTTTAATATGGATGGCAGCCATACCCAATTGATTATGTCCTTTTGGAGGCCTGTTTTGTTACAAAATTGGGAGCTTCCAGGTACTGCAATTAGCGTGAAGGCACCATTACCTCCTATACCCAGAAATAATCACTGGGGTAAATAGGATTAGAGAAATGGTTCTACGCCTAGAGATAGAACACCCTGAGTGCCTCACCCCTACGATCACTGAGGAACGTGGACACAAAATACAATTAACCTAGTTGTTCACTGCTGGTTGTTGGTACTTAAGAGTAGATTTAGACACCAAACAGGAGGATGAAGAAAAGGGCCCTGGCTGAGATTAGAAAGGCCCTGAAGGAGACTAGGAAAGGTAATGCTTGGTTTGACAGTGACTGTGGAGAGCTAAAGTCCCAAATTAGGAAAGGGGTGAAAAACCTTAAGATAAGGTTTAACCATGAGATCTATGTTAGCCTCCAGAACAACAAGGGAAAATATAAAAATTTGATTATAGATCGGAAAAGATCATATAAGGAGAGCTGCTAGGAAAATATACTAAAAGCTATAGAAACAAAAAATGTAAAAAAGTTTTGGAAGCTTGTTCAGCTGGGCTCAGGCAAGGGGATGCGGACAATGACATGCATGGTGGAAGAAAAGGCATGGGAAGAACAGCTGAAAGAAATATACTGACCCAGCTTGAAGGCTGAGAGTATGACCTTTATAGAATGGAATGAGGATGGTAGAACCCAGCTCTCCCCGGTCAATTTTAAAAACACCACCTTGACCCTGGATATGACTAGAACAGCAGGGCCAGATAATCTACGTACTGTCATAGTACTGTCATAGTAAGACCAGGGTTGACTGCTGTGCAAAATTCTTCTACCTGACATTCCAGGGAATTTTGGCCACAGGCCAGAACTCAGATAATTGGTAGGGGGCAATCATCTGACTGATACACAAGAGGGAGGACCCAGAGGACCCCAAAAATTACAGGTTGATTAATCTGATTGAAGTGGGTGAAAAACTGTTTACAAAAATAATCTATGAAATGCTAAAGGAAAGGGTTGAACTAGTACACCATATTGTACCACTGGAACAAGGAGGCTTTAAAGAAGGCCAGTGCATGATAGACCATTGCTTTAGCTTATAGTCACTTGTGAAGAAGATTATGGAGTAAAGGGGCAGCTTAATTTGCTGCTTCGTAGTCTGCTGCGCAGCTTTCGATTCAGTGGACCAGAATTTCTTATGGAAAATATTGGCAAAACAAGATATCCCTAAGAGCCTCCTGGCAATTATAAAGGGGCTGTATTCACACAACTGGGTGCAGGTAATTACTGCTATAGAGGAGACTTTGACCTAGAAAATCCCAAGTAATAGGGGACTGCAACAGGGATGTGTCTTAGATCCCCTGCTATTTTTCTTGTTTATCATAGACATACAGTTAGTATTAGCAGTTGCAAAGGGCATTAGCTCCAAAATGGATGCCAAACATATAGCCTGTCACCTATAAGCCGACAACTATGTTATTATGGATCTAATTGAGATAGGCTTACAAAGGAATCTGAATACGTTCATAGAATACTGCAATAATAAAAAGTTATTGGTAAACATGGATAAGTCAAAGGTGATGGGATTTCGTTAAAAAATCTATCGATTTTGGGTGTTACTTAGGATCCATGAAATTGTAATCTGTTAATAAACATAGGTACCTGTGGGTATGGTTCAAGAAGAGTTTACTGTGGAACAATCATATCAAATGGCTCAAAGCTACAGGTTTAGCATCAGTAAGTGGTCTGATAAATTATGATAGAGATTATGAGGATGTGTCCCTAAGGTCCTTATTAACACCCTACTCAGCAATGATCTGCCACAATTTCAGTATGGAGTCGAATTGTTAAACTTAAGTTGCAAAAGGGTCTCGGAATTGGAGAAGGGGAAATGTCTGAAGAGCCTGTTACCACTGCCGAGGTCCTCAATGATCCAGGCAATGAGAATGGAAATAGGTATTACATCATGAAGGCATTTGGCATGTGCGAATACAGTTAAATTCTGGCTACATTTGAATTCAGGTGATGAATAAAATCTATCATTATGATGTAAAAATTAAATTATGAACGGGGAACTGAAGTGGGCCAAGTGTGTCAGGAAAAACCCGGATGATATATGTAGGGTACTGAGTCTTAGAATGGGCTCCCAGAATCTGCAAATAGATACAAGAAGAGCAAACTCCACACCTTAGCGGAGAATAAAGCTAGCTAGAAAACTTGATGTGCAGTATGTGAAATGAAGCCCTCTATCCAATTTATGCTGAACTCATGGCAAAATGATGAGTGGTTCTGAAATTTGAATTCACTACCTAACTGTAGGTTCAGATTGGAATTGCTATGATTGAAACCCAGTATTAAACTGTGTTACATTTGTGACAAGGTAAAATGGCAATGATAAACATAACTGGTAAATGTACCTGTGGTTTGAGTGTAAAGTCGGACAGTCTGCATATTCCCCTGGATTGTTCAAAAATGTATCTTAAGGCCGCTTTTTTAAATATGGCATGCGAAACCGTGTGCAAGCAGTGGCACATTTTCTGGATATGCATTTTCTGGATGTAACTTGTGCCTTAGGGAGCTTGAAATGGAAGAGTAGCATGAGATTTCATTCATGCATATATTTTATGATGATTATGTTAATCATGAATTATATGAGGAGATTTTAATCGTACATATACGTTTTTATGTTGATCAACTTTTGTATTGTTTTATGTTGTTTAAAGACCACGGTCTAAATAAACATTCTTTTTGACTGAGTGACTGAGAATAAACAACACAGTATATGTAAGGATCATTTAGAAGTATTAGCTGCATATAAAGATCTAAAGTTCTCTTTACCTCTAAAATATTGGTCAATTGTATAGTGCACACCATTAACATAATTTGATGTACTCATCTGTCTTCTCTGAAACCCCAAACCTGGTACTCTTTCTGCTTTGTGGTTTTTGACCCAAGGGGATTCCGATGCCTGCATGGCTGCCACACTACTCATGTGATTCTCTTTTTTCAATTTTAAATGAATCTTCATTCAGATTTCATTATCACGTGGGTGAGGCCAGCTGTCATGCATAGGAAGAGTTCATTCTTGCTTACTGCGAAGGCAATTAATCATTCACCTACAGTGGAATGCAAGGCGGTCCTGTAGCAAAAAATCAAATTTAAAGGTGTTGTTCAGTAGAATGAGTCCCTTTAAAGTGCAGAGAAGGAAATCAGAGGGACAGAGGCCTCTGGAACAAACCTTAAGCCATCTGCTTCATAATACTTATGTAGTGCACTTTTCTATACCTTGGAGCTCTGGTGAAGTTGTCAAACAGATTGTGCCACTGATCAAATGGTCCTTTAGGTATCAGCTGGAAGTGTATTCTGGGAGCTAACGACCAAATAGCAAGTCAAATTACAGTGAATCCCACTTTGCTCCACAAGAATTGCAGAGAGGATGGCTTCCAAACCATTAAGGTTTATTAGCAAATTCTTAAAATTTAAAGGCTTCATTCACTTAGTAAATCAATCATCAGTTGAACATCAAATTCAACACAGTAATTCAATGAAGCAATTTATATCAGATAGAGGGCATCATAAATCATTACCAATTACAAGACGCAAAGCAAAGGACAGATCATTTCCATAAAGGAACTTACCGAAACTACATAAAGAATCTGATGGTGGCAAGGGAAAATCGTAAGCAGAAGGTGTCAATTAGAAGTGAACCAGGTTAAGGTTCAGGGTAGGAAGGCATACACATTGAAGAGTCTAACTCAAGAGCTACAAATATGAGCTCTCAAGTACAAGTTTAGGGAAAGGTCTTCCCTCTGCCAAGTCAGGACAGAAGCATCTGCTAACAACTCTTCTAAGACACACAATTAAGATACATTGCATATCAGTTTTACAGCTATAATGTATGAAATAATAAACGTTACTGCAGTATTCACAAAAAGTGAGTATCACATAATGTCAAAATCATTTTCACAGAAACCTTTGGCTCTTTTTTTACAAAAGGTAAAAAAGGTCTTCTGCTTAGTGAATGCCTTGTGATGACATTAACACAAAACCCTCTAAAATATTTAAATTAAAAAACTCATACCAAAAAGCAAAGCTATAATAATCATTGTTTACCACCAATGCAATGTAAATACAGTAAATATCCACTCAGAGATTAAAGAAACACCGTTTGCATCAATATGATGATGATGATGATGATGAAACATTAATACACCATAGTCATAGCTACAATTTTCTCAACTCTCACGAAACTCTCTTCCATGACATCCCAAAAGCTTTATGAGAGGCCACAGAGCGTTGATTCTCTTGAGCCCACTGACCCTACCTATGGGAGTGTAAGAAGCTAAAAAAAGAGTCCAGACCAAAAAGATGACAAGGGGCAGATTTACTAACTTTCTGTGCAAGTTCAACATCACAAAAGCTATGCAAATGACACAAAATGTTTGCTTGAGATTTTCCTTCCAGCGCAAAACTATTTGCACTGGGAAATAGTTCTAAAGTAATGTGACGGTGGGCTTGTGATGCTTTGCATTGCTTTGCGTTAAAGGTGATTAACATGAGTGGTAGATAGATGTTGCCACACAACTACCCATGGTTTTTGAAGCAAAGGCATATCTATTATTAACATTTGTAGAGCGGGCTATGCACCAAAAGGTAAAACCTGTTTGAGATAGGTGTTAAAAAGGAGAAAGGAGAAACGTATCAGTTTCTACAAACGTTCCTGACTTTGCATGTGTGCTGCACTGTAAAGCACACATTTTAAATGGCTACGCTTCCAGTGCAAAACATGTTGGACATCATGCAGACAACTCAAAACCATCATTTTGAAACAGGGTCATTAACCTGGCTGTGCTGTGTCACTGGGAAAGGGCAGGAATGTGGCATATTTATCCCAATATGGCACATTCCTGTCCTTTGCCCTGCACTGGCACACAATGGGCTGCCTAGCCCCAATGCAGGCACCCTTGCACCATGGTGCAAGGATGCCTATGTCACATGCAGGATTGCTTCTGTGCTATAGCACCTTGCTTGTATTTGAGAGTTCATCTGAACTTGATTTACTTTTTGTTCAAAGATGAAGAATCGTTTGACTTGTTCTTATTCATTTTTTAAGTGTGTGCCCTAACTGTTTTTAATGAATGAACATAATTGAAATTCCAAATCTTGGTCAAAGGTATATTATTTTAAGTGTATTATTTGGAGAATGTATGTTTGCTTTGTACATGACAAACTGGTCCCACTACAGCTAGTTCATTTGCTCCTACTTCACATCTGTTGTCTTGAATATGTGCCTTCAGGAAAAATTGGCTTTAGTTAACGTTACTTTGGCAGTGGAAATGTTTTCCATGCCCTAAGACTATAAACTTTACATTTGATTCTCCTCAAATTCGCTAGGTGTGTAGTAACAACATGAATCAGTAAAAGTAACTTTTTATTTCCTCATTGTGAAAGCTGCTGCAATCACTGAACAGAAGGATATGTCAAAGAAGGATTTAGAGTAAACTGTTTGGCTCTCATTGCAAGATTTGCTGAATAGGGTGTGGCATTTACAACACCTATGAGTACAAGAGAAAGCGAAATGAGCTACAACCAATATTCACTAGTATCTAACATAATATACAAAACAACTGAACAATAACCACAATTTAAAAAATACTATTTATTACATATGTATGTACAAAAAAAAAAAAAGCAAATATCTAAATTATACAAATATATAAATAAATATGGGAAAACCGACAATTATTTCAATAGATACCTACACACAAATAAACCAATTAATAAACAAAGACAGAGTGCCACACAAGACAAGACAGTGAGAATAATAAAACCATAACATTCAACAAAGAAATATATACAAATTTAAACAATGTAATGAGATATAAACTAAATATATACGCTTTCTCTTTCTGGAGCTATGATAATATTGATAGTAATATCACACTATTGTTCAAATCCTGATTGTATCTCCATCTTACTAAATCAAGAACAATTTATATTTTAGCACCATAAATTCATAGTCCATCCGGACAACAGTAGGAACCAAGCATACGCGCATTTTGGCGGTGACCATCAGATTTGTAAGGCCGCCTTCATCAGAGCAGTTCCTTTTCCACACTTAATATATAATGTCGCAGACTTTATAAGTTCTCGTCCTTCCCATAAATATGTATCCTAATGGACACAAAATACAATAAATTGATACATTTGATCCAAGTTCTTGAGACTCAGCTAACCACCAATAACTAACACCAAAATAACACCACAGAACAGAATTCAAACTGGAAAATCCACAGAAGAAAAAATGTGAAAACAAAATAAAAAATAAAATGAAATAAAAAGTGATGAAATTGATAGACAGTCGAATCATCTAAAAAACTTAAAACCAAGGACCACCAAATAGAAGTGAATAAAAAATAATAATGAATACATGCACCCAAATCTCCCATATGTGTGGGAACCCCAATAGCAACCTTCACACAAATGGCAAGATCATAAATACCAGGCGACGATGTTGATGAGTTTCCTCGAACGTAATACGAACTGGGTTGAATTTTCTAATTCCAACTTCCATGCACAGATGAATCTTTATATAACTGCACAACCAAATGCAGAGAATTACCTGACCTTGTTTTTTAAACATATTTTCTCAAAGAATAAAAAAGTGTGAAACCCTAATCTTCTACCCATAGAAACAAAAACTTGCTACTTAACCTACCGAAATAAATTTTAAGGTAAGGAGTTTCTCAAGAGATATTTCAAATAACCTTCATGAGTACTCCATCTGTATACATATAGATAAAAAGGAAAAATAGCAACAAAATAATGATACATTTCCTCCAAGTTAGCTGACCACCTATATTCCTTTAACAAACTATCTGTCCTTCCACATTCCTTTCAATTGAGAGTTTTAATCTATTTGAATGCTTTCCTCAACGGTTTCGAAACCCCATTTTTTCAAACTAAAGTAATACACTTAAGGAATACACACTGATCAAATCATTCTATAAGCCAAGAGAACGCTCGATTCCTGTCAGCAAGAATACAACAACCCTATCTTCTCAGGAGCAAACTATTTTTTATATCAATGGGTATACCTTTTCATTAGTTGATTTCTTCTATAAACGGATTACGAGCTTGCCGATGAAAAGATTGCTGGATGGAGAATCTCCATTTTAAGGTCAGGCATCCGATTCCAATTCATGATCAAAATACCGCGAGACTTCTCGCGTGTTTACAAGGTCGCCAATCGGACAAAGGGAACTGGAAACGGTGTCGGCCATCTTAGAGTAGACATGAATAAACAATATTTGACAATCATGATACAATAAGAAATGTACACTCAAATAGGCACAAAGATCCATAGTTCTTTTTGAAAGAGCATCAGGACCATCTAAAAGTGCTCAAAAGTCTGTAATAGTGCCACGATCGATATATGCTCAAATAAGCACAAAGATCAGTCCGTTTATGATAATTAATTTTAAAGGGGCCAGAGGACGCTCCAAGTTATTTTTTTTTATCTAAGAAGCCAGGTATATTTACTCTGAGTCTCGGTCAAAAGACCGAAACCCCTCCTATTTGATTACATCAATACCAATCTAAAAGGACTAACTAGTAATTTCAGCCACCTTAAACTGGTCACCAGAACCTAAATAGCTTTTTGGATACCAGAAGGGGAAGAGATCTAAAGGCAACAGAAAATGCTGTCATCCATATAAAGATGGTCATACAAACCCGAGAAACTCACTGTATACCAAGAAGGGAGTAAATATAATGTAATGTAAGGTATTTTCACTTAACCAAAGGTTGACACTGACGGAAGCATTCAGCCTAAGGCATTTTCCCAAGGCATATACTTGTTAAGCCCATTACAGTATGTGTCCAAGGTGAAAATCCAAAACACTTCCCGCTTTTTCCTCATACTTTCCCTTTCTTTGCCTGGAACGTCTTTAGTTTTTTCCAAAATCGTCCAAACCATGTTCCTCTTTCAACCAATGTTGTACTAAAGGAGCTCCCTCCCTCTTGTTACGAATATTAGATAGATGTTCGGAAATTCGAACTCTCATTTCACGTCCGGTTTCTCCCACATACCCAGCCGGGCAGGGACAAGTGATCAGATATATACAATTTGATGTTCTGCAGTTTGTCATATCATACAGCTTGTACTTCTTTTAATTCCACACCAGTAGGTCGCTCACCATAGCTTTAGGACATGCTTTGCAAGTCCCACATTGATGGTTACCCCTCACTGGGACTGATCCAGTGATAGATTTTTGGCAAAATTCCTTATCCCCCGGTAATGCTGCCTTAACCAGTTTATTGCGGATGTTCTGATTTTTCTTAAATGCCAAGAGGGGTCTGTCTAGAGGTACAGTAGTATGATCACTGTTCAGGATTTGCCAATTGCTGTTGATTATTTTCCTGATTTTATCATTCTTGTTAGAATGTTGAATAACACAAACTAATTGTGCTTTAGATTCTTTAGTATGTTGTTGAAACATACTCTCTCTATTGTAGTATTTTGCCCGTTTATATCATTCCCTAATCAGTCTCTTAGGGTATCCCCTCAACAAGAGTTTTTTTTTAAGAACATCTGCATGTGTGTTGTATTCACTGAGATCCGTACAATTTCTACGGATCCGCAGAAACTGGCTAAAGGGAACACCTTGTTTCTGGCTTCTTGGATGGTAACTGTCAAAATGCAAAATAGTGTTCTTTGCCGTAGATTTAGTGTATAATGACACTTCTAACTGAGAGTTGTGGTTTTTTAGCCAAATGTCTAAAAATTCTATTTTGTCCCTGCTTCTATGGATGGAAAATTTAAGATTTGTATCACATAAATTAATCCATTCACAGAATT
Organism: Pleurodeles waltl; assembly: GCF_031143425.1. Classification (NCBI taxonomy): domain Eukaryota; kingdom Metazoa; phylum Chordata; class Amphibia; order Caudata; family Salamandridae; genus Pleurodeles; species Pleurodeles waltl. The sequence goes on along the minus strand of NC_090450.1, from coordinate 214,608,606 downwards.
CGTCCAATTGTTCTTCATGTCCTGACCATATAAACAAAACATTGTCTATGTACCTAGACCATAACCTGATATTCTCATAAAAAGGGGCAATTTCATTGTAAATGTGGGACTGTTCAAATAGTCCCACATAGATATTCGCAACACTGGGGGCACAAGCGGCCCCCATACTTACTCCCTTCTTCTGCTGGTACACTTTTCCATCAAATTCAAAACAATTACCTTCCAAGACAATTTTTAATCAGTCAAGGACAAACAGCAAATGATCAGTCATACCTTCTTTAACAAATAGTTGACGAACTGCCTGCCAAGCTTCATGTTGAGGAATATTCATGTAAAGAGCCTCGATGTCCATAGGCACCAAAAGCTCAGTGTCCGGATTGAAACTAACCCCTTCCAATTTTGAAATAATGTGTCCCGTGTCTTTAATATATGCAGGGAGTTGCACAACTCTTCCTTTCAGGAATTTTTCCACAAATTTCGATAATGGTTCGGTGATGGACCCTACCGTCGACACAATGGGCCCAAAAGGGGGGTCCATCTCATTTTTATGTGTCTTTGGTAGCCCGTACAAGATGGGGACTCTAGTGGTCGTAGGATTCAGAAATACATATTCTTTGTCACAGATCAGTACTTCATTGTATGCTTTCAAACTTATTTCTTGGATTGCCTCTTTTACTCCCCTTTGCCAGTTATTATTGGCTTTGGTATAATGTTCTGATACTCCTAGCATGAGATTAACTTTCTGTTTATATTGATCAGTTTCAAGCAGCACAATTCCTCCCCCTTTGTCACAAGGTTTAATAACAATGTTCTTATTTTGCTGTAATTTCAGAAGAGCCTGTTGTTAATTTCTTGTAAGGTTAGAATCAGGCTTGGGAGTGAATTTGCACAATTTCAACACCTATGCCTTGATTATGCGTGTGTCAGTGTTTTCTGACTACTGCGTAGGGGTCTAAATTCTGAGTTGGGTGTTATTTAACAAACCCAGTACTCACTGAGGGGCATATTTATACTCTGTTTGCACTGAAAAAGTGTAATTTTTTAATGATATTTCAGCGCAAACTTAACTCCATATTTATATTTTGATACTAGAACCGTATAGTGTGAAAACAGTGGAGTTAAAGTCATTTTTTGCCTGCAGAAAACTAGCTTGCGTCAATGAGATGCCAGGCAAAAAAATGACTTCAAGGCCCAGGTGCCTTATTTATCCTCTCATGCAAAAATGGTGCACAGGAGGTAGGCAGGCCTAAATAATGGGGCTAAGCTTGCTTATTTAACAACTGGGTCAAGACATGTGTTAGGGGACTTGTGGGACTTTTTCCATGGTCAGAGACCATGGAAAGAGCCCACAGGTGCCCTTCCCTGCCCCAGGGACAACCCCACCCACCCACACCAGGAAGACACCTAAGGATGGGGGGACACCATCAAAGGTAAGTAAAGGTAAGTATATAAAAAAAAAAAATTGTAAGTGCCGTGTGGGGCCTAACTAGGGGCCCCCTACATGGCACTGCCACTGGGCATGGCCATTGGGCTGGGGGCATGACTCCTGTCTTTACTTGTCCATGGGGGTTGTACGCCAAAATATGGCGCTAATTATGTTAGCACCATTCTTTGAGGCACAACCTCCAGTTTTCCCTACGCCTCCCCCCCCCCGATTAGCGTCAACTATTTTAATGCTAAATGGGCCTTACCGCCTGCTAACGTCATTCCATAAATATGACGCCCAGCCGGCGCCTTGGGATGGCGCTATCTGGCGGTATAATTTTTTATGCTAAACAGCGTTAGCGCAGTTTAGCGTCAAAAAGTATAAATCAGGGCCTGAGTGCATTACATTTCTAGGCTTTCGTTAAATATTGGCAGTTCAAACCTGCTGCAATTTAATGTGGGAAAAGTATATCATAGGGTTTTAGTACAGTAAGCACCTAAATCTGCAATTATTCCCTGAAAACTTGTGATAGTGGTTATTTATCACATCTGATAAATGATCCCTGTGGTAATGTGTATTTATGAGTTGTGATAACTGCACCTTGATTTCCACGATTTCAGATTGAGGGTCTTAATAAATTTTATTACAGTGATCAAGTTGCATACTTGGAGTCAAAAATACCGCCTATTGTGAGCTTTCAACAAGTAAATAAGGCATAAGATTCAGAATCAGTATTCAACACAGTGCATTCACATATTTTGCCTTTTTTCTGGGCCATTTTCCAAGACAACTTTCTGCAGGTTTGACATGCCCAAATCTTATCAGATGAAAACTGCGAAGGTGTCATAATTATTCACAACACTTGCATGCTTCTGCTCCAGTTGTCCCATGACCACTCACAGAAACTCCAGAGGCTCTAAGAGCATCCCTTTCTCTAAATAATGTACTCAAGTTTCTTTCTAATTGTTCCCTGCGCCTCTTTTAGATTTGAATAGTTTTTGCAACAGCATCTGTTAGCTTCTAATTTTTTTGTGCCTCGCATTATTCAAAAATACACAGTATGGGGCTCATTATGAACCCGGTGGTTCAGACCACCATGCCAGCGGCAGCGGTAAATACTGCCACCTGCATGGCGGTCTAAACCACCATTTATGTACATAGGGAAGGCCCTCACCAATGCCAGACTACAGCTGACAGGCAGCCTGACGATGGTGGATATCATTATTCCGACAGGACAGCGCTGCAAGCAGTGCCACCCTCTGGATAATTGACCCTGTTTCCTCCAGCCTTTCCCTGGTAGGTTCCCCCAGCCTTTCCGTGGTGGGTTCCCCGGCCAGCAGGGAAAGGCTGGTGGAAGGGGTACTCCGGGGCCCCCCTGGGGGTCCCTGCACTTCCCATTGACTAGACATGGGCAGTGCAGTGGCCTCTGTGCAGTGCCCCGTCGCGCAGGTCACTGCCCGATTTACGGGCAGTGATCTGCGCAACAGGTGCTGCTTCACCCACCACACTGAGGCATTGACGACGGCTCCATGTTGAGCCGTCGGCAATGTCCCGGCCCTGTATTCTGCTGGGCTGGCAGGCAGAAACATGTTTCCACCCGCCAGCCCAGCAGAATGTTTGTAATTTGGCCGGCGGGGTCTCAAGGGGGCTGGCGGTCTATGAAAAGACCACCAGCATGAACAAGGCGGGGTTTCCTACCCTGTTCATAATGGGCCCCTATGTTCGGGATTATTGTGCGTCTTTTTGCCTCCAAACGGCAAGGTTTGCAGGGCTTCACTGAAAGTATATATAAACAATTTCTGTTCTACTTCATCTCTGAGATTTTGTATTGTTTAATATTGATTTAGTCTTTATGATTTCAGCATCGAGAAAGCTATAGACCAACAAGTCGTTAAAGGGTGAAACACATGCTGTCTGAAATCTCGGAAAAACATGGAATTTAACTCAAGCTAAATGAGAAAGCTTACATGTACATGTAAAAGCTTGGCTACTGTATAAGTCTAATATTACTGTAAACTGCATCTATTCTCTTTAAAAGTGCTGACCTTCTAATTTCGTTTGCTGTTGGCATTCGCATATGTTAAACTTATAAATAACTTACTGAATTAAAAGCTATAACACGGATGTGTCTGTTTCTTGTCAGCACCATTGACACTGGCATTCAGCGCCAGCACCCAGCCCAACCGGCCTAGATTTTGTATGGTTCTGCTGATTCTATGCTAGAAGGGCCCTGATACTGTTTTTTGGACTAAGAGAGAAGGAAAAGTTTGTTTCCAAAGACTGAGACATGAATAAAACGCAACATGTGCCTGCTGTGTATTGTCCTAAAACAGGAAATGATGCTGATAATGAAAAGATGTGTGGATGAAGTTGTGTCCAAACAGTGTTAGGAGAGGTCCCTGCATTTGTCCAACAGGCTACAGCTCTTCACAATTGTTATTGGGTGTGCACTACTAGAAATAGTTTTTGGTAGAGTAATAAAAAGATCCCTTGCACACTAGAGCTAGCCAAGTCAAGAAGAACATTTACTTTAACCATGTAAATACCAACGAATGCCTACCTTCCCCACAGCAATGACCACCAGGTCATTTTCTGCCATCGTCAACAAGACTGATGATGTCAGTAATCACTTTGACCATGCTTTAATGGGAATGGGTGGGGGCGTGAGTGATTTGATCATCTTATCACTTGCCACATGTGCATCAATTGTTGGCTACCATTCCGACATCATATTTTCAGCTAGCTGTAGTGTTCCAAATGTCCTGTTTCTTTCTCTCTCTGCTTCAGAGTCTACAATATACCTCACGCCTCTCTTACTCCATATAGATATATGGTCTTTCCTTGGAAGGTGATACATTTCCTGGATTCAATTATCCTAACCATAACAAAGTGGCTTTTATTCTTTAGGTACGATTTTTTCATGCTACCCTTTTGCTTCAAAGATGTTGCTTAAAATGTTTTCTTGCTCCTTTGACCCTTTTCCCTCTTCTCCATCTATTACATTGGTGTTGATGTCTCCTAGTTATTCTGTAGAATAAATAGAGGGGGTTTCTATTGTGAAGGAACTTTTGAATGCTGAGCGATGCACTGCAGACAAGTGGAGCAACAGCAGGAATTAAATACTGGGATAGGCCTGGTGCTGTTACCTTTCCAATGTCCTAATCCACATACTCTGGTATTCCGTCTCCCCTCTCCTTCCACAGAATATATGGATAATACAGGGGAATGAGTGTCAGCTGCCTATGCTCGATTCTCTCAGTAGCACTGGATCCTCAGAAAGAAGGAGGGGAAATTTTGCCCAGCTACTGCTCATCTCCGTCGGTTCTGTCAAATAAAAAACAGCTTTTCAGAGCCCAAGGTAAATCAGGCGCTGAATTCTGCTCGCTTCCACAGTTCCTGATGCGAGTGCAGATGACCCTTAAAGCACATGTATCATTTTACCTGCCTTACTATTGTTATTTTAGGCACCCTCGAAGAAGAGTTATTAGAACAATATTTGTAATAATTGTGAATACGTACCAAGGTGCTAATTGTTGTAGTATTGCTGTTCATCAAAATCTTCTTATTTCACCTTTCCCTGCTACTTTGGCTTCTCTTCTGAAATTTATTTGATACCAATAATTGATTGTATTCGGAAACAAGGCAAAATACAATGACCCACCATAACCTTGTACTTAATGACACTGCTGTCTGGGAGGAACTTTTATAATAAGAAGCATGTAATGCTAAAAGAACACTCAATCATAAGGGTAAATGTTTTAATATGGATCCAGGCGCTAGCAGTTTTATAGATGTGACAGCATCAGACTCATACTTAGCATCACCTGAGAGAAATGAGAGTTCAAGAAAAGTTGGCCCAATAAAAAATTTATTGGACTAATCTATAAACACAAGACAGTGCAGTTTGAAGGTCATTGCTAAACTACGGCCCAAATTCAAGAAGGGCCTAGGGCCATCTAGCGCCACATTAGTGTATTTTTATTGTACATTAATGTGGTTTTAGGTTGGCAAAAATGCTGCGCTTAATTTACAAAGTAGTGCAATACAATGCATGCATTGCTCCACTTTGTAAACCCTTGTGCCACATTATGCCTCAGCCAGGCATAATGTATGCAAGGGAGGTGTTCCTCCGTTAGGAGGCCCAGAAAAATGGTGCAGTGGAATCTCTGAGATTCCAATGCAACATTTGTCTCATCATTTTTAACTGCTGCTCAGTGCAGGTGATAAATTGAGGCACACAATTGTTTATAATGGTCCTCTATGTACATTGAAGGATGAGCGCCAACATTTTTTGTGCTAATCCTGCAAAGTACCACAATAGCGTCAGAAATGATGACGCTATTAATCCCAACTTGAGCCATGGTGCCCCATATCATTAATACTGCACACACATTGTGGCGTTAAGATGGCGCAATGGGACACAAGAAAAGTGGTGCTTCATGTAAAGAAGTGCAACTTTTCTTAAATCTGGGACTATGGTGGTCATTCTGACCTCGGCGGTAAAAGGCGCCTACCGCCGGTCAGAAATCCTCCATAATCCCGCCGCGGTCGCGGAAACCCGCCACGGTCATTCTGACCCGCAGAAGGCAAACCTCCGAAAATCCGACCGCCACAACAGACCGCCAGACCAGCGGTCGGCGGAAAGGTGGAGGTGACCAAACCAACAGAAATACGCCCATCCCATTACGACCCACGAATCCACGCGGCGGTCATTCAAACGCGGTATTCCATTGGCGGGACACACCGGCGCGGTCAGAATACCCACCAACGAACAAAACTCACCCACATTGGACGATTTGAATCCCACACACCTGATACACATACACACACCACTCCCACACACACAATACAATATAAAACACCCACCCACATCACCCACAAACCCCTACGCTTACAAAATCGTAAAGAAGGCAAGAGAGAGACACCAGCATCCAAAACATAACAGCCACAGCCACTCAACACCATCACCCACACACTATCCACCCACAAAACAACACACACCACCACACTCAACTCACTTAAATACACATACTCCACCCCACACATCATACACACCACCCCATGGCACCCCAAAGACAACCCCGCTTCACAGACGAAGAACTCAGGGTTATGGTGGAGGAAATCGTTCGTGTAGAGCCCCAGCTGTTCGGCACACAGGTCCAATACACCAGCATTGCCCGGAGGACGGAGCTATGGCAGAGGATTGTCGACAGGGTGAACGCAGTGGGACAGCACCCCAGAAATCGGGAAGACATCAGGAAGCGATGGAACGACCTACGGGGGAAGGTGCGTTCCATGGTATCCAGGCACAACATCGCCGTGCAGAAGACTGGCGGAGGACCCCCACCTCAACCCCCACAATTCACATCATGGGAGGAGGAAGTCTTGAACATCCTGCATCCTGACGGCCTCGCAGGAGTCGGCGGAGGAATGGATACTGGTAAGTTGAAGCTTCAATACTGCTTCCCCCCCACCTGCATGCCAAATCAGACCCCAACCCTCACCCCCATCCTCGAACCCCACCCTCACCCCCACCCCCATCCTCACCCCCACCCTCACCCCCACCACCATCCTCACCCCCACCCTCACCCCCACCACCATCCTCACCCCCACCACCATCCTCACCCCCACCCCCAGCACACCTATTCCCCGCCAATGTCTCACCATCACAACCCACACATCCCAAAACCTAGGCCTGCATGCGTCCACTAAGCATGGACACCCATCACCAAAGCATGCCCAATGCATATACACATCCCCCCCACAAGCCACCCTCACCAAAGCCCCCACACACGAATGCCAGCACTTGGGGACACGGGAACCCACAGATACACCCATATGCCACACATTGAAACTATAACCATACCTCTATACCCCTGCAGGACCCGACCGTCAACACACCGCGGCGGAGGGGCCAGAATTATCCACACCCCCCACCCAAGAGGCCGTCAGCGATGACAGCAGCTCTGTCGATCTGGACACCGATGACCAGCCCGGACCATCGGGGACCTCTGGACAGTCGGTTCCCCTCACACAGGCACAGGCCACTATAGACCCTAACCCCTCTGGGAACACCAGCACAGCTCCCACCCAGCGGGCCCATGCCTCTGTCTCCAGGGCGCGTCAATCTGCGGTGTGTCTACCACTACAGGGCACCCAGGATAACCCACCACCCCAACAACAACAGGGACCTGGGGGCAGTGGTAGTGGGCACACCGGCCAGGGGGCAGAGGCCCAGGGAAACAGGGCAACTCGGCGGGCAGCTGTGCGACAGGGGGGGGAGGAGAGGCCCAGGGAACCCACTCTCCACGAGGTCCTCACCACCATCATGGGAGCATACAACCGCTCCCAGGAGACGATGGCGACGGTACTGGCCCGGTTCCAGGAGATCCAGGTGCTGCAGGAGGAACACTATCGGGGGTACAGGGAGGACATCCGAGCCATCAACACCACCCTGGTTACCATGGTAGGGCTGCTGCAGGACCTCGTAAACAGCAGGGCGGACACTGAACAACACCCAAGGGCCCCTGCCACTAGCCGGGACCAAGAACAGCCATCCACCTCCGCCGGCGCTAGTGGACAGGAGGCCCCCGCACAGCAGCAGCCCACCAGACCCCCACCTCCTGCAGGAGAAGAACCACCCCGCAAGAGGGCCCTGAGATCTCGCAAGACAGAGTAGGATGTCAAGACCCCCGCCAGCAATGGATACCACCTGATGTCATCCCACTGTCCCACATTGTCACCCTGTCCATCCTCGAACTGCCCATGCT